>NC_089491.1:116024395-116330308 GCF_036850765.1 Saccopteryx bilineata
AAAGATGACCAGCTCCTGGGTGGGAGGTTCTAATCCTTGCTCCTGCCTCTGCCTCTAACTGGTGAGGTGACCTTTGGCAAGTTACTTGCTTTCTTCAGGGTGGCTTTCTCACCTGCAGAAGGGGAGGCAGGGTGAGTGATTGCTAAGGTTCCTTCAGCTCTGATAAAGGGGGTTTCTGAGGTGGGATGAAGGCACATGCCTGAGTGTTGGCTTCTACTCCTGTGGCTTCCCAGATACCTCCTTCTCTTACAGGGTGCCCTCTGGCCTGGCCTGGAGGTGGATGGAGGAGGAAGGAATAAGTTAATGAGTAAACCCGAGGTACTGGTTTCTGATAGAAGCTGGATGGGGGTGAAGGCTGTTTACAGAGATGGTCGCCTGTCTGGTTAGTGGCAGGGTCTTGCCACCTGAACTCGGTTCTGTGCTGACTGCTGTGCTGCTACTTTCATTTTAAACACCTCCTGCCCCAGTCTGACGCATTTAGGAGTTAGAAGCCTCCGTTGCTGGACTCCAGCCTAACAAGTTAATACTTTCAACTTCAGTTATAGCTACAATAAATGAAAGAAGAGTGTCTGCCTGGGTGAAGTCCAGCTTCCAAAACCTTTCCCTCATCTCAAACCAAAAACACAACCAAAAGCTGAGCCTGAACTGGACTGGGCTCTTGAGAAGTGGGCGGAGCCAGAGGAGCACTTCCGCTGGCTTTCAGGGTCTGGGAGTGTGTGCCTCAGTCTACATTCGGGAGCCTAATGTGGATACTTTTTGATTATTCACTGTTTATTATTATCTGTGTTTTTGAGTTTACCACACCCCTTCCTCCCTGTGTCTTCCTCCCTCTGTCTTCCTCCCACTCCCCTCACAGAGGCTGGAAATGAACTGTGTTTTGAATGCTCGCTTACTCTTTGAGAGTCTTGTGATCATTTCTATGCTCAGTGGTCAGCATTTGTTAAAATATCTGACTTTGTGATAGGAACAGGAAAGGATGGTGATCTGAAGAGTCAGGCAGCTTAGTGGATCCTCTGGGAACCCCTTATTAATTGGGGAGGTGTGGCTGTCTGGTCCAGGATCTTGGTGAGTTCTGGAATTTCCCTTTCTCAGGTCAAAAAGAAAAATTAAACTGAATATGTTATTGTAAAACCCGAATAATGTCCAACTCTGCACAAGACAGCCTTCTAAAGCCGTGGTGGGCAAGGTACCCGGCTGTGTGTATAAATGTTCTCCACACCCTTGCCCCACTCCCAGTAAGGCAGGTATGTTTGTCGGGTTCAGAATCTGGGAGAAGGCCTGGGTGGAAACAGCCTTTGAGAACAGTGGACAGGCGAGGGAAGTGATCTCAACGGATGCTCAGAGCAATGCTGAAACAGGGTGTGCTGATGCACGTGTGTGTGTGTGTGGGGGAGATATTGTGTGTACTTTCCCTGGCATGTGCATAGCTCGGCATGCCTGCATGGGTCTGTGTGGGAGGGAGTTCTGCATTGTCTGGGACTCAGCTGAGAGGCCTACCTGAGCACTTTCAGTGGGTTAATACATATCTGTGACATGAATGCCCCCCACAGAGGGAGTGTAAACTCAAACACAGTACTTGGCAGCCCTGTCTGCGTCCTCTCACACGGCCACCTGCCACAGTGTGGAGACTGAAGCTTAGGGACCTAACTCTCTCTATCAAGCCCTAGGGTTTGAATAGGGGTGTGTATTTCGGGGTACGTGAATATGTAGAATGATGTGTTTTGTTTTAGAGAAAGTGAGGTAGAGGTCTGGGCTTGCAATTTTCCACTTGTGTTATTCCTGGGAGATTCTAAACAGTTTTGTTTAAAAGCTGGACATGCAGATTGTGGAGACCTGAGTGAGGAAGAGCTGTTGGGTCCCCCAGGAAGGCAATTAGGTTTGAAGCCAGAGTTTGGATCTGTAAGCAGCATGTGGGACCTGGAGTGTGGGGAGGGGAGCCTCTGAGAGCATCCCTGAAAGCGTGAGTCACTCTAAATTAGCAGCTGCACATTGGCTCCCACTTGCTTGCTGCTGGAGATGGGCAGCGTAGGGAGGAAGTGTCAGTCCAGGTTTATTACCCGCCATCCAGGCTGTGGGCAGCACAGAGAGTTGGAGCCACCTGCCTGGGCTCTGCTCCTCTCCCACTGTTAGAGGAGCTGGAGATAGTGGTGGCCAGTTGGCTGGTGTCTGTGAAGGTTGCATTTGAGGGGCAGAGTACCTATAGTGCACAGAGAATAATTCAGGACACTATCCGATTAAGGGCAGGTCTGGGTGGAACTTTCTCTGAGGACCTGTGCAGGAACCCATGGGAGCTGGGGCTGGGCCTTTAGGGACAGGTGGATTTAGAGAAGGAAAGGTAGGGCTCTCTGAGTAGTTTCAGTGGGGACGGCTAGCAAGCTTGGAGGTCTGGGTAAAGGTGGGCGTGGCCATGGTAGTTGGCCTGGAGATGACCCAGGGGAGAGGCACCTTGTATGGCACCCAGAGCAGATTCAGATTTCCGGAGGCTAGCAGTGGGGAGCTAGTATTGGTCCCTGGACAGGG
The DNA here is from genome assembly GCF_036850765.1 of Saccopteryx bilineata. NCBI lineage: Eukaryota > Metazoa > Chordata > Mammalia > Chiroptera > Emballonuridae > Saccopteryx > Saccopteryx bilineata. Next base: position 116,026,916 of record NC_089491.1, read on the forward strand.
GAATGACAGGATGAAAAGGGATGTTTTAGGAAAAATTTGCTTGTAACAGAATGGAAGATGAATTTTTAAAAAGTATCTTTGTTGTTGAAAAAAATAATGTAAACTCATTATACTATTAAAACATTATATATATTATAGAAAAGGGAAATCACCAATAATCCTGCCCTTCAGAAAGAATCACTGTTAATATTTTGATACTTATTTTTTTCAGATAGTTTAATAATAGACTAACATCCGGATATCTACCTATTATCTTATCAGTATCCATAAATAGAATGATATTATAGTTAGTGTTTGGCAAATTCTTTAGCCATTTTTCCATATCAGTGCATATAGAATGACATCACTCTTCTGAATAGTTGCATAGACTTTCTGGATGAGTTTTATATGAATTATCTGTTGCTGCATAATAAGCCATCCAAAATTTAGTAGATTAATACAATAACCATTTTATTTGCTCACAATAGTGTGGGTTAACCCTCGCGCAGGCCAGTTTGCTTAGCCAGTTAGAGGTTGCAGCTTTGATCCCCGGTCATAGCACACACAGGAAGTGACCAGTGAATGCACAACTAAATGAAACAACAAATGAATACTTCTCTCTCTCTCTCTCTGTCTCTCTAAAATCAAGCAATTAAAAAATAATAATGTGGGTTAACCCATTGGACTAGGCTCAGCTGGTCTCCCTACCTGAATTTATGAATGTTGTGGCAGTCAGCTGGTGGCTTTGCAGGGCCTGATGGTCTAAGGTAGCCTCTCTCATGTCTAGTGATTGGCACTGCTCTCAGCTGGGCTTGTCTTGCCCCATGTGATTTCTCATTCTCAAGAAAACTTTTAGGTGAAAATGGAGTCTCCAAGACTTCTTGAATTCTAGGCTCTGATGTCTCACAATGTAATGTCCATTTGCTGGTTGGTTAGAGCAAGTCACAGCACCAGCTGGATCTCCAGGGTTGTTGGAAAGACTCTACTCTTTTTGGGAGGACTGGCAAAGTCACACCAAAGGCATGTGTGTTCAGTGGCAGGAGGACATGGCTGTCCTCCAAATGCCCAGAAGGAGAAGAATTAGAATATCTGGGAATGGGCCCCACAGATCTTTGGAAGACAGCACATCTCCCTTCCCTTCCCAGACCACACCTTGTCTCCAGTGGGTCAACCAGGGAAATTGGCAAGGGCAGGGTATTTTTAATTTTCCTGTTGGTTTGAAATACTGTTTGAGGTGGATTCTGTGTGTGTTTGTGTGGGTGCATGGGACCTGTGCTGGCAGGGGTTGGCGGTGATTAGGATTCAGGCACTGTAGTAGACAGCTTCTTCTGCTAGGGCTGCTGGAACCGTAGAAGTGGAGCTGGAGCCATCCTGCCCTCTGGGAGCTGCCAGGAGCCTGGCTGCTCGGTACCCTTCTAATTTTAAGAAAGCCAGCTGGTCACTCCAGATCCTGGCCTCTGCTGGGAATTCACTCATCCATTCACCCTGTAAATATAGCACCTGATCCAGGCTTTCTCCCCATCCTCTTGTAACCTCTGATGTGAAATAAGATGATCCAGGCCTGTATGGTTCACAGCCTCCACTTTTCTTTCTCAGTGGTCTTAATACTTTGGCTTCCCACAATGTATTTATTTTATGGTTTTCTTATCACCTGCCTTGGTAGCTCTTTCTCCTGTGAAATCACCAATGGCAGTGAGGCAGAAGGAGACAGGGAAGAACCAGCTTCTGGTCATGAACGAATCCCCAGTCCTGGGTGGTTGGCCGCTGCAGTGAGTTGCTGTTTGAGCAGTCCTTCCACCGCTAATCATTCATCAAACCTACCTCTCCCTGCAGACCTCAGGCCAGACTTGATGAAATACACTTTCCTAGTACAACAGCGTTCTCTTGCCTGCCACCTGTCTGGTGGTTTGTGCATTCATCAAATAAGAACAAAGGCTGAGTGGGCTTTCACATTTGAAAACCCCTTGGTGCTTTATTTTCTTTTTGCTCTCTCTCAGCATCTCTTGAGAAAGAAATGTTTGGTGGCTGAAAGGTTCACTGTTTGTGAAACTGTCTCTGGGCTATTCTCCTCCTCAACTGTGTCAGGGGAGAATTGGCCCAGCTCAGTGAGACAACTTGGTGAGGACCGTGGGTGAGAAGGAGCAAGTGACTGTACCGCACGTGGGAGCTACCTTGATGCATCTGGGTGACTTCAGGCCCGGCATTACGTTACGATTGCAGCGATAATGATACCTGACCAGCTTACAGACTTCCTGTGTGCCAGTGCTTAGTGTTGATGAGAACACGCAGAGCCGACTCTGCAGACCTTTAAGAAATCTGGCATCACAAGCAAGACAAGAAACCTCAGTAACGCCTTTGGCCAAGGGATTGGAAAAACAGGAGAGAGGCCCTCAGTCTGCTCCAAGTTTGCCAGTTTGATGCTATAGTAGGTAAATTCCCTATAAATGAGACCCAAGAGGCCCCTGTATGGTTCCAAACTTCTCTTCCAGACTCCTTCTGGGTCTCTATGGCTATGAGGATAGATTCACACTTCAGAATGCTCAAGAGTCACAACATCAGTTCATCAAGTAATTACTGAGCATTTTGGTTCCTTAAAGGTCTGAGGTATCCTTTGGGCCAGATGCCCAGTGTGATGAGAGAGCATCAGCTGATGTGGGATAGGTGAGCCCCTGTAGACCTTTGTGTTCCTGGCTATCAGCTGTCTTCTTGGTTTCATCTGGTGCTCCTGCTTAGCCCCGGGCTCTGTCCCACAGCCCCCGCAGCCCTGGGAGTGGGCTCTGCAGGCCAAGTAGGAAGGAATGAGACTGTTAGTAGATGCTACCAGAGACCTCTCTGTTGGACTCAAAGGAAATGCCTGCCTTGGCCCAGCTGAAGTCCCACTGCCATCTTTCATACTTGATTTGTCATAAAAATGATGTTACTTCAGTTTCATCCTCCATATTTCTCACTGCTTATCCAAATGACTCTTGGTTGTTTTACAAGTTCAGTTGTCCCTGTAGGATCAGGTGTCCACTATTGGGGGTGCTCAGTATATAATGCCCTGAGCTCTGAGGACTGGTCTTTAAGAAAACAGCCGCAGCCCTGGCCGATTGGCTCAGTGGTAGAGCGTCGACCTGGCGTGCAGAAGTCCCGGGTTCGATTCCTGGCCAGGGCACACAGGAGAAGCGCCCATTTGCTTCTCCCCCCCCTCCCCCCTCCTTCCTCTCTGTCTCTCTTTTCCCCTCCCGCAGCCGAGGCTCCACTGGAGCAAAGATGGCCCGGGTGCTGGGGATGGCTCCTCGGCCTCTGCCCCAGGCGCTAGAGTGGCTCTGGTTGCAACAGAGCGACGCCCCGGAGGGGCAGAGCATTGCCCCCTGGTGGGCAGAGCGTCGCCCCCTGGTGGGCGTGCCGGGTGGATCCCGGTCGGGCGCATGCGAGAGTCTGTCTGACTGTCTCTCCCCGTTTCTGGCTTCAGAAAAATACAGAAAAAAAAAAAAAAAAAAGAAAACAGCGGCAGCCACATTTCTGAAATATGTGTGCAGCGTCCCCGAAGGGCCACCCTCTGCCAGGTGATAGGGAAGTTAGAAATGGGTACACACGCCTCATTGCCACCATGTCGGGTGCTGAGTGAACTGCTGGATACCTCAAGACTGCTCTTGGCTTGGACATTGCAGGCTGGAGATCAGGTGAGGGGGCCTCTCCCTTCACAGAGCTCATACTCTGACATTCAGTTGAGTCCAAAGCACGTGGGAAAGCAGTCTTGGTGCTGGACGACCTGAATCAGACACATTTCCTCCTCTTTTGGGAATACTTTTGGGGCTGCTGGCCTTTGCGTTGTTTATACTGATTATAGGACCCACATATGCCAAGCGGGGAAGCCACAGAATTGTTCCAGGTTCTGGCAGCCTGGTGTTCTGGGTCCTCATTGCAGCTGGCTCTGGTGGCGCTGTGCCCATCAACTGAGATATAGGGACTTGATCCTGTTTTTCTGGGCTGAGGTGAGGGAGGTTGGGAGGCTGGTGAGGGTGAGCCCAACCCTGACTCTGGGAGGGTGGAAGGTGGTTCTTCAGACCACAGACTCTTTCTCCTTTGGACCCCCATCCGCACCCCCTCTTCCCTTGTGCTTGCCAGTTATTGCCAGAAAATCCTTACAGGCATTTGTAGAGAGGATGGTGCAGCTTTAAAGAAACATCTAAGATGACATGATCTGTTTTGTGGTGGTGGTGGCTTTAAATCAAATCTTTTTTTTTTACAGGGACAGAGAGAGAGAGTCAGAGAGAGGGATAGACAGGGACAGACAGACAGGAACAGAGAGAGATGAGAAGCATCAATCATCAGTTTTTCATTGCACATTGAGACACCTTAGTTCAGTGGTTCTCAACCTGTGGGTCGCGACCCCAGCGGGGGGAGAACGACCAAAACACAGGGGTCTCCTAAAGCCATCGGAAATACATATTTAAAAATGTATTGTATAATAAATATGTATTTTCCGTTGGCTTTAGGCGACCCCTGTGTTTTGGTCGTTCTCCCCCTGCCGGGGTGGAGACCCACAGGTTGAGAACCGCTGCCTTAGTTGTTCATTGATTGCTTTCTCATATGTGCCTTGACCGCAGGCCTTCAGCAGACCGAGTAACCCCTTGCTTGAGCCAGCGACCTTGGGTCCAAGCTGGTGAGCTTTTTGCTCAAAGCATATGAGTCCACGCTCAAGCTGGTGACCTTGAGGTCTTGAACCTGGGTCCTCCGCATCCCAGTCTGATGCTCTATCTACTGCGCCACTGCCTGGTCAGGCTAAATCAAGTCTTTTTTTTTTATTTTTATTCATTTTAGAGAGGAGAGGGAGAGACAGAAGGGGGAGAGGAGCTGGAAGCATCAACTCCCATATGTGCCTTGACCAGGCAAGCCCAGGGTTTCGAACCGGCAACCTCAGCATTTCCAGGTCAACGCTTTATCCACTGCGCCACCACAGGTCAGGCAATCAAGTCTTTTTAAACATACTTTTGTTTTATGTCATGAACAGAAGCATAGGTGTGGCCACATCCTAAATCTAGCGGCGTAGGGAAATGGTCTGTGGACCCTGGTGTTTCTGAGACCCTGCAGCCACCTCACCCTCCCTATACCCCAGGATTCCAGCAGCGTCCATGCTGCCAGATATCTGACTTACACACTCAGGGTGTGCGCAGCCTCCATGGGCAGCTGTGAGAGGCAGGGACATTTCTGGTGGCTCACCTCACTCTTTGTCTCTATTTTTTCTTAAGAGCAAAGGCCTCAGTTTTCCCTTCCACTGATGCTTTGCCTGTTTTCTCATTGCCTAGCACCTGGTAGGCACTCAAATATTTTTTGAATGAATGAATAGTGCATTTGTGATATAAAAAGAACCATGTTCCTAATCTAGCCATTTCCCCAGGACACTTAGAGCACTTCCATGATTTCAAACCACCCATGTCCATATGGACATGGGGCTTGAAATGTCTCTGGGGAGGAGGCAGGGCTCCTCTTAAGGCAGGAGTTCCTCATTAAATAGCCTGCAGCTCTGGGAGGGCGACTTACACTGCCTTCCCCAAGGAGGCAGAGAAAAAGTTGTAGGGAAGAGGAGGCCACTGCTTAGAAATTTCACAACTGAGGACACTGAGACTGGTTATCCCAGGATCTCCAAACAGGTGAGCAGAGGAACCAGAATTTCTGATCCTAACCCTGGATTCTGTCTCCTCCTTTCCCCTTGACCCTTCTTGATTATCTCTTCTCCCTTCTCCAGAGTCAGGCTCGGAGTCACTTCTGCTCAGGCACGTGAGGGAGACACATACCTAGCACCTACCCAGTGGCCGTTCAGGAGCTAAATGACGTCAGGAATGTGCCATTGCCCTGAAGGAGCTAGAGTGGAAATAGAGGGCAAGCCTGTGTAGACATTCACAGACTCACTAACATCATCCAGCATAGTTCACAGTGCCCGAGGGGCAATAAGGACTGCAACTGGGAGTCAGGACACTTAGCTGTCCTGTCTCTTACCTTTCTCAGCTCACCCAGGGGTACCAACCTCACAGTTCTCAGCACCCTGTGTATGTGGGCAAAACAGGCCATGTGTAGGAAAACATGCACACAAAATGACCAAATCCATGAGGACTTGAGAGAGACATGTGTAGGGTTATTTTGGGTTTGATGGTCTAGGCTCAGATCTCTCTGGCATTCCGGGCCGCTGGCCTCTCAGAATTGACCAGAATGGAAGGATGATAAAAATTGAGGCTCCAGGAATAGCCCAAGAATTTGCTTATTCTTAACCCCTGTAAAGAGGTGCTGCCCAACCCAAAGCCTGCAGTGAATTTGGGGCTGAGGGAGGGTACGGGCCTTGGGGAGGGGGAGAAGGAAAGTTCAAGACAACTTCCTTTTCCTCCCCTGGGAAGGAGGGGTGGTACGTCCAGTGCCTGGCTCAGGGCCAGTCTGTTAAGGGAGTGGGACTTGGAGGCCAGAGGAATGTCCCTCCCCTACCAGTTTGTCCCTGCCTCTTGGGGGCTGGGGGCTCCCACTGGCTGGTTTGGTGGGCCAGGCTCTTTGTCTTGTCTCTTTTGTTCCTCTGTCCCTCTCAGACTTAGGCAAACTCAGAACAGCTCTGGCTTCCAATCCTCAGGGAGCTTTATCTCTTCTCCCTTCTCCAGAGTCAGGCTCAGAGTCACTTTTGCTCAGGCACGTGAGGGAGACACATACCTAGCACCTACCCAGTGGCCGTTCAGGAGCTAAATGACGTCAGGAATGTGCCATTGCCCTGAAGGAGCTAGAGTGGAAATAGAGGGCAAGCCTGTGTAGACATTCACAGACTCACTAACATCATCCAGCATAGTTCACAGCGCCCGAGGGGCAATAAGGACTGGAACTGGGAGTCAGGACACTTAGCTGTTTCCGGAATAGTCTCACTTCTCTGGGCCTTACCTTTTTTTCTCCTATACAGCCAGGAGCTCTGATCCCTGAGGAGCTCTGATCTTTTCTTGCTTAAGAGTTATGTGATTCTAGGAATTTTAAGGAGGAAGAAACTTTTTCAGATGGGTAGGATGTTTTTGTTGCCTCTGGTGTTTGTTCCAAGTAGAGGCAGACTGAGGGGTCCGTGTCACAGCCAGGCCTCAAACCTTTCTTCTGTCTCTGGATTCTCCTACTGAAGAGACGGTCTCTGGATTCTCCTACTGAAGAGACTTTGCAGTTCAAAAATCAGTTGCCCATAGCCAGGACAAGGTGTTTCCCCAGCCCACAAGATGAGGTCCAAGTGAGGATAGTATATTTTTCATCTTTAGAAGTTCCATTTGAAATTTTTGTATCTTTCATTTCTCTTATCATGTTTGTTTTCCTCTACATTCTTATGCATGTGGAACATACTTGTAATAGTTCTTTTTCATTCTTATTTATTGGTTTCATCATCTTTGTCATTTTTGGGTTTGTTTTATTGACTGATTTTCCTCCTGGTTGTGGGTCATGATATTCTGATACTTTAAATGCCTGCTAATTTTTATTTATTTTTAAATTGTTTTTGGAGAGAAACAGATTTGCTGTTCCACTTATTGATGCACTCATTGATAGATTCTTCTGTATGCCCTGACCAGGGATTGAATCTGCAATTCTGGTGTATCAGGACAGTGTTCTAACCAACTGAGATATCTGTCCAGGGCCATACACCTGCTAATTTTTGATTGGATGCCGGACATAGTGAATTTAATATTGCTAGATTTTGTTTTATTTCTTTAAGTAGTGTTGGGCTTTATTTTGGCATGCATTTAAATTGGTTAGGGTCAGTTTAATACAGTGCTTCCAAGGCTTGCTTTAAAGCTTTGTTAGGGTGGACCCAGCCTTTAGTCTGGGCTAATCTAGCTTCCCTACTGAGGCGCTGTCCTTCGGAGGACTCTTTCCAGTGCCCCATGTGTTATGAGGTCCCTCTACTTTTGCAGGGGGAAGTGTGAATTCTTTCCGGCTCTGTGTGAGCTTCACAAATTGTTTGGCCTGTTGCTTTCCTTTGGTTCTTTTCTCAATCTTGTGGAGCTTCGCCCCAAACACTGTGCAGATCAGCCAGAGATTCAGGGGCTCTTCTGCAGGGCTCCAGAGTGCTCTCTGTCAGCTCCCTCCTTGCCAGTATTGTGTCCTAAACATCCTAGCTCTGCGAACTTGAGTTTCTGTTTCCTCAGCTTGGTGGGACCATCTGGATTCCTTCTGCTGTGCTTCTGTGTGGAAGCTGCCTCTAGGCTGTAAGCTGGGCAGTCATAGTACTCAGTTTTTTGTTTCCTTTCTCAGGGAGTACAGATCTGTGCTGCCTGTTGTTCATTGTCTGAAGTAGTCATTTCATATGTTCTGTCCAGTGTTTTAACTTTTGAAGAAGGAGGGCAGGTAAATCCAGTCCCTGTCGCAACCAGAGCCACTCTAGCGCCTGAGGCAGAGGCCACAGAGCCATCCTCAGCGCCTGGGCCAACTTTCTCCAGTGGAGCCTTGGCTGCGGGAGGGGAAGAGAGAGATAGAGAGGAAGGAGAGAGGAAGGGGTGGAGAAGCAGATGGGCGCTTCTCCTGTGTGCCCTGGCCAGGAATTGAACCCTGGACTCCTGCATGCCAGGCCGATGCTCTACCACTGAGCCAACCGGCCAGGGCCTTTTTTTTTTTTTAACTGGAATCTTTGAAGGAGGTATCACCCCACTGAGTCTAGGACAGTACATTGCACATTATGGAGGCCCATTTAGTAGTGGTCCTCGCAGATTCCCTGAGAGAATCTTCAAGTACCTGCTTTTTCCTATTTTTAAGATGGCCTCCAGAGAGCTTCAAATAAGATTCCACCTTCAGAAGGGTGGGTGTGTGTGCAGTTCAGTGTCAGGAAGAGAGAGGAGGGGCCAACTTAGAAAGGGTTATGAGCCAATGGCCAGTCTTCAGCTTCCCTGAGCTATTCTGTTGCTCAACCTTGCTGTGGAAGGAGCTTTTGTCAGGTAACATGAATCTTGGTTGTCTGCTGGGGAAATCTGAGGTGCCCCCTGGGCCTCTTCATTGTTTCTGCAGCAGCTGGTTGGACCCAGGGGCATAAGTCACAGCTGGGTGGGCTCTGGGGTAAGGGTTTTGCAGAAAGCAGGTCCGAGATGAGAAAGCTTCCAGTAGTTGAGTGTCCTGGCTTCATTTACTCCAGGGGTCTCAAACTCCCAAGCTCCGAGAGCCGCTCTCCTGGGGAGGCTAGGGGAGGCTGCTGGTGTGCTGCTCCTCCCGCCTCAGCCAGCCGAACCAGGCACGGTAATGAATGTGGAGGAGCGTTCTTGGAGACCCAGAGTTCTCTGGTCCGCTTAGCCTTGCCCACTATAACCGTGTTCACAAGTTTGGCATAAGCGAAGCCTCAGTTTCTTCTTCAGCAAAATGGGATGAATAAAGCTTCATTGAGGAGCTGGAGGAAGGGCTCACTTGTAGGACATCCTTTAGGGTCTGAGGCTCCTGACTTCCCAGAGCAGTGCTCACTGTCCTAAACGCTGTAGACTTAGCCTTTCCTCAGCAAAAGCGCAGAACCCCTGGCAAAGGAGAGTTCTTTCTCCCAGAGGAGGAGAGGGAATGCTATTTGCTAACTGATGTACCTGGAGGGCTGGAGCCTGCTTGCATTTGGCTCACAAAGTCAGCTCCCCACTGGAAAGGGTGCTCGCTGAGAGAAGGGCGTCACTCTCTGTATGCGTTCTGTCCAGCGTCAGGATGGCGTCGGGCACAAAGTAGGCACGCGATAGACATTGGATGGCCAAATGAAAGTGCCCTAGAGAAGAGAGTGCCAACATTCGTGTGACCAAGACTGTGCACCACTCAGCCTGTCCCCTTCCATTTTACAGGTGAGGAAGATGAGTTTCATCAGGGAAACAGTGTGCCCAGGCCACTTACTATTAGATAAGAACCCTAGGTGCTTTGTCTCCTAGTTTCCTGCTTTCCCTTGGAAGGAGGCCAAGACAATAATAAAAGCAATGATTTAATTACAGTTAATATTGATGGAGTGCATTCTGTCATGATCTGCAGTATTTTGGCCTAATTCTTGAAATGCGTTCACTGAAAAGAGGTTTCCTGAAGTTGTTTTCCATTCTCCAGGGCTTTCTTCATCAATGCCTTAGTGTCTGCCTTAGAGTGAGTACACTTGCCCTTGATGTGAAGATAATGAAAATATATGTTTTTGTCATTCTTATCTGTGGTAGCTGTTGTCTGCAGGCTGTTTTAGGTCAACTTATACTTTATTCAGGATTTTTATATTGGTTATATTTTATTTTCTGTGTGGTTATCAGAATGGGATTTACTCATTTATGCTTTTGGAATACCTTTACTGAGCACCTAGTGTGTGCATGCAGGCCCCGGGCGGCAAGGGTTCAGTGGGGAATGGCGGCAGATGTGGCGCCTGGGGAGAACTCAGACCTGCTCAGCTGCCTTCTCAAGGAGGAGCTGTGTCTGCTGGACCCCTCGCTGTGGTGGCCTCTGTGCACCAGACTCTCGCCCTGACTGACAGCTGGCCTGGGGATGGTGCTGCAGAGATAGATTTGAGGTCTTTCATCTGTAGGGTTCCCCATTATGAAAGCACCAAAGCATATTGTCAGATATGACCTTACTTACTGTTCTTTCCTCCTGACAATGACCTTGAAAAGTGGCTGGAATAAGGATTTTTTTCAGAGCTGCAAAGGACTGACAATTTGTGAGTGGGTCTTAGGACCTGAGTTTCTGATCCTAGCCTCAGCTTGGTTCACCATAGGTGTCCTGAGACTCACTCAGTCCACAAATACTTCAGGGGCTAGTCTGGGCCCAGTACAGTTCAGGGCCAGGGGATGTGAGAGTGAAGAAAAATTTCTGTCTTCCAGAGCATATATTTCAGTTCCAGATCATAAATAAATAATTAAAATGTGCAGTTTATCAGATGATGACAGATGCTGTAGAAAAATAGTGAACCAGGGAAGGGGCTGGGATGATGGGTTAGGGGTCAAGGATTGTGGTTTAAACAGGGTACTTAGAGAAGGCCTTACTGAGGGCTCTCTTCAGTAGAGATGGAAGGGGTGGAGCGAGCCCTGTTGGTGCCTGTAGGAGGTACATTCCAGGGAGAGGGAACAGGGTGTGCAAACGCTCTGAGGTAGGAGTGTGTAGACTTGCTCAAGCTCAGAATAGTTGGAGTGAAGTGAGCAAAGGGAAGGCCAAGGTTATTCAGATCACACAGGGCCTTGAAGGCCGTTTTGAGGGCTTTGGTTTTTATGGTGGGAGAGGTGGAGCTGGTGGAGGAGCTTGACCAAGGAGAGGCAGACCTGCCGTACACTTCTAAAGGAACACTGCTGTCCCTGTGTGGAGAATCAGCCGAGAGTGAGTAGCAGCAACAGCAGCAGTAGTATACATAATTGTTGTCTATCAGGTGCTTATTGTGTGCCAGGCACAGTGCAGACCCTGGTGTGCATGTCCTATTCCATCCTCATGACAGCTTTATCTCCATCTTACTTAGGAGGACTCAAAGACTCAGCTCGTAGAGTTGACTGTCAGCTTAGGTCAGTCTGATTCCAAAGTTTGTGCTCTTGACTGTTGTCCAGTTTTCAGGCGCAAAGGAAAAGATTGTTTTGGTGACGTTGAGCAAATGTCTGGGTGTGTCAGGCTGACCCTGTCCCATTCTTTGGCTACTCTTAGGTATTCAGCTGGCTACCCTGCAGAGGGGTGAGGGGCAGGCCTTCTCCTTTAACTCTCTGGTTTGGTGGAGAGTGGAGCAAATTGTTTCCAGATGGGGGAAGGCTGCTTGGGAGTGAAACTTGTGCCGTCTCCAGACAGCAGTCTCTCTGAGCCTGCCGAGACCCCCTTGTCTTTGTGTTTGGCATATTAGGCAAGCCCTGTCACTTAGAGACCGGGACTTTGTGCCCTCCCCTGGGGCCCAGTGCTCTGAGGCAGGCAGCTGGAGACCTCTGCAGATGGGCTTCCCCTCGCTAGAGGCAAAGCCTCCCTGTCTGAGTGAAGTCTGGGCTAAAACGTTCTATATTTTATCTACCCGTTTTCTTCCAAGTAGTTCAGACCACTTTCAGAATGTCACTTCCATAATCCTCATATTTATTGTTCTCTAAGGAAGTAAGGAGGATTTTTTCCTTGTTTTTGAAAAATCTGCTGCAGGGTAGAAAACTGGGGTCAGAGAGTGAGGCTGGACTCCAGTGAGGGAGGGAACCCAGAGCCCCCGGCCTGGAGGCAGCTCACCTGAGTGGGCAGGGAGGGAAGAGGTGACTGAGCTGGTCCACTGGGGGTTCTGGATTTGTTTACCATGTGCTCTGATGTCTGGATGTGGAAGGTGAGGAGGTGGTGGCCAGAGCCCCCGGCCTGGAGGCAGCTCACCTGAGTGGGCAGGAGGGGAGAGGTGACTGAGGCGGTCCACTGGGGGTTCTGGATTTGTTTACCATGTGCTCTGATGTCTGGATGTGGGAGGTGAGGAGGTGGTGGTAACTCTGTCCTTATTAGGAGTTGTCTCAAGTTGCTAATGTGGCCCTAATGGGCCAGGGCCTGCTCTGTGTATACTTCCATACATGCGTACATATTTCACGTTCATGTACTCTCTCATGTCCTCACATGCCTGCATGCTTGTCACGTGCTTGCCCAGTTCACCTATGCAGATAGCCTCCTACACCCACAGTGTGGTGTCTGGGATGCATGTGTCACAGCGGGCAGTCCTCATGGCACCAGCCTTTAGCTTCCCCCACACCATACCTCAGCTTACCCTCTTGTATAATAAAGGAGAGTGAGGACTTGGGGAGACAGACAACACATAGGCACAAGTTCTCAGAGCCTCAGATTGGGAGGTGTTGTATCTGTGAAACGTGAAATGTCTGTTAAATCATGAAAGAAGGAACCTGGAAGTGGGAAGTGGGGAGGTGCTTAAAAGAGAGAAGGCAGCATCTCTAGCTGGGCTTTCTGGCAGCATTGCACCAGCCCGGGCCCTGTTCTGGGAGCTGGAGCTGAGTGCACTCCTCTGACCTTGAAGGTATACGCAGAGCCAGACCTCAGCATGGCCCTGGGAGGGACGGTGCATTGTTCAGCAGCATGTAAAAGGACCATTTTGGGAAGGAAAGGCTTCTTTTCCGCTGCTCTGATCCCAGCAGGTTACCAGCTGCAGAAGCCAAGCAAACAGGTCCTGACTTTGTTTCTATTTCAGAAACCTCACCATTGCTGCTGAAGCCATCGCTGCAGAACACGGAGATCATCATGGGGCTGTGGGAATCCAGTTTGACTTGAGCTGCCAGCTAGCTGCCTCCTTCCAGGGGTGGGGAAGGGAGGCAGCAAGGGGCAGGAGGTGTTTTCTAGAAAGATGCCTCCATAAATTTGAGTCAGGGTGGTGGAGGGGTGGTTTCTTCTTATTTTAAAATCTAGTAAATGAAAATCTGCATGGAAACCTGAGGTCAGCCAGGCAGGACTGTAAGGGGTGGGAGGTGGCCTGGCGACCTGGATTGTATTCCCAGCCATTTGGCTGAAGGAGCCTTCATTCCCAGTCTCGGCCTGGGATCTTTCTGAGCTGAAAGCTCTGGCTTTCACAGGTGGGGGGAGGAGAGAAGGCCCAAGTGCAGAGAACGTCCCTGCCCCAGCCCAGCCTCCAGGTCCCAGGTGCCCTTCATAGGGGCCTCTGCATGCTTGTTAGGACTGGTTTCACCTTTTGTTTAGGGCATTAGCTTCATGGTGGCTTGTGCCCTGTGGGACTGCCAGACTGCTCCAGCGACCCGTAGGTCATACTTAGAGGCAGCCTTCTGCCTCCTGTCCTCATTCTTTATGCTCAGGTTGGTTGTATTTTGATCTGTATATTACCTTGTTCTGGAGAAGATACTTAAAACCAACCCAGATACACGGTAATATCACTGCTGCCACTTAGGCATGGATTCTTTGTTCCTGGCTTGAGTTTCACCTGTCAGCTCGGGTTCTTGTCTGAGTCAGCAGATTGGTGGGTTGTGACAGGTCCCCAAGCCTTTGCACATAAGCCTACTTCCTGCAACTTCACTGTGCTATACATTCTTTAATTATTCTTGAGGACTCAGTTTAGATGCCATTTCCCTTCACTAAGCGTTCTTGCTCCCCCTTGCTGGGCTGGATGCCTTTCTTATGTAGCCCCATAGCACCGTGTGCTGAAGCTGCTGAGTAAGACAGTTTCTACCCTGGGTCTGGTGGGGTGGACAGTGAGTAACTGGCATTTATAACATTATGGGACACATGCATGAGAGGCAGTGTTGGACCACGGAGGAGGCGCTCTATACCCTTTGGCCTTGAGTATCTGAAAAAATATTCATTCTTCACTCACATGGTATTGGTATTTTGGCTTGCTGTAGGATTCTAGGCTAGGGATTTCTCTTTTTTTTTTGTACAAAGCATTGCTTAATTATTTTTTTTTTTTAAATTTCAGAGTTACTGTCAAGTCTAATTTATATTTCGATTTTAATCCTTTGTGGGTAACCTGATTTTTCTCTCTGGAGTCTCTAGTGTCCTATGTAAAAGTCTTCTCTCTGTCTATTGTTCTGAAATTTCGACATGCCTTCGTGTGGGTGTACTTTAATTCAGTGTGCTCTGGAGCCTTTTAATCTTTTTTTTTAAAGACTTTATTTATTGATTTTAGAAAGAGGAGAGAAAGAGAGAGAGAAAGGCGGCGGGAGTGGGGGAGGAAGCGAGAAGTATCGTTGCTTCTCGTATGTGCCTTCATCAGGCAAGCTGAGGGTCTCGAACTAGCAACCTCAGCGCTTCAGGTTGATGCTTTGCCCACTGCGCCACCACAAGTCAGGCTGGAATCTTTTTAATTTTAAAACACACATTATTTAGTTCTGGAAAGTTTTCTTGGGTTATTTCATTGATGATTTGATTCTGCTATTTTTTGTCTTATTTCCTCTGGAACTCCTAGAATTTGAATATTGAATCTCCTGGATTGGTCTTATAATTTTATCAATTTTTCTCCCCTATTCCCTTTCTATTGAAGTTTTCATTTTACTTAGCATATTTTAAATTTCTAAGTATTATTCGTTTTCTAAATATACCTTTTAAAAAATAGCATTCTGTTTTGTTTTCATTTATGCATTATCACCTCTGATATCTCTGGGGCCATTAATGATAGCTTTATTTTTGGGAGGAAGGGTTCTTCTTCAATATTTCCCCTGAAGTGTGTGTGTGCTTTTCCTCTGTCTTCCTGTCACAGGCTTTCTCCAAAAGTCTAGTGGTCCTTGGTGATCTGCTTGTATTTGTGTAGAGTATTAAGCTCTCTGTGTGTCTATAGCACTTGTAGGCTCTCGGCCTCATGTAGGCTGACCTGGACGGCCTGTTTCATTTAGGAACCTGATAAGTTAGTATCTTAGGTGTTTTCTCTTGAGTTGTTCAGAGTCCCTAGAGAAGAATCTTCTAATCTTCCTGGATGGTCTGAGGCTGACCTCTGTGCCCAGGAACTTAATGGGGAGAGGGCAGGGATCTGGGCCTCTTTTACTTCAGTTTAACCCCTATTTTCAGTGTGGTGGCCTGCATTTCCCTGTGCTGTTTCCCCAGCCCATAGACCTCCTGCTTTACCCTCCAAAGAATAAACCCCTGGGCTGCGGGAGGTATAGTCACCTGCCTGAGGGAGGTGGGGATGGGACTCTTTCTAGAGCAGACTTTTTTTTTTTTTAACTGAAGGGAGATAGTGGGACAGATTCCTGCATATGCCCCAACTGGGATCCACCTGGGTCTGAGGCTGATGCTTTTTTTTTTTTTTTTTTTTTTTGAGGCTGATGCTTTAATCAACCGAGATATCCTCAGCTCCTGAGGCTGATGCTCTGAAAATTGAGCTATCTTCAGTACCAGGGGTTGATGCTTGAACTAGTTGAGCTCCTGGCTGTGAGAGGGTAAGAGAGAGAGAAGGGGAGGGGGAGGGGAAGAGAAGCAGATGGTCGCTTTTCATGTGTACTCTGACTGGGGATTGAACCTGGGATGTCCTCACTCTGGATCGATGCCCTGTCCACTGAGCCAACCAGCCAGGACCCTAAAGCAGACTTAAATTTTATTTATTTATTTATTGATTTTAGAGAGAGAGGAAGAAGGAGAGAGAGAGAAAGGGAAACATCAATTTGTTACACTTACTTATGCATTCACTGATTGGTTCTTGTATGTTTCCTGATGGGGATCAAACCTGCAACCTTGGCATATAGAGATTTTGCTCTAACCAAATGAGCTACCTGCCTAGGGCTCTAAAGCAGACCTTAATCAGATGCACTGGCAGCCCCTCATGCTGCTGCCATCACTAAGCCTTCTGGGGGCTCTGGTACGCTAATACTTTCTTAGGTTTCTTGTGTCAGCATTTGTCCTTCCACCGGCTAGTCTCTAAAAGTCTATTATCATCTTTTCTCCTCTCTTTGAAATTGTGGGTTTATGCCTTAAAAGTCTCTTTCTTGTATTAGTGAGGCACCAGTGGCAGCAGTGGTGAATGCATATGTTCTGGCTGAGAGCTTTGGTCAGAATGTAGTTAGTGTATTTAGTTGCTCCTGTTTTTGTTTCTAACAGACAATGGTGTGTTTCTTCGGCCTTTGTTACAGAATCCCAGTACAGTAATTAGAACTGTGTCGGTTATGTATGAGGGCCTCATAATTGTTGACTGAATGAATGAATGAACAAATGAGCTGCAAACAGACTTGGAAACAAAATGGAAACAGAAGCACAGTTTACCCAGCTTCTAACTCTGTTGTGATATGCAAGCTGCTGTCTGTGACTCTGAACCCCTTAAATGTAAAACTTTAACATAGTTTATGGCCAGTAGTGGGACACTGTTAACTTTTTCCTCATGTGGCTTATTTTCTCTGGCTATAATGAACATGTGTTACTTCTTTGATTTTAAAGAGGAATTAAATGAATAAGAGTAAGAACACATCTAGCTTAGAATGAAGCATCAACATAGGCACAGTGTACTGCTTTCACAACTGTTCACAGGTCACTCTTCCGGCTTAGTTTCTTGCTCTGTAAAACAAGTGGTTGGACCGGATGCATCTAAAATTTCATCCAAGGGCCAGTCCTTTGATTCCACTATTGTGCTCTCTTGTTTGTATTACGATAGTGTCTCTTGTGGAAAAGAACTGCCCCACCTCCTTTTTTTTTTTTTTTTTGACCTAGAATAACTTTTGTCCGCTGAGTCCTTTTAGCCCTTCAGTGAAGAATCTGAATCCCTGTTCCTTCAGGAGCACACCCCAACTGCCCCACGTTATGCCAGTCGGCCCCTGTTCTCCAGCCTCTTGTGGCATTTCAGTTTACACGTGGGTAAGAGAGGAAGGATTGTGAAGCCCATTAATGCTAGTTTAAATTTTTTATTATTATTATTATTATTTGTATTTTTCTGAAGTTGGAAACGGGGAGGCAGTCAGACAGATTCTCGCATGCGCCCAACTGGGATCCACCCGGCACGCCCACCAGGGGGCGATGCTCCGCCCATCTGGGCCGTTGGTCTGTTGCAGCCAGAGCCATTCTGGCTCCTGAGGCAGAGGCCATAGAGCAGTGGTTCTCAACCTTTCTAATGCCGTGACCCCGCAATACAGTTCCTCATGTTACGGTGATCCCAAACCAAAAAATAATTTTGGTGGCTACTTCATAACTGTAATTTTGTCACAGTTAAGATTCGGAATGTAAACACCTGATATGCATTATGTATTTTCCGATGGTTTTAGGCGACCCCATTGGGGTCGCGACCCACAGGTTGAGAACCACTGCCATAGAGCCATCCTCAGTGCCCGGGCCAACTTTGCTCCAAAGGAGCCTTGGCTGAGGGAGGGGAAGAGAGAGACAGAGAGGAAGGAGAGGAGGAGGGGTGGAGAAGCAGATCGGCGCCTCTCCTATGTGCCCTGGCAGGGAATTGAACCCGGGACTCCTGCACGCCAGGCCGATGCTCTACCACTGAGCCAACCGGCCAGGGCAATGCTAGTTTAAATTTTAATTCTGCTGCTCACTTGCTTTGTGACCTTGGATAGCTTACCTAGTCTCATCTGTCTAGAGGGAATTTGTAATAAAAGTTATCTCTTGGGGTTTTATATGAAGATTAAGTGAGATATGTTTAAAACCCCTCCTTCAACACATGACACAAAATAGACTCATAACACGAGATCATGGTAGTAACAATGATGATCACCATTTATGTGCATTACTGTATTTCCCCATGATAAGATGCCCCCATGTTTAAGACGCACCTTAATGTTGGGGCCCAAAATTTGAAAAAAAAAGTATTATATAGTTATTGAACTTGTTTTATTCATCCAACTCCCGAAAAAGCAGGAAATGCAAGTAAAAAATCTACAACCACTGTATAAGATGCACCCAGTTTTTAGACCCCAAATTTTTCCAAAAGAGTGCGTCTTATACATGGGGAAATGAGGTGCCTTATTGACCCACAAAGTAGATACTTTTATTTATTTATTTTTTATTTTAAAAATGAGACTGAGCCATAAAGAGATAACTTGCCCAAGGTTGCAAATCCTGGAATTTATGCCTTAAATTTTCTTTAAGAGTTTTGTGTTTGCATTTATTTCACAATAGTTGACTTGAGAGCTGACTGTGTGTCAGGTTTCAGTGCTGGAAGTAGAGCTGTGAAGAAAGCAAAGTTTCTGCCCTCAGGAGGCTTCCGTTCTAGCATAAACTGGGCAGTGGACACAGGTACGTGTACAACAGGCAGAGGTAAGAGTGCTAGCGAAAACTGAGCAAGGTCAGGGCACTGGGAATGCGGGCATGGAAGGGACGGGGCGGAGGCGAGGGGGCTGGGCACGGGGGAGAGAGAGAGGCAGGTGGGTTATTTTGTGTGGGTTGGGTAGGGAAACGTTACATTTGATACAGACCTCAAGGAGTCAGGGAGCAGTGCTCTGAGATACCTGGGGAAGCACATTCCAGGCCCTGAGAACAGTGAGTGTGGGCTTGGTTGGTTTCCTCAACCCCTGGCTCCCCTTTCAAGTCAGAAATTGCATCTTTTCTATTTTTTATTTTTGTGTCCTGTAAGATAGTGAATAAAGAAAGTGATAGGTACTTTGTTAGGTGATTAAGAAACAGTTTACTATTGATTAGCTGTCGTCTTAGGTCATCTGGCAGAGGCTTTGTGCACAGCCAGTGCTGTCCGGTGACTCGCAGTGATGGAGCTGGGTGGTGAGGCCTGGTCGGGCAGGGGAGCGCAGACAGACAGGGGAGCGCAGACAGACAGGGGAGCCCAGACAGACAGGGGAGCCCAGACAGACAGGGGTGCCCAGACAGACAGGGGAGCGCAGACAGACAGGGGAGCGCAGACAGACAGGGGAGCCCAGACAGACAGGGGAGCGCAGACAGACAGGGGAGCCCAGACAGACAGGGGAGCCCAGGCAGACAGGGGAGCGCAGGCAGACAGGGGAGCGCAGACAGACAGGGGAGCGCAGACAGACAGGGGAGCCCAGACAGACAGGGGAGCGCAGACAGACAGGGGAGCCCAGGCAGACAGGGGAGCGCAGGCAGACAGGGGAGCGCAGACAGACAGGGGAGCCCAGGCAGACAGGGGAGCGCAGGCAGACAGGGGAGCCCAGACAGACAGGGGAGCCCAGACAGACAGGGGAGCGCAGGCAGACAGGGGAGCCCAGACAGACAGGGGAGCCCAGACAGACAGGGGAGCGCAGGCAGACAGGGGAGCCCAGGCAGACAGGGGAGCCCAGACAGACAGGGGAGCCCAGACAGACAGGGGAGCGCAGACAGACAGGGGAGCCCAGACAGACAGGGGAGCCCAGACAGACAGGGGAGCCCAGACAGACAGGGGAGCGCAGACAGACAGGGGAGCCCAGACAGACAGGGGAGCCCAGACAGAGGAGTGCAGGCTGCCCTGCAGGCCCTGCCCTTAACCCTGAGCTGCTTGCCTTGGTGGCCATCTTTTAGTCCTTCACTGGGCCACATTATCCCCTCTCCCCCAGGGCCTTTGTGAATGTGACTTCCTCCCGCTCCTTCAGGTCTCAGAGTCAAGTCCATCAGGACTTTCCTGAGCCCTGGCCTGGGTCAGTCCCTTGTTCTGAACTCTTACAGGCTCTAAGCTCTTAACTTCATAACATTTCCCTCCATTTATAATTGGACCTCACCTATATGGTTCTTTCACACGGGGATGTAAACTCCACAAGGAGACCCTGACTGTTAACCCTCATCCCTTTCCTTCCCCTACAGCCCTGCCATCCAGCACAGGATGTGCCTGGTTGTGCCTGGCAGGCTGGATTTGGGCTCTAGTTTACTGACCTCCAATGTGCGTTCTAAATTATGGCCCATAGTGGGTTCTTGATAACCATTTGTTGAATGAGTGAGTGACATCTTGGACATGGGCAAGAGCTAGTGAGTTTGTGAGCTCTGCCATCCCTCACTTGATTTATAACCTTTATTCCTCATCAGGTTCCCTGTAATCTGTTAAAATTAAGGAAGATAGCCATCTAGTTCTTTTTTTAAACATCTTCGTTGATATGGTTTATATGCCATAAAATTCACCCATTTAAAATGTTCAAGTTAGTGGTTTTTACTGTATTGTCAGTTGTATAACCATCACCATTATCAATTTTAGAACGTCTGTCATCCCCACAGGAAAGCCTGTACCCATCCATTAGCTGTCAATGTCATCCCCTCCATTCCCAGCCCTAGACATCCATTAATTTACTTTGCGTCTCTATATATTTTTCTCTTATGGATATTTTATGTGAAGGGAATCCTACAATATGTGGTTTGTTGTGACTGGCTTCTTCCATGACCAAGGCAGTTGTCACAGTGAGCAGTTCTAGGTCAGGATGCCCTGGGGCACAGCCCGGCTTCACAGACCAGCACTGTTGCTGCCCAACTGCTTGGCCCTGCAAGATGCTGATTCTCTCTGAGCCTCAGTTTTCTTGTGGGTGAAAGGGCAGAGCCTGCTGCCTGGTCTACATGACAGCCCAGGAGTATCTGACAGCAGCTTTCCATCTTGTCTCCACTTCTACCAAACTGTCTCTCAGATCACTTCCTTTCTAGACCCTACCACCCCATAGCCGCCTTTGGATACACTCCAGCTTATTTATTGTTTGGGGCTCAGCTTGAGCCTTCCCTGTTGGAGATGTACACAGAGTGCCAGAATGAGCTGTAAACCACTGAGGGTGACAAATCGTCACCTTTACCAGCAGGATGGTTTTATCAAAGAAGGTGCTTGAGCATGAAAGATAACTTTATTCTAACTTATGAAAATAATGAAATTCTAGCGAAAACCTGTCCAGTCTCCCCTCTCCTGCTTTCTGGGCTAATTCTAGGAGGGTGGCATAGACTGCCTTCATCACCTGGCTCCTTGATGGGCATGGCAGGGGCAGCTTGCTCTGCTGCAGGGTTTGCAATTGGAGTTTTCCCCATTGTCACCTCCTGTCCCGAGAGCCCAAGCAGTTGATATATATCTTGGGCTCAGTTTTATAAGGTGTAGAAGGGAGAGAGTGACAAGCAGCCCATTGATAGAGCACTTTGGCAAAAATAGAACACAGGGAAGGGAGAGGAATCAGAGCTTCACTTCTCTGTCTGGTTTGTGTATCCTAAGGCCTCTCTTCTGTTGGTAGGAGAAATCCAAGTGTGTTTAACAATTCCCCTGCTGCTGCCTCTGGGGTAAAAAAGCCTTTCAGTTTTGTAATCAGGAACAGTCTAAAAACCTACAATAGGCCCAGCTCTGCCCCAAGGAGGAAACAGTGCCAGAGCCCACATTTTGGGCAGTTCCTTCTTCCTCAGCCTGATTTCCTTCTAACTGGGTTCCAGGCTGATTTACATAACTTGATTCTTCTGTGGTTAGTTACTCATTCAGAAATTCCCTTGTCCATCTGTTCTGGGTTCTGAGTCAGTGGGAACAGAATAACATGGTAGAATTCTGGCTCCTGCCACCTCCTGTATCTTGTCCCAGCCTGAAGGAGGAGGCAGGAGGCCAAGGACAGAACATTTGTGGAGCCCATCACAAAGATCTGAATTCTCAGCTCCTGCAGTTGGAGGAAACACCTTGGGAGGCAGTTGCTACAGGTATTGGAACCTCAGGGCCTGAGAGTTTGCCTGCCAGCCTGTTACCTCATGGCCTGGGCGGTGAAGGCATGGGCCTGAGAGTGGGGGGCTCGTGTAGTGGTAGGCAGCATAGGAAATGGTTAAGGCTACATGTCCTGGTGCAGACCCCAACCTCCCGCTCCCCAGTCACATGACCATGGGTAAGTTCTTTAAGACCCCTTTCTCCTTTGTGTAATGGGGATAATAAAGCACCTGTTTCACAAGGTTATTATGACTATTAAGTGAGCTGACATATGTAAAGCATCTAGAGCAGGCATGACCAACATTCACCCCATGGGCCGGATCCAGCCCGCATAATGAGTTTATGCGGTCCATGATTAAATTTTTAATATTCTCCGCTACTTTAAAAATCTCAGCTACTCAGAAGCGGAAGCGTCTTTGATTATTGAAAATCGAGATATATAAGGAGATAGTGATACGTGGAAAAGAATTTGCCATACTTATTTATTTTTTAAAAAAATTCCATTATAAAGATTTACAACTTTTGCACTTGTCTGTACTCAATATGAACTGTTTGACGTTTAGCGGCGATGTGAAACCCACATTCTTTTAGGCGGAGTTTGCCAGTGCGCACCCAAGGTCAAACAATTTGTTATTTTTGTGGTCAGGTGTGTTGAATCAAGTGGCTTTGTAGCATAGACAATAGCTGCAGTTGATAACTGAAAACATGTCCAAGCTGTTTGTAAAATGAAATAATTGTTTTATTTGCGATATAACCCCTTCAAGCTCATTCTATTAATTAAATATTGTTTTGATTGATTGTGATACAGTTTGGATATTTATATGGTATGTAATTATATTTTTATTAAAATATATTTTTATTAGAATAATATTGTGTATTAAAATTTTTTCACTCACATTTATTCATAAACAAATTACATAATAAAATTTTGTTTACTTAAATGAATCGTTTTTGTATCAGGTCTACCGGAAAGTTCTGTCCGTTTCTATCACAACAAGTTTCGACACGTAAGCACATGTTTATTTGGCGCATATGTGCCTATTTTTATCACTTAATGTATACATACTGACTTGGCAAATTAACTAAAACAAAGTTGATTCACGTTAGTCTTATGTATGAAGACATAGTGTACCCATGGCTACTGGTAAAGTTCATTTACGCCACTATTTGATATGAATTTCAACAAGGAAGAAATGCTACAGAAGCATGTAGAAATTTATTGAAAGTGTTTGGTGAAGGTACAGTTTTTGATAGGACATGCAGAAGATGGTTTGAAAAATTCGAAACAGGTGATTTCGACCTTTCTGATAAGCCACGTTCTGGGCAACCATCTTTGATCGATGACGATGTTAAGACCATGTTGAAGCAAGATCCTTTTCTGACAACATCGGGGATTGTAGAAAGGCTTAATTCAGCTCAGCAAACCATTTTGGACCATATTCGGAAGATAGGATTGGTGTGGAAATATTCAAGATGGGTGCTACATGAATTAAGTCAGAAGAATTTGGATGATCGAGTCGTCATATGCACATCTCTGCTTGCTCAGAACAAAATCGAGCCCTTCTTGAACCGGATGATAACTGGGGATGAAAAGTGGATTACCTACGAAAACATTGTAAGGAAAAGGGCAAATTGTGAACCCGGAAAACCTAGCCCTTCCACCTCTGAACCAAATTTGACTCTGAATAAGAGTATGTTGTGTATATGGTGGGACATTCAAGGACCAATACATTATGAGCTTTAAAAACCGACTGAAAAGCTCAATTTGGAGAAGTATTGTCAGCAACTGGATAATTTAAAGACAGCAGTCCAAGAAAAGAGGCCAGCGATGTTCAATAGGAAGAACATCATACTGCATCATGATAATGCCAGGCCACATGCTGCTTTGGGGACTCGTCAAAAAATTGCAAAACTAGGCTGGGAAATTCTGTCGCATCCACCATATTCCCCAGACTTAGCACCCTCCGACTATCACTTGTTTTTGTCCTTACAAAATTTTTTGAAGGGCAAAAAATTCAGAAATGAAGAAGATATCAAACAAGAACTGGTTCAGTTTTTCGCATCAAAAGATAAAACATTTTTCAAAAATGGGATATACAAATTGCCCTCATGCTGGCAAGAAATCATTAATAATAATGGCAATTATATTATTTAATAAAGTTTATTGACGGTAAGAAAAATTTGTATTTTATTTTATTACAAAAATGGACAGAACTTTCCGGTAGACCGTATGTTTAACATTTTTAAATTTTAATATTTCGTGTGGCCCATGAAAAAGTTTTCTTTCTAATCTGGCCCGGGGGCAAAAACTGTTGGCCACGCCTGATCTAGAGACTGCCTGGTACATAGAAAACACTATATAGCTGATAGGGGTGATGATGAGGATGATGAGGCTGTTGACCTGTCTTTCCTATTGGATTACCTGATTCCCTGCCCCTTTTTTTTTTTTTTTTTTTTTTTTTTTTTTTTCATTTTTCTGAAGCTGGAAACAGGGAGAGACAGTCAGACAGACTCCCGCATGTGCCTGCCCGGGATCCACCAGACACGCCCACCAGGGACGACGCACTGCCCACCAGGGGGCGATGCCCTGCCCATCCTGGGCGTCGCCATGTTGCGACCAGAGCCACTCTAGCGCCTGAGGCAGAGGCCACAGAGCCATCCCCAGTGCCCGGGCCATCTTTGCTCCAGTGGAGCCTTCCTGCCTTTTTTTTTTTTTAAGTGCAACAGGGCACATAGTCTATATTTATTGACAAATATTTGAAAACTTTGGTCTCAGCTATACCCACTGGGTTTGTCTTTAGTTCCTGTAAGCCCTCCCTCTCCTGCCCTGTATCTTCCTACCACTCCCCGCCACTGAGCTGAGACCCAGCCTAGGGCTGACTGCCAGGCAGCAGCAGCAGTCTAATTCTGTTGCCTCAGTTTGTTCTTCTGGAACCTGTGGGAAAACAGCTACCCTTCCCTTTCTTCTCCCAGGACCCTCCAGGGTTGTGAATAGTGTCAGGTGACATCTGTTGAGCGTGGCAAGCAGGGTAGGCAGACAGAAGTTTGGTGGGTGGTATGGGAGAGCTGGGGCCCAGGGCCGGGGGCTTGGGGGACTGGTTGTCCTGGCCTCAGGAACCTGCATGGTTTGGAGTAGGGTGAAATGGAGCAGAGCACCCTCCTTGGGGTGCTATGAGCAGTTCCACAGTGAGCAAACGCTTGCGCCTTGGGCCACACACACAGTGGAGGAGGGGGGGTGTGATTTAGAAAGTCAGCCACACACGAATGTTCTTGAGGTTCATTCTCTGACCCCAGATGGACAAGTGGCTATGTTTTTTGCTGTCAGGATGCTTATAAAGGGATGAAGGGTGGTTTAATATCAGGAAGAAAGTCTCAGTGACTTGAATAACCTGTGTTTATTGGTTCCCTTTCCGCATCTGTTTTGTAAAATGAGGAAAACAAGGCCCAGAGGGGCTCTTTACTGTCCCCCCAGGTTATGCAGTGAGATGTGCCGGGGAAGGGATTTTATCTCAAATGTGGGGGTTCCAAAGTCTGTATTCTTTCCAGGGTCTGAGCCCCACAAGGTCCGTTGCAGTTCCCAGACTTCTCTGCTGCCCTTCAGGAGGATTGTGAAAGCCTCTCTCTCAACCACGTGATATTTTTATGTTCTCTTTTTCTGCTTGAAGTCTCAGCCCTCCCTCCCTTCCCCTTTGTTTCTGCTGGCCTTGGCCATGCAGGGCTGCAGTTCAACCTGAGAACCTTCCTCAGGTGAACACAACCCATCCACCTCTCTGCCCACCAGAAACTCCATGTCTGTCTTCCCTCCCTTCTTTCAGTGCACCTCCTGTGATTTGGGGAGGAGAGGGAGCCATTAGCAGGTGAGAGAAACCTATACTAAAAGGTGTGGATTAGGCCTTTGTTAGACATATGGATTTCCTAAGACCCCTTGGGGAGCTGAGATACTGTGACAGTGTTCTCTGTGGCTCTGGAGGGATTCCTAGGAGAAGATGGAATGCGGGGTCCTGAGGCCTTATCCTGAAAGGTCACTGAAAGGGCACGGGCCTGGCCCTGGCTGGCCCCAGAGACTGGTGTCATTCTGCACGAACAGGCCTTGTGACCTTGGGCATATCATTCCCTGTTCTGGGCCTTCCTGCCTCGCTGTAACATGAGGGGTTTGTACCAGATGGTCCCTCAGGTCCCTACAAAGTTCTACAGAGCCCAAGCTCCTTTCTTTTCCCTGTTGCCTTTTGAAAGCTAGGGTTTACTTTTCAGTTTGTGTTAATTAGAAAGCTTTAATGAATGCTGTGGAAGGAGCGGGGGGAATTCCAGGGCCATATTCCTTGTGACATCAAGGGCAGAAAGCTTCCCAGTAAGGACAAGTTGAAACAGGATACCCTGGGGCCTGGGGACAGCATACAACCTTGGCTGCTCGTTAGCGGAACACAGTTCAGTGCTTTGGGACCTGCCCCATGCTGCCTTATTAGTACCTTTGTGTGGCACACACCCAGCAGGCCAGCTGGTCCAGAGCCCCCTACACTCGGGGACCCTTGTCCTACCAGCAGCCACAGCCTTCCTTCCCAGCCCATTTTCCTGCTTCCCTTGCCTTTCAGTTACCCCCCCCCCCCCCCACAGCTGCACCAGCCCACACTGGCCCAAGTGCCCTTCCCCCAGCCTCTGGCCCACCTTCTTCCACTCAGGCCTCCTCTGGCTGCTTGTCGACTTCCCTACCTGGTGATCTCAACCCCACCCTTTTTGCCCAGTCTTCCCTTACCATCCAGACTGGGCTGGGATAGGTGATCAGTCAGGGTCCAGTCTATGGAACATAATATTTGGACTGCAGGTCGGTAGGGGGAGGAGGAACATTTTCAGGGCCCAGTCTGTCCATTCACATTGAGTAATCCTGGTCAGCTTCCTGGCATGAGGCTGAGCTCTGTGGCTGTGACAAAGGTGTGCACACCACACTTACCTTGGGAGCAACCTCTCACAGTTGGTGAGGTCAGTACTGGTGAGGGACAATTGCAGGGCTATCTGTGATAAACCAAGTCTGGTAGTAGGCAGGCTGCTCGGGCTGTGGCACTTAGGGGAGAGTCTGGGATCTGGGGCAGCCCAAGTCTTGCCACTGGCTTATTTGCAGATCGTGGGTCAGTCCCAGGACTTCTCTGAAGTTCCCTCTTTAGTAGAATGAGAATGTTGGGTGGATCTTCCCCAAGCCTTTTCAGCTCTGCCTAGGTTAACAGTTGCCATTTATCAAGTGCTCTCTAGTGTCAGGTAGCGTGAAGGGCCTGACAGGCCTAATCCCATCTAATCCTCCCTTACCAGGCTCTTTTATTTGCCCTCATTTTACAGATGAGGAATTTAAGGTCTAGAGATAAGGCTGCAATCCAGTGGCCCTAGGTCAGATCCAGCCACAAATGTATATTGTTTGGGCCCAGCTGATGTTTTATTTTTTAATTTAAAATTTTATTTATTTTTTTATTAAGTGAGAGGAGGGAAGGCAGAGAGACAGACTCCCTATGTGCCCTAACTGGTATCCATGCTGGGAAGCCCCCTATGGGGTGTTGCTCTGCCCATCTGGGGCTCTTGCTCTATTGCTCAGCAACCATGCTATTTTTAGCACCTGAGGTGGAGGCCTAGGAACTGTCCTCAGCTTCTGGGCCAATGTGTTTGAGACAATTGAGCCGTGGCTGTGGTGGTGGGGGGGGGGGGGGGGAGAGAAAGAGAGAGAGAAGGGTGAGAGGGAGGGGAAGGAAAGCAAATGGTTGTGTCTTCTGTGTGCTCTGACTGGGAATCTAACCCAGAACTTTCAGATGCTGGGCTGATGCTCCTCCACTGAGCCAACCAGACAGGGCAGAAGACTCTATTTTTATGAAGTCTCTTAACGTATTTAAATGTTGACTTTATTTTTTTTTATTTTTTTATTTATTTATTTATTTTTTGCATTTTTCTGAAGCTAGAAACAGGGAGAGACAGTCAGACAGACTCCCGCATGCGCCCGACCGGGATCCACCCGGCACGCCCACCAGGGGCGACGCTCTGTCCACCAGGGGGCGATGCTCTGCCCATCCTGGGCGTCGCCATGTTGCGACCCTCCTGGGTGTCGCCATGTTGCGACCAGAGCCACTCCAGCGCCTGGGGCAGAGGCCACAGAGCCATCCCCAGCGCCCGGGCCATCTTTGCTCCAATGGAGCCCTGGCTGCGGGAGGGGAAGAGAGAGACAGAGAGGAAGGCGCGGCGGAGGGGTGGAGAAGCAAATGGGCGCTTCTCCTATGTGCCCTGGCCGGGAATCGAACCCGGGTCCTCCGCACGCTAGGCCGACGCTCTACCGCTGAGCCAACCGGCCAGGGCTAAATGTTGACTTTAATAAAACATCAGCTAGCCCAGCATGTGAAAGTCTGGGTTCGATTCCCAGTCAGGGCACACAGGAGACGCGACCATCTGCTTTTTTTCCCCTCCCTCTCACCCTTCTCTCTTTTTTCCCCTCTTGCATCCAGTGGCTCAGTTGGTCCAAGTGTCGGTCCCAGGTGCTGAGGATAGCTTGGTTGATTTGAGCATTGGCCCTAGATGGGGGTTGCCAGGTAGATCCTGGTGGGGCACAAGTGGGAGTCTGTCTCATTATCTCCCCTCCTCTCACTTAAAGGAAAATAGAAATTTCTGGCTTTCTATTGTTGTAGGGATCTAATTATATCGAACCTTCACTGCCCGGTGGCACTTACTGACTGGATTTAAGTCTGAGCCATTACCTTCAGATGGTGCCTGTGCTTCCCTGACCTGTCAGTCTTGACACAGTGTGGGAACATATCTGTACACCCAGCTGATGTCATTCACATTTCCTACCTGCCTCCTGGGGCGCTTGAGTTTGCAAACCTTGATTTAAGGCTGTGCTGTAATTTCTACCATGTAGGTCACACAGCTACTCTGTTAGAAGCAGGAATCAAACTTGGCTCTTTAGAACTTTAAACCATGACACTCTGCTGCTTTTCTCAGTTATTTCTATATCCCACCAGGGATTGTTGGGTCCTCTGTTGGAGCATAGGAGGCCCTTACCAGGTCTCTAGATAAGGAAGTTGGCAAGAATCCCCCTTTCAGAAAGGGTTAATCAGGACTTTGTGTAGTTGCAGTGAGATGGCATCTACTTGCTCATGTTTTAGTCCAGGGGAAATCTGTCTCCTTGCCATATGGTATGTCCTCTTCCAATCAATTTGGTGTAATTATTTTTTGTCTACTGCCTGTTTTCTTGCACCTTGGCTTCTATTTACTGGTGGGTTGAACCCAGGAGATCCCACCTCTTCTATACGAAGAGCTTGTATTTTTCCTTAGGCAAATGGAGGCAGGAAATAGAGATGTCTGCTCAGACTGTGGATGCCTTGGGGTGGGTTGGGGTCCCTCAGGGCCAGGCAGGCAGGATGCTGGGCCTCTCAAACAGGGTGGGGCTCCCTCGGGGAGGCCTGGTGGAGGCTGAGGTTTCCTGCCCTTGGTGCTGGTCTCTCCAGCTGTTTCCTCCTGATAGAGCCGTTGGACAATGCCACAGTGACTCAACTCCTAGCACCGTGGATGAACAATGGCAGAGTTGTCCAGGGTCAGCTAGGGAGCGGTGGCTGTACCAGTCACCTGCTTCCAGGAAGAATCAGTGGCACCTGAATGGTTTCTCTGCGTGGTCTCAGTGCCCCAAAGTCCTGTCCTGGCTGGGTTAATTTTAGGCCGTTGCTTTTTGATTTCCCTAAGTACGTCCTCACTCCTTTGTGCACAGCTGCTCCATGCTGACCAGCTGCCCGCCTGTCATCCAAGTCCAGCTTTGCCAGACCTCCCTTACCCTTGGTTTGAGGTTCAGTGGGTTTGGCACAGTTTCTGAAAGTTTTGAGTCTCTACCCAGGCATTCAGGACCTGGATGAGTTTCTGATGAGAAAGACAGCTGTATGATTCTTTAATCTCCTCCAGCGGGTAGTGGATTAAGCAATTTTTTGGTGGGTTTGTTATTATGTATTAGATTTTTTCCACGAGTTATCTAACTTAGGCCTTCCAGTAGCTCTCAGGGAAGTATCATTACCCCATTTTACAGATGAAGCATCTGAGGCACCTTGGGTAAAGAGCTCGCCCAAGAGCTCAGATCCTTCTCCCTTTGAAGCCCTATGACATATGATTTCCTAGGCAGGGACATGGGTATGTGAAAAAGTTTAAAAAACAGTATGAGAACCAATGATAGAAGATGAGTGGTTTGAAGGCTGTGCAGGGATACAAAGGTGGGTGGGGCTGAGTCCCTGCACTCTTGGAGTTTACAGCAGAGTAGAGGAGACATGCCTCTTATCCGCTAACTCTGATGTGAGACAGTGTGATGGGTGCTAACGGTGGGGCTGCCGGAGTGATTGGAACCACATTTTCATCGGTATATGAGCAACTAGCTGAAGACACGCTTCAGACCAGGACTGATTCAGCTATCAGCATGACTGAAACTGGTCCATGAAGAAAATGCTGAGATGTGCCGTTTTTGTATAGAGTTGAAAATATGCAACATCGCTTAGAATAATTTTTAGTACAGTTATTGGGAAATTTATATTATCAAGAGCCTGAGAAATGTTCATTTTCTCTGAGGAAAGTAATCGTGTATGTATGCGTGTATATGTGTGTCTTCATTGTAGCACTATTTATTTATTTATTTTTTTTTCATTTTTCTGAATCTGGAAACGGGGAGAGACAGTCAGACAGACTCCCGCATGCGCCCGACCGGGATCCACCCGGCACGCCCACCAGGGGGCGACGCTCTGCCCAGCAGGGGGCGATGCTCTGCCCATCCTGGGCGTCGCCATGTTGCGACCAGAGCCACTCTAGCGCCTGAGGCAGAGGCCACAGAGCCATCCCCAGTGCCCGGGCCATCTTTGCTCCAATGGAGCCTTGGCTGCGGGAGGGGAAGAGAGAGACAGAGAGGAAAGCGCGGCGGAGGGGTGGAGAAGCAAATGGGCGCTTCTCCTATGTGCCCTGGCCGGGAATCGAACCCGGGTCCTCCGCACGCTAGGCCGACGCTCTACCGCTGAGCCAACCGGCCAGGGCTTAGCACTATTTATAACAGTAAAAATTTGAAACAACTCTGGCTGGGTTGCTCAGTGGGTAAAGTGTTGACCCAGTGCGCTAGAGGTCATGGGTTTGATTCCTGGTCAGGGCACATCAGAAAAGCAATTAATTGAGTACACAAGTAAATGAGACACATAAGTGAAACAATGAGTTGATGCTTCTTTCTTTCTCTTCTTTTTCCTCTCTCCTTTTATTCCTCTCAAATCAGTGGGAAAAAAAAAAAATTGGAACATACCAGATGTCCAACAATAGAAGACTGAAAATTAGTTGTGTAAATTTTTTTTTTTTTGTATTTTTCTGAAGTTGGAAACGGGGAGGCAGTCATCCCGCATGCACCCGAACGGGATCCACCTGGCACGTCCACCAGGGGGTGATGCTCTGCCTATCTGGGGTGTTGCTCTGTTGCAACCAGAGCCATTCTAGTGCCTGAGGCAGAGGCCACAGAGCCATCCTCAGCTCCCGGGCCAACCTTGCTCCAATGGAGCCTTGGCTGTGGGAGGGGAAGAGAGAGACAGAGAGGAAGGAGAGGGGGAGGGGTGGAGAAGCAGATGGGCGCTTCTCCTGTGTGCCCTGGCTGGGAATCGAACCCGGGACTCCTGCACGCCAGGCTGACGCTCTACCACTGAGCCAACTGGCCAGGGCCTAGTTGTGTAAATTTTGATACATTCATCTCATGGCCTATATTGCATAGCCTTTAAGAAACATCTTGTCTATAAAAATTATATATAATGTCTCTGGATAATGCTTATGAAAATTGTCAAGCAAATATTGTAAGATATAAAACTGTTCATACTATAAGTCCTAACTTTTTAAAAACATGAGTAAAAAAAGACTAGAGGAAATATACCCACCATGCTACTGATGGTAGTGATTATTGATGATTTTTATTCTTTGTGTTCTTCTATGGTGTCTACACTTTCTTTCGTGAACAGTAGCAACAACAACAGCATCTTGGACTGCAGGGTGTTTATTGAATGGCTATAATGCCACCTTGCCTATAAAATGAGGTTGGTCTTGAGCCCTTTCTAGAGCCTGCTGTTAACTGTGTGCAGGAGGTGGTTCCCCTGTCTGCATTCTCCTTCCTTTCCTTCTCTGTCACGCTCTGCCCTTCAGGTTTTCTCCCTTAATTGGCTGTAAATTTATAACTGAAGTATAATTTTAAAAAAATACATATTTTTTTAAAATTGGTTTTATTTCCTGTTCTGGTTGGGTTTATTGGTTGTATTTCCTGAATACTGTGACAAGAGATGTTTTATATTTCTCACTCTAAAAAAACCCCTAATTTAAGTTTCTTTCCACTTATGTGATCCCAATTGATTTTTTTTTTCTCTTTGTAGTTCAGATGGTCTTTGTCAGATAGAATTTTCTGCTCCTGCCTTAAATGGCCTCTGAAAGCCCAATTTAAAACAATACCTCTTCGGCCTATTAGGAATAGCAGTCCTGCCTGGTTTCATGAGAGGAATGGTAAAGAGGGCAGCTTGCTGATTTAACAAAGTTTTGTGGCTGATAAGTTTGAAACCAACCCCCAAGTGAGCCCAGAGAACACTTATCCTAACTGAAGAACAGCCTTTTGAGGTGAGGGGATTGAGAAGTACAAATTGGCAGTTACAGAACAGTCATGGGAATGTAAAGCACAGCATAGGGAACATGGTAATATTGTGGTAGTAACTGTGTGGTGTCAGGAGGGTATTAGACTTATTGGGGGTATCACTGTGTAAGTTATATAAATGTCTAACCGCTGTGCTGTACACCTGCTATATTATTGAATGTCAAACTGTAATAGAAAAATATTAGAAAGAAAGGAAATGTTTAATGCATGCATTGAAGTGAAGAGAACAAAATAAAATGTCCTGTAATATAGCTCAGAGAAAGTAACAGTTGACATTTGGATATTTAAATGTTCATATTTTAAATGCATGTTTATAATCATATATGTACATTTTTACAAAAATAGTATCATGATATATTCCATTTACTTTTTTAAATTTAACATTGTTTATTGTAAAACATCTCTAATGTCAGTAAATATTTTTCTGTCCTTTCAAAAAAATAAAAAAGAACCACCCTTTTGTTTGTGTTTGTGGAGATGGACCAGGACTTAGCATATCACCTGGCATTTAAGGCCCCTAAACATGTTGTTTGGATAAATACTAGCCTTCGTGGCAATATTCACTCCCAACAATGAGACTTACTTTGAGTTTGTTGTATTCAAAAACACAAAGAAAATGACATCTTATAGTGAGTGGTTAAGAAAAGAGGTTTTGTATCAGAGAGATTCAGACGCTTGGAGCCTCACCTTCCCTCTGTAAAATGGGTATAATGCTAAACCCTCATAGGGGTGCTATAAGCATTAAATAAGATAATATTTACAAAGTGTTTAATAAAGGATTAATAAATATACAACTGATATTAAAATGGTATTGTTATTTTTGGAGAGGTTCCTCCCCCCCATCCTGTTTGGTTTTCAAAACTTGTGTGTGGTGGCACACTGAGCCAGGAACGTGGGTTCAGTGGTCCATTATCTCAGCGACCCAGAGCCCTGATCCCTGTCTCCCCCAGTTTCCCCTTTAGGAACCCAGTACTCCTCTTTTTGAACAGACAGACACCCAAGGGCTGGTCTCATCCACCTTCTTGGATGTTTTCACTTAGTGGGGAATAAACTTTCAAAACACAGAGGCTTATTTTCAGATCGTCTTCACAGGGACCTTAAACACAAAAGGCTGAATTTCCACATCCCCTCCCACTGGAATTTCCTTCTTCCCCCTTGTACACCCCAACAAGACTGCCTGGATTGCCACTCTGTCCCTCACTGGTTAGAGCAAAGACAAAAACTTCAAGGTTCAGTGGTTATCACCATCACCACCAGCATTTTTTTTTCTTAAAAAATTCTTTTTAATTGATTTTAGCAAGAGGAAGGGAGAGAAAGAGAGAGAGAGAGAGAGAGAGAGAGGAACATTGATCTGTTCCTACATATGCCCTGACCAGGGATTGAACTGGCAACCTCTGTGCTTCAGGATGAAGCTCCAACCAACCGACTTATTTTATTTGGCCAGGGCCTCTTACCTTTTTTTTATTGTGGCAGAAACATATAACATACACTGTATATCCTTTTAATCATTTTGAAGTGGACAAGTTTACTAGTGTATTAGTGTTCTACAGAAAAACAGAACCAATAAAAGATATATAAACAAACATATATTTTATAAAGAATATATAGATTTTTTTTATGAGGAATTGGTTCTTGTGATTATGGAGGCTGAGAAGTTTTACTGTCTGCCACCTGCGAGCTGGAGACCTAGGTCATGAAATTGGTCTGAGTCCAGAGGCCTGAGAACCAAGGGAGCCAATGGTGTAAATCCTATTGCAGGAATCAAAGGAGGACAAAAACACCCAGACAACTTGAGGAAGAAAGTAGGATTTTTTTAGCCGGAGGAGCAGTGAGACCCCAATGGAGTCAACAAAACACATGCTCCGCCCAATGCACCAATCCTAGTCGGAGGGTAGGAAAAGATGAGATGGATGTCTCAGCTGAAGCAGTGAGGCAGGAAAAAGACACGAGTATCTCTTTCCTCCACCTTTTGTTACGTTTAGGCCCTTGACTGATTGGATGATGCCCACGCACATCAGTTGCACCAGTTCAAATGCTGATCTTTTCCAGAGCCAGCCTCATAGACACTCCCTGAAATAACATTTAATCTGAGCACCCCATGGCCAGTGCAGTTAACACATAAAATTAACCCTTACAAGTGGCATGAAGTACATTCACATTGTTGTCTAACCATCACCAGCATTCATCTCCAGAACTTTTATTGTTCCAAACTGACCCTCTGTACCCATTAAAGATGAATTCCCTCTACCCATCCACCTCCATCACTGGCAACCACCACTCTACTTTCTATCTCTATGAAGAAGAAAATTTTTTTGGGGGGTATTTTTCTGGAATGAGAAGCGGGGAAGCAGAGACTCCTGTGTGCGCCTGACCGGGATCCACCCGGCATGCCCACCAGGGGGTGATGTCCTGCCCATCTGGGGCATTGCTCCATTGCAACTGGAGCCATTCTAGCACCTGAGGCGGAGGCCATGGAGCCATCCTCAGCACTTGGGCCAACTTTTCTCCAATGGAGCTTTGGCTGCGGGAGGGGAAGAGAGAAATATAGAGGAGAGGGGGAAGAGTGGAGAAAGAGATGGGTGCTTCTCCTGTGTGCCCTGGCAGGGATCGAACCGGGGACTTCCACATGCCGGGCTGATGCTCTAACACTGAGCAATCAGCCAGGGCCTGTCTCAATGAAATTGACTATTCTAGGTGCCTCCTATAAGTGCAATCATACAGCATTTGTCCTTTTGTGACTGACTGGCTTATTTCACTTAGCACAGTGTCCTCAAGAAGGTTCATCCATGTTGTAGCATGTATCAGAATTTTATTCCTTTTTTTAAAAAAAGATTTTATTTATTGATTTTACAGAGGAGGCGGGCAGGAGTGAGAGTTATTGATCTATTCATAGTTGCTTCACTTTAGTTGTTCACTGCTTGCTTTTCCTGTGTACCTTGACCAGGCAAGCCTGGGGTTTTGAACCAGTAACCTCAGCATCCCAGGTTAACACTCTCTCCACTGCACCATCACAAACCAGGCAGAATTTCATTCTTTTTTTCTTTTTAGACTGAATAGTAAATTCCACTGTACGTGTATAGATCATATTTTGTTTATCTATATATCTGTTTATGGATGTTTGGGTTGTTTCTTGTGGCTATTATGCATTATTATATTTCAAAATTAAATTCCCACTGTCCTCTTTTTGAGTCATTCCAGTGATTCTTCATTACTTACGCATGTGTATGCATGCATGCACACAACTTTGTGTAATGATGAACGCACACATTTAATGATAATAAGTGCAAATTCATAGATCATTTCCCTGTGCATTGGATTCATTTATCCGTTCCCTTATCAGGATATAAATGCTCTGAGGCCAGGAACTGGGTTTAATAATTACTTTCACTAGCTCCTGAGAGTCTGTTTTAGGAAGTGGTAAAGGATCATGGTTAAGAGTGTGGGTTCTGAGGTCAGACCACACGGATTTGTATTCCAAGTCTACCACAGACTGACTTGTCATTGCACAGGTCACTTAACTCTTAGTACTCAGTTTGTTCTCATTTGAAATGGTGATGATGATTACCAATGGCATAGGCTGTTACAGAAATGAAAAGAGATAATCCACCTGTAGGATTATTAGCAGAGTGTCTGGTACACCATAAACCCTTAAATGGTAGGCCAAAAAAAGTTAAGATCTCAATATCCCTTTCAGAATCAACCTCTTTTATCCTCCTACTTTCTTTGTGAGGTGGCTGGACAGGAAGATGAATGGCTCCCACTGTGGATTGGAGTCCCGGGGTCAGAGGGGAAACTGTGCAGAAATCAGGCAGGGTCAGAGCCCTGCTTCCTGCTAGTCCCTGCTCTCCTCCATTGCTCTCTGCCCCCAGTCAGGCGGTGTGCGAACTCGGAGCACCCCGGCCCTGGGTCTTCTTCGATGCCTTCTGTGATGCCTCTCGCCTGCGTGGGCTGCTGATCAGTGGCGGCGAGGGGAGGCCTCCACTTGCCGCCACACTGACTGGTTCCTTCAGGATGGTGGCCAGTGGGTCACTTCCCAGCTGCTTGGACATCAGCCTGGGCACTGGGGCTGGCTGGTCCTGCCCACCAGCTTGAGAAACGTGAGCCCCTCTCAGCGGCAGGCTCTGGCTGAGCACTGGCAGCCACTTGAAGGGGCCTGGGTTGCTTTCTAAAGCTGATTGTGCTGGTGAAAACAGAAGTTTCTCTCTTGCTATTTTTTTTTCTTAATCAAATATCCTCAAATATTTGCTGGATCCTCTTGCAAGTTTTTCTCAACATCAGCTCTAGCTTCAGCTTTCTGGCTGTAGGCAGGTAGGGAGAAGGTTTTGCTATGTAAGGCTAATTTTCTGCTCTGGATAGACTTCTGCTTGAAGCAGAAGGTGGAGCTGGGCAGATGGAATCCAAAGGCAGTTATCCCTCAAGTCAGGTGAGAGGGCTTCTTGAGACTGGCACTCAGGACTGGCCTGTGGCACTCACAGCCTCGGTGACCTTGAGCAAGTTGCTGTGCCTCTTGCAGCTTCTGTGATGAGGATCAGTGAGATGAGATAATAATAGTGTCTGCCCCACAGAGATGTGAGGACTCAGTGAGATAATCTCTGGAAAATGCTTGCATAGTGTCTGGCACACAAGAGGATGCTCTAAAAACGTAAATCATTTCTATTTTTATTGGCAAACTTTGATTTCGCTGTTCCCAGAAATCTGCTTCTCCACACCTTTCCTCTTTTTTGGCAACCTCAAGTCCTCTAGGATCCCAGTGTCCTTGAGTTGCTCGCTTCTCTCCTGTAGTGGAGCCCACTCTGGGGAACAGGCCTCATACTGTAGCCACATCCGATTTCAAGGGTAGAAGCTTCAGGGTCACCTGGGCCAGTCCCATCTGATACCTGTCCTGGCTGAGTGGGGCCTTCGCTTCTCTTGACCCCCGTTCCTCCTTTTATAGGGAGCTCTCTAGCTGCTTATATAGTTTGTTCTATCTTTGTAATTTTCTCCACTTTTGAGGAAAAAAGGAACTGAATATTTATGGAACCCCTTTCTGAGCCAGGAGCTGCTAGGCACATCCTTACCTCATTCCGTTGACCCTGCCAGGCCTTGGAGCCTGTCGATGGTGTTATTCCAGTTTGTGTGGAGGAGGAAGCCAAGGCACAGCCAGGCCGAGCACAGAGCTAAAGGTCACATGGAAGAAGGTGACAGTGGGAGCTGATCAAGCATGGACTTTGTCCTGTTCTCTACACGGATGATGGGATACAGCGTAGCAGTCAGTAGTACAGGCACTCAGCTCCTCTGTTTCGTGTGTGACTGGGGGCCAGTTTCCTACCTTCTCTAAGCGTCTATTTGTCCACCTGGGGATCAGAGTACACCTCATGTTGATGGAGCTGTTGGCACAGGGCCCGACATGCGGTGGTGTGTGGGAATGTTAGCCCTCACACGTGCTGCACTGTTAGAGTTTGACTGCTGGGAGGCTCCTTCTGTCCTCTGACCACTTCTGGATAGGCCCTTGGGTATTTGACATCAAGTATCATGTCCCTCCCAAAGTTCTCTCCATGTTTTACAATTGTGTTTATTGCGGTAAACATACATAACATAAAACAGACCATTTTAACCATTTTAAAGTGTACGATTTGCTGGCACTGCTACCTAGTGCCATAACTCTCTCACTGCCCCAAACAGAACCTGCACGCCTTGAACGTCTCCCTCCAGTTCCCCCACGTCTCGGCCCTTGGCAACCACTAATCTGATTTCTGTGGATTTGCCTATTCTGGACATTTTGTATAGATAAAATCATATAATATGTAGCCTTTTGTGCCTTATGCATATTTCAATACATGCATAACGTTTTTAAAGTTCATCTGTGTTGTGGTATGTTTATTCCTTTTTATGGCTTAAATAATATTTCATGGTATGCATGTACCATATTTTGTTCATTCATTCATCTGTTGATGGACACTTGATTATTGTGTATAGACCTATTATGAACATTCATGCACAAATTTTTGTTCGGACACCTATTTTTAATTCTTTTGGATATATACCTAGGAGTGAAATTGCTGGGTTGTATGGTAATTTTGTTTAACATTCTGAAGATCTGTTGAACTGTATTTCCACAGTGGTTACACCATTTTACATTCCCACTCGCAATGTATGAAGGTTCCAACTTCTCTCTGTCCTTGCCAGCACTTGTTACTTTCCATTTTAAGAAGTATTAAAAGCAGTTATGACCAGCCCTGGCTGGATAGCTCGGTTGGTTAGCATCATCCCAAAACACAGAGGTTGCTGGTTTGATCCCTGGTCAGAGCACATACAGGAACAACTCGATGTTCCTCTCTCTCTCTCTCTCTCTCTCTCTCCTCCTTTCTCTCGCTGAAATCAATCAATAAAATAAAAAGCAATTATGCCCATCTTATTAGGTGTGAAGCAGTATCTCATTGTGGTTTTGATTTGCATTTTCCTGATGACTAATGACATTGAGCATTCTTCAGTTTTGAAATTCTGACTTTCTTGATCAGTTCTCAAGTCTTCCACCATTCTATTCATGCTTTTCAAAATATGGCCCCATTTGTGTAGGTCCTGTTTAAAATGCTCAGGACCCAGGGCAGGCCTCCAGCTAGGTTAGGACCAGTCTAGTGGGGGAGACTCCCACTTCACGAGTTCTAGATATGTTACTTTCTCTTGCCCTGTCTCGTCTTGATAGCATCGCCCTTCCTTCCAGCTCGTGGAGCTCTACAGATTCTGCTTCTCTCATCCCAAGTGGTCACAATTGTTTCAGCCTTCTCCTTTCCACTCCTGGTCAGCCAGCTCTCTTCTACCAAAGTCAGGGTGCAGGTAACAGATGCTTCCCTGAAGCCTGGCACAGAACTCCTCTTCCTCCCTTTGGGTAGTTATTAATCTACCAAGTTATTACTGCCTCTAGCTTGAATGTCCCCACCTTGTCCATAGGGTTATTCCGAGAGCCTTGCCTCCCAGAGACCAGTGACCTCGTTCCCTCTGTGTGACTGAAGGGCACTGTTTTGCATCTCTCGGGTGGGTTTACAGTTTCAGGCCTATTTCTGACCAGGAATCAAAGAGCCCCTCAGTGCAGGAATTTCAGGCATGAATGAGCAGATGGATGAAGTATTTTGGGGGGCAGAGATTTTGTGTCTGTGCTCTAGAAACCACTCCACCATCTGCCTCTGTGCAAGAGACCCCACCCCTCCTGGAAAAGACACGGGCTCTCTTCCTGCTCTCTGGCCCAGCTCTCTGAGACCTGCTGGCCTCCCCTAGCACTTCTCTTTCAAGGACACTTCTCTTTGGTTGTCCGCCACTTTATTTGCATAAAGTGTTTACTTCAAAATATTGACTCAATTATTACATGAAAATGTGGTTACTGCAAAAATAAAATGACATAAAAATAACTGAATAAAATGGGCGAGAACCCATTTTCACACAGTCCCCCAACTCTTATGCCCTTCCTAGGGGAAATCACAGGTAAAACTTGGCGTGGCTCATGGATACTTCCTGGCCTTTTATTTCAGTGCATTTATTTTTTTCCCCTACTCTCATCTAAGGGCAGCTCCAAAGTAAATAACACCATCTGCCTGAACTCAAATAAAATGGATAACAAAGGGCAGGAGAGGGAAGCGTCATCAGGATCACTCACTGTCACACAAGTATAATAGACAGCTGCCTGTGTTCCAGTCCTAGCTCAGTGCTTAGTGGCTGTGTCACTTTGGGTGAATGTGGGTTACTGAACCTCCCTGGGCCTTTGTTTCTTTGATTATGAAGAGTCAACTCCTCGAGTTGTTGTGAGGGGTTACTTGACACGGCGCCTGAAAAAAGTGTGGCCCTCTGTCCTTGCCGTGTGTCAGGTGCAGGGTCGTGTTGTCCTTCCTTCCTTTGCCTGTGTCAGCTCAGCAGCGGCCCCTGGCCTTCCTGTTTAGCAAGTCCCCATGTGGCGAGAGCAGAACTAAGCCAGTCACTCTGCTAAAAAGAGCAACCTCACCACTAGCACGGGATGTTCAGTGTGTTTTTACTGTATGAATGGGTGATGGGTGGAGTCTTCCTTCTTCTCAAGATGAGAGTGTTATGGGAACTGTTACACAATTAGTTGTTATTGGTCATTGAAACATTAGTATGAGTTAGTGTCATAGATATTTTGACCTGAAAGGGATCCAAAAAACAATCCTTCATTCTGCAAATGGGGAAATTGTAAAGCTCCAGTTCGTGGCCAGTGAAGGCTGGCCTCCTGATTTTTTTGCACCCTGTGCATTTTGCTAGGTTCTGCCTCAAATAGCTGGTCACTCACCCATGATTCAGGTGTGCAGAGCTAGCTGATGGTTATTGAAACCTGCTGCTAGCTTTCTGGCTTGTTGCCTGCCCTTATTTATCTTGGCCACTAGATGGCAGCAGGAAACTTTTCAATTTCTCTTCCATGTTGATTTTATTCAGGTCAAGCCCCCTGTTCGAGGTAGATCAGCCATCACTTCTTGAGTGGTACAGGGACTCTCAAATTCGTCTCACTGGTTCTAGGATGGGTATGAAGAAAGGCTGGGATGAAGCCAAAGCAGCCTAACATTCAGCTGTCCCACACATTCATGAAAATTGGCTGTCTTCGCTCAAACAATCCCCAGGAGGTTGCTTCTCAAGAGCCCGCATTGTGGCTTGGCCTGGACTCTTAGCAGAACTCCCACTATTGGGAAAGTCTCATCATTGATCCCAGGCTAGGTTTTAGTGCCTTGAAGGGACTGAGAGCTGAGACCCAGTGTCACTGAGGATACTCCAGTTGCTCCCTGCGGAGTCCCCAGCTTGGCAGCTTGTGTACATACTGTCAGTGCAGTGATGGTGGGGGCGGGACAATGGCATGAAACCAAGGGCCTGCCCTGCACCACTCTAATAGTGATGCCTAAGAGCAGACATTTTCAAATACTTGCTTGAGCCTCGGAATGCTCCCCTCCTCTCCCTACATTAACTCGGGCTCTTCTCGATTAGCTGCTGGTGTGTGGGGACTTAAATCCAGGCAGGCGGCTCCAGAGGCTGACGTCCGTCACAAGTCCCACATCACAGATTGTCGTCATTCTCTGCATATCGCTCAACAGTTTGTGTTTCAGTTGACATGGTTCCTTCTATCTCCCACGTCTCACGTGATCTTCCCACTGGCTCTGTGTCAGGTATTGGGGTGTCCTCTTTATCCAACGAGGAAGTTGAGGCTCAGAGAAGGTAAGGATATGGCCAACATTTCAAAGGCAGGTGACCACAGTTAGTATTTTTGTTTTCACCCATGCTGTGTGGCCTCTCATTTTGTAGTGAAGCAGGTTTGTGTATTTGGGGAGAGGGTTGGTGAAAATGGAAAAAGTACTCACACCATCTCAGGGTTGGGGTGACTGTCAGGAAGCCCGTGTTGTTATTTATTTATTTTTTAAAGTTTTTTTGTGGTGTTTTTTTAAATTTATTTTTATTTATTTACTTATTTTTTAATACAGGGACAGAGAGAGAGTCAGAGAGAGGGATAGATAAGGACAGACAGACAGGAACAGAGAGAGATGAGAAGCATCAATCATCAGTTTTTCGTGGTGACACCTTAGTTGTTCATTGATTGTTTTCTCATATGTGCCTTGACCGTGGGCCTTCAGCAGACCGAGTAACCCCTTGCTTGAGCCAGCAACCTTGGGTCCAAGCTGGTGGGCTTTTGGCTTAAGCCAGATGAGCCCGCGCTCAAGCTGGCAACCTCGGGGTCTCGAACCTGGGTCCTTCCGCATCCCAGTCCGACGCTCTATCCACAGCGCCACTGCCTGGTCAGGCCCGTGTTGTTATTTTATAGTCACAACTAACACCTCTGTAAGAGGATAGTGTTTGCAGGTGCCCTGTGGGAAGCCAAGGCACTGAGCCTGTACGTGAACGGGGACTGGAGGAGGGAGAGAGCATGTGAGATCGGGGGGTAGCAAGCTGGCCACCACTTCTTCCCTCCAAGCATCCCACCATCTTGTATCCTGAGTGGGAGGCAGGGTGGAGGGCAGGGTGTCCTGGGACAAGCCCCAGCTCATACTTTGCACTGTGGAGCTGCTGTTGGTCCCATCTACCAGAACATGCCACTGGCTCTCATTCCAGGAAGGTGTTGACCAGGTTTGTGTATGTGAAGTGTTTGTGCTGGGAACCAACTTTCTATTGACCTTCTGAGTTACAAGTGCTGCTCTGGGCTCATTTGAAGCGAGGAGGCTTTTGCTGACATCTCCTTTCCAGTTGGATCCCCCGGTATAGTAGTGGTGATGCCTCCTGTGCTTCTTGTCTCCTTTTCCTCTCCAAGATGTGTCTTCTTGAGGTCCTGGTCCTCCGTCCCCATCCCTACATCCCTACCCTCTCTGGGCACAGGTGTGGGCCCATTATGGCCCTGTAGCTCTGTCAGACTGCAGCCTGTGAGTAGTAGGCGTAGAGGGGAAGGTGAGTGCTGGCCTGCCTACCTTTTCCTGGGCACCTGCTCTGGCTGCCATTTCCCTCCACCCCCTCCTCACGGGAGGACCGTGTCTGCCTCAGGAGCCTGAGTCAGTCCTGACTCCCTGCCCTCCCAGAACTCTGCCCCCTGCTTCCCACAGCGATCTGGCCTCACCTCCAGTGGGCTCTGCCAGTACATGCAGCCCCTCGAGGCCTCTGACCCACCCCGCTCTGGGCACCTGACATCCACACCAGCCTGGATTTGAGCCCTGAGGGAGCATTACCCGCTGGGTTGCCAGTTTAAAGGCTTCTGCCTTTCAGCTAGACGCCCACAGGACTGTGTCTCAGGCTCCAACATCCTGCTTGGCTTGTTCTTCCCCCCACCCCGCAGCTCCAGCTGCAGCCTCCCTGTTGTGCTCCTGGCAGTAGGCTTGCTGGGGCTGGGGGGCTCCTCTCCCCTTGGCCTCTCCTCTCTGTATTACGTCAGCTTCCAACTAAATACCCCTGGGGTCTGGTAAGGGAGGGCTTTTTATTAATTTTTTTCCAGGGGAAATAATTCCACCTCTTGTCAATGGATTTCTGCATTCAGCTCTCCAGGGGCTTGACTTCTTCCATACGTCCTATCCCAGCCCCCTTGTTGCTTAAGAGAAGGGGCAGCTTTGTTTCCTTCAGCTGGGGTCTCTGCTGGCCCTGGGCTGGAGGCAGGCAGTGTGGGGAGTGGGAGAGCTCGGAGCTGAGCCAGTGCCTGGAGCTGGGCTTCCCCGCGCTGCTCTGTGACTCAGGCTTGGCCTTTTCCCCTCTGGACCTTGGCTTCCACCTCACTTGCCGAGGACATTTGTTATTTGCGATGGTGAGGGGCTCAGACACATCTTATCAGTGTAATCTTTTCCATCCTTCCCCATCTGTGGGCCGGCGGATGTGGCCGAGGCTGGGAAGCTGGCACACCTGCGAGGGACAAGGAAGCTCATCAGTGCTGAGGAAGACCAGAAGCCGGGGTGCG
Organism: Saccopteryx bilineata; assembly: GCF_036850765.1. Lineage (NCBI taxonomy): Eukaryota > Metazoa > Chordata > Mammalia > Chiroptera > Emballonuridae > Saccopteryx > Saccopteryx bilineata. The sequence continues at coordinate 116,070,857 of NC_089491.1, forward strand.
GGTTGTGAAGTGCAGTCCTGAGCAAAGAAGGAAAACTAGCTTTGTCTTCCTGCTGGTTCTTGCTGCCTCCTGGAATCACAGGTGTCAGAGGAAGGTGCTAGTCCAGGGCGAGTGGTCAGGGAAGGGGCCTGGCATTCAGCCTGTGCCCTGCTCCTCTGGACTCTTCTCTGGCTTGCCCTTTCCCAGTGTCTTCTTTGGCTCCATCTCCCTCCTTCCCTTTGCTTCACTTCTCTCCATACCTTCCACATGCCCTCCTCTGGCTGCTGACCCCAGCGCTCATCAGCCCTGCAGGCCCCAGCCCCTTCTCTGCTCATCCCTCCCTGCGCTGGGAATGTGGGAGCCCAGGGCCACAGGCTGGGAGGGTCCTGGGGTGGGGACTTGCGGGTCTCTTCCCTACCTACTCCTGCACAGATGCCTTTGGCCCTCGCCCCCCTCCAGGGCCCACATCTGGTCAGAGTGCTCAGTTTTCCTGGCTGTAAATTGCCTCCTGCTGCCCCTTGGCATCTTCTCAGGTTTCAGCTTCATGAGCCTTTTTTTTCTTGGGGGGTTCAAGGCAGGATGGCGGCCCAGCCCTTCCTTGTCTGTCTGAGGCCATAGAGAGAAATCCTTGGCGAGGTTGTCAGTGATCCTTCCGTCCAAGTCTTGGGTGAGCTGTGGTTTTTAGCAGGTGGTTGAGCAGGAACTAGTGTTAATTAGATTTCCCCCTTTTCTGTTCACACCTTCCCTCTTCTCCTTATTCTCAGAGGCCAGCCTGCCCCTTGTGTCCCCTTACTATGCAGTGGGAGGGGCTTTCTCCTCTCGGCCTGGCATTTATAGTGGGACAACTTGGAGACAATGGGATTCTCTTCAGTCTGCTCTGCCTCGCTCTGTCCTTGCCACACGCCTTGACAGTTGGCAGCCTCTGGGGTCCACAGCACAGACCCTTCCTTGGGCTTCCCTCTAGTCCATCAAGGGCTCAGACCAGTGCCCCCATACCACTCCTGCCCCCCAGAAGTGCGAGGCAGTAGGTTCCAGCTGGTCCCAAGGGAATTTGCTCTGTCCCTCTGTAGCTCTTGTGGTCCACAGAACTGGGAAAGCCTTTCATTCGGACCCTGAAAGGGTGTCTCAGGGCCACCCACTGAGACTGTCTGAGAGGGAAAGGCACGCTGGGGAGTGCTGCTGAAGGCAGGGCTAGTGGATGATGGTGGTAAGTAAGTACAGAATCGGGGAGCGAGCATTTAGAAACAGTTCATGTGATGGATGCGGCTGTAACGTTTTAGGGTACTTTGGTGTTTCCTAGGGGAACCTTGAGAGAACTCTTGGAATCTGGTGTTTGAAGTCCAAGGAAACTTTTAGGGGTTTTTAGCTGAAGCTGAAGGACTTGTCTTGTCAAAAAGGGTATAGCCAGTTTGGATGTTGTTAAAATCTCCAGGAGGTTCGCATGCATTTTGAAATGCATGATAGTCCTTGATGGCCTGGAAGCGAAACTCTGGCATTTGGCACTGATTGGCTGAGAAGTACTGCCCTTGGTACCCGAGCCTACTCCCAAGTCCCTGTGAGGAAACTTGGTGGGTTTCTTAAAAGTTGAAGAGTTGGATTCAGAATGGGAAATTGAGGAGAATTTTGGGGTTTGAAGATGAAGGCCCCCAAAGTTGCAGGATTTATTGGAGGAATTTCAATGAGGAAGGTTTGTAGTTTGGCACAGGAAGGGAAGTGGTAGTTGGATGGAGTTGGTGTTGGGGGCTGTTGGGATGTTTGGGGGTTAGGTGCTCTGGGAGGGTGAATACTCCTCTGAGGTCCCGTGGGTGCTGACACAAGGGAATACTGGGTTCCTGGGAGAGAACAAAGGGAAGAATGGGCACGGGCCAGCGGAAGCTGGGACGTTTATAGTGGAAGGCCAAAGAGAAATTGGGGTTTTATTTGGGATAAGAGGGAAATTGGGACAGGTATTAATTAGGTAAGGATCAAGGGAGTTTGGGGCTAATTGGAAAAGGCCAAAGGGAAGTATTGGGGTTTAGTGGGAGAGGGCCGTAGAAGTGTTGGGTTCACAGTAGAAGCCAAAAGAGAGTTTGGGATTCTGTGCAGGAGGCCAGAGGGAAGCCATGAGATTCATGATGAGGACCGAGGGGCTTTGGGTCCTTGCCAAAGGGGAAGTTTGGGTTTTGTATTACACAAGGTGACCTAAGCTTCCAGTCTCTGTTAGTTCTCAAATATCCTGTGTCATGAGAAAGTTCTCAAAAAATCTCTCAACCTATTCCTTGAAAACTTACTCCTTGATGCCAAAACCCCCTTTCTCCCAGCATCCCCAGCTCTTATCCCAAGAGCTCTGTGCCCATGCTGTGGGAGCACATGGGGCTTCTTAACTTAAAGCCTAAAACCCTGGCCCTTCCCACTCTGATTCCAAATGGCTTTTCCAGCCCACACCCTGGGTGCCCCTTCATGGCGGTGGTGGACGTCCTGCCTGCCCGGGAGCAGCACGCTGTGACGTTCCGGAGTCTGCCAGCGTTCCCGTCCCCTGCCTGCCCGTCTCTGCTTGGAGCCCCTCATTCCCAGAGGGACCTCTTTGTCCTCTAGTGCCTGTGAGCTTTCCCGTCCCCTGCCTGCCCGTCTTTGCTCGGAGTCCCTCAGACCCAGAGGGACCTCTTTGTCCTCTAGTGCCTGTGGCACTTCCTTTGGTTCTCTTATTTGCTCTTGTTTGCATTATGGGTGGTAACAGCTTTGACCTGATTTTTCAGTGTGCATTTGTCTGTCCAACCAGACTGTGAGCCCCCACGTGCAGGGCCAGTAGCTCAGGCATTGTGTCTTAGTTGCTTGGGAAATGTAAGGCCCTTGTTAGAAAGGCTTTTCTCTGAGTTGGGCCTCCTTAGCACTCCTCCTTCTCCTTTCCTAGCCTGGCCCAGCTCTGCTCTGTGGACCTTTCGGGGTAGCTCTTGCCTTTTTCCCTTGCAGGGACAAGTCACCTCCGCTGAGTGGGCAGCTTCCTACAGCTTGGATATAAGGACCCACCCCATGTTGCTCAGCAGTGGGCTCCTGACAAGTCAGCCCCTTGGGAAACTCATAGCTTCTCTCCTTGGGACCAGTAGATGTCTCGATATTTTCCATCATGCCCAATGGCTATTTTCTCTGTCTGGCCCTTTCTTTGGCCCTTCCCATGTGGCCAGCAGGTGAATTGCAAGATTAGGTGGCAGGCATTATACCAGGGGACCCCAAACTACGGCCCACGGGCCGCCCCCTGAGGCCATTTATCCGGCCCCCGCCGCACTTCCGGAAGGGGCACCTCTTTCATTGGTGGTCAGTGAGAGGAGCACATTGACCATCTCATTAGCCAAAAGCAGGCCCATAGTTCCCATTGAAATACTGGTCAGTTTATTGACTTAAATTTACTTGTTCTTTATTTTAAATATTATATTTGTTCCCGTTTTGTTTTTTTACTTTAAAATAAGATATGTGCAGTGTGCATAGGGATTTGTTCATAGTTTTTTTTATAGTCCGGCCCTCCAACGATCTGAGGGACAGTGAACTGGCCCCCTGTGTAAAAAGTTTGGGGACCCCTGCATTATACTAAGTGCTTATGGATCTGTGCTCATCCTGTGTGATAGGCGCATTTCACTGATGAGGAACCTGCCCAACATCACACACATTTTAGAGGCTGAGAATGGGCAACCACTCTGCCCTGCTGTTTCTGGCTAGACACTGCTCGGCCCAGATGCCCTGCAGGGGAACCTGCCGCCTGCTCTTCCCCTGGCCTTTATTTTAGAGCACCTATGGTGCACCCCTCCCAACTACCCACACCACCCTCCCCTTTGACAGCTGAGTTTCCCCTTCTTGGGGCGCCTTTCTTGGAAACCGGATTTGGTTCATGTTGGTCTCAGTGTGGCCTGACCCCCTCCCTCCCTGTTTCTGCCTTCTTCCCCTCTCTGAGAAGGGCTGAGGCTGTTCCCAGGCTGGTCCTAGCTGTAGAAGGGCTGTGGGATGAAAGGCGATATGTAAATGTAAGGCGATGATTATTTATTTGACAGGGACAGCTGCCTGTGGTAAGGAATGTAATCTAGTAATCCTTTTGTGAAAATTGGACCCGAGGCTCAGCATGCTGCCTGAAACAGCAAAAGGCCATTCGCCACCCCCTTCCTCACCCCTCACCCCACCACACTGTCTTACACACTTCCCGGTTTCCGCCATTCCTGCACCCGTGTGCTCTGTAGCACGTACGTGTGTGGTGTGTACACGGCACACACCCTCTTTCTTTTGCTTTATTGGTTGGCTTGTTAACATCTTACTTAACCATAGTACAACTGTCGAAACCAAGAAATTAACATTGGTGTAACATTATTAACCAAACTGTAGACTTTATTTGGGTTTCCCTGTTAACGCCTCTTCTCTACTCCAGTACCCTACACTGCATTTAGTTATTATGTTTCCTTAGGCTCCTCCAACCTGTGATAGTTCCTTAGTTTCTCCTTGTCTTTCATGACCGTGGCAGTATTAAAGAGTACGAGCCAGTTCCTTTGTAGAACGTCCCTCACTTTAGGTTTGGCCAGTGTTTTCTCATGAGATTAAGGTTATGCATTTTTGGCAAGAATACCACAGATATGCCGCGTCCTTCTCAGTACCCCTTTTGAAAGGGTACATGGTTTCAGTGTCTTTTTTTTCTTTTGGCAGAATTTCATGGTTTTATTACCCAAAATACAATGTGCACACAAGCTGTCTATTAATTTTCTTCACCATGCAGCCTGGCATTGGGGTTGGAGACTCTGACGGTTGGCTGGACTGCTCTTTCCACAGCAGCTTTGCAGGCCCAGCACAATGAAAGTCACTGCACATCAGCAGCACTTGTAGTTCCTTCACGCGTGGACCAGGAACTTCTGAAAGCCACTGGGCAGAGTGCGCTTTGTTTTCCTGTTGCTCCCATTACCAGTGTTGGGCAGCTCCCATTACCAGTGTCGGGCACCAAGATCTGGCCTGTGAATCTTCTGTGTACCCTATTGTTAGTTGCCTCTCAGTTTTTGCCTGTCATGCTGAATTTTGATGTATTGGTCTGACTGGTATCAGGTGAACCTCTTGGTCTTTTTCTTGATGATCTCGGGCTTCTTGAGGCGTCTGAGAATGGCCGTGGTAGTGAGTAGGAGATGGGTGCCGCCTCTGTAGGCAGCTCTGAGGAAGGGAGCTACATGTCTTATTATCAGTGATGTTAACCTTAGTCACTTGGAGAAGGGGATGTTGGCCAAGTACCTCCTCTTCAAAATTATTATTATTTTTAGAGAGAGAGACAGGAAGGGAGAGAGAGGGAGGAGAGAGATAAGAAGCATCCACATGTAGTTGCTTCACTTTGGTTGTTCATTGGTTGCTTCTCATATGTACCTTGACTAGGAGGCTCAAGCCAAGCCAGTGACCCCTTGCTCAAGCCAGCAACCTTGGGCTTCAAGCCAACAACCTTGGGCTTCAAGCCAGAGACCTTGGGCTCAAGCCAGTGACCTTGGGCTTCAAGCCAGAGACCTTTGGGCTCAAGCCAGTAACCTTGGGATCATATTGATGATCCCGCACTCACGCTGGCAACCCTGTGCTCAAGTCGATGAGCCTGCTTTCTAGCTTTCACACTGGGGCCCTCACTATCTTGGGGCGATACTCAATCACTGTGCCACCACTGGTCAGGCAATTATTTTTCTTTTGGTAATTAATGATATGTTGTGGGAAGATACATTGAGACTATATATATATCCTGTTTTTCCTTAAACTTTTACACACCAGTTTTATCCATCAGTAGTTTTTGCCTTTGACAGTTATTGTAGTGTTCACCTAATAGTGATTTTCTATTTCCCTCATTTCCTCTACCTCTATTAATTGGAATTCTTCTGGAAGGAAGAGCTGGCCATTCTCCTGCATTTATCTATTATGTAGTTATTATTATTATTTTTTAGATTTTATTTATTCATGTTAGAGAGAGAGAGAGAGAAAGGGGTGAGGAGTGGGAAGCATCAACTTATATTTGCTTTCCATATGTGCCTTAACCAGAAATGCCTGGGGTTTGAATAGGCAACCTCAGCACTCCAGGTCAATGTTTTATCTACTGCGCCACCACAGGTCAGTCTATTTATTTAATTACTTTTATCATTATAGACTCATGAATATTTAATGATATATTATATAATATATAATATACAATAAGTGAATGGACATATATAATAAATGTCATGAATATTCTATTCGATGAGTTATAGTTAAAATTCAATACCATAGTTGTTTTGTTCAAATTGCTCCACCTTTGACCATTGGAAGCTCTTTCAGGTTGGCTCCTTTGCCCTTTTGAGATACCCTCTTCTTTCTTTTGAGCACTTCCTTACTTTCTGGCACCACAAGATACTCCAGACTTATGTTACATTATTTTTTCTGTCACAGCCCTGAAGTCAATCACTTTTATAAGGATCTCTGGTTCCATTGCTGGAGATGGTGTTTAGAAACCAAGATCTAGGCACTGGGTGTGTTCATTGCTACTGGAGTGCTGTTGCTTTAGGTTTGGCCAATCTTTTCTCAAGATGAGATTGAAGCTATGCATTTTTGGCAAGAATACCACAGTTGTAATGCATTGTCCTCCTTGGTACCTCTTTCAAGGGGTACGTGGTTTTAATATGGCTTTTATTTTTTTTGGCATAATTTTATGGCTTTATTATTAAGCAGAGAACACAGCTAGAAAATCTATGTATGCCATCTCATGCACACATATATACCTACATTTATTTGTTTCTATTTACCTGTATTTATATTTTAAAAATCGTGAGTTTGTACTGATTTTCTTTTTCTTTTTTTTTTTTTTTTGTATTTTTCTGAAGTTGGAAACGGGGAGGCAGTCAGACAGACTCCCGCATGCACCCGACTGGGATCCACCCGGCATGCCCACTAGGGGGCGATGCTCTGCCCATCTGGGGCGTCGCTCTGTTGCGACCAGAGCTATTCTAGCGCCTGAGGCAGAGGCCACAGAGCCATCCTCAGTGCCCGGGCCAACTTTGCTCCAGTGGAGCCTTGGCTGCGGGAGGGGAAGAGAGAGACAGAGAGGAAGGAGAGGGGGAGGGGTGGAGAAGCAGATGGACGCTTCTCCTGTGTGCCCTGGCCGGGAATCAAACCCGGGACTCCTGCACGCCAGGCTGACGCTCTACCTCTGAGCCAACCGGCCAGGGCCATTTTCATTTGTTTTTAATTTGGCAGTTTGGGGGCTAGAAGGAACCTGGGAAACTGATTCCAAATTCTTCCCTCACAGAGGACAGAATCATTGAGAGGGTTGGCATTCTGGCCAAGGTTATCTGGCCAGACAGGTGTGGATTTAGGGCCAGAACTTGAGACTTTTGACACATTGATCTAATTGGTACCAAGTGAACCTCTTGGTTCTCTTTTTTGATGATGTTGGGCTTCATGAGGGGTCTCAGGGTGGCCATGGTGCTGATAAGAGATGGCATTCCACCTCAGGGTATGTCTCCACACTGTGACAAGCATCTATGACTCCAAGGACACCTTTTGGCAGTAAATCATATAGTGGGTTGAGTAGTGTTTTACACTCTCAAATTCACATCTACCCAGGACCTGTGAATGTGACCTTAGTTGGCAATAGGATCTTTGCTGACGTAATGAAATTAAAATGAGACCATTGGATTAGGGCATGCCCTAATATGATGGCTAATAGCCTTATAAGATGGAGGTTTGAACACAGAAACACATAAGAACACCGTGTAATGGTGGAGACAGAAATCGGAGTGATGCTGCTACAAACCGCGTAGCACCAGGATTGCTAACATCCACCAGAAGTGAGGAAGAAGAAAGGAAGGACTCCCTAAAGCCTCTGGAGGGATGATGGCCCTGCTAATGCCTCGATTTCAGATGTTTAGCCTCCAGAATGTGAGATAATAAGTTGTTGTTTCAAGCCATCCATTTTGTGGAACTTTGCTATGACAGCCCCAGGAAAGTCATGCGGTGGCATTTCTCATGGGTTTTGCTCTCCATCCTCTGCACAGATATGGATAGTTCCTGCCAGGCTCCTCCTTAGTTGATCCTTCTCTCTCATTCTTGGGTGGCTCTAGATTAGGGTTCTACCCACAGAGGTAAAAGCAGGAGTCTTGTTATCATGTTAGCCATAGTCAGGGCTCTCCTTCAGTGAAGTTTGTGTTTCAGCCAAATTAAGACCCAGAGCCCTTGGCTTTGAACAATATCTGGGAATGATACCTGTCTCTTTTCTGTTTCCTAAAATCTATAGGTTACAAGGATTGTCAAATAGTGTTTCTTAGCATTTAGTTTGATTTCAAGTTTGCCTTCTTTTGCTTCCCTTTGTAGCTTAAGGTCATCTCTGAGAAAATACTCATTCCTGTTCTCATGCATCATGTTCATTCTGAAGACTCCTTTGGTGAGTGGTGGGCGTCTACTGCTTGGAGAGTCCTCCAGTGAGGATCACGCTCAGCCCATGCTCAACACCCACAATTTCGCATTCGCCTCTCGCCTCTTGAGATCACTGCTGTCTTTCAGCTCTGGCTCAGGGTCCCTCCTGTCATGTTTTTCTTACCTGTGTCTGTCTGCAGTGCTTTTGCTTTATGTTCTTCATTTGGCAGTGTTCTCATTTGTGAAAATACCTTTGTATGTGAACTAGTTTTAACTCATCAACTTGTCAGAGCTTTTCTAGGGCCGGAGTCCTTCTGTACCTAGAAAGTATCTACCTTAATATCCCAATCTTAATACATCTTGCTGAATTTGTACTGAAGATTTCCAACTGCTTACTTGGAAACTAAGTCCCAGAAAAAGAGAAGCATGCTCATCACCCCTGCATCTCAATAGGACATGCACAGCGAGGTCAGGAAGGGTAGGGACCAGGTGTCCTTAGCTCCCATCGGTCCTCTCTGCCAAGATCATCCTGTTCTCTCTCTCCTCATTTTTCTGTCCAGATGGCTGGGGGAGGCATGGCTGGCATCAGCCAAGGTGATGTATGACCACACGGGGCTCAGAGCAGAGAGGGCTAGAACCATTAGGGGTGTCAGGCTGGGAAGTCGGAAATTAAAGGCTTGGCACCACGGCCAGCAAAACCTCCCCCAGTACAGTGTTCTGAAATCACCTGCGGTGGGTTTCATCAACATGGGCACAGGGGAGGGAAGGGCTCTTGCTCTTGGCAGGCTGGAGAGACAGATGGGCTTCAGGCACCAGGCCTGGCCCTGCGAACGAGATACAGGGCATTCAGGGCTTGGCGCTGAGCTTCCCTTATCAAGCTTCCGCTAGAATTGTTACGAAAAACTTTCTCCACTTTGGGATTGTACCTGGGCAAGCCAGTTCCCTCTTAGGTCTCAGTCTCCTCATCTGTGAAATGAGCAGACTGGACCAGATGACTTTGAGGTCTCTAGGCCCTGATGTATTCTGGATTTGTAACCAGTGGTCATCGGGAGATGGTGTTGGGGTTGTGGATGATGGCAGAGGTGCAGACAGGGCCCAGGATGCCAAACCATTGGAGGAGGACGGCTTCCCCAGATAGATGTCTGCAGGCCCTCAGGGCACTGAGCTGGCACTGAGGGCAGGCGATGATGGTCTCTGAAAAGGCAAAGAGGACTTTTCTTTCTCCATAGTCCCTTGACAGTGTGTTTGCCATTCCATCCACCTATCCGTCTTTCTTACAGGTATTTATTGAGCACCTGCTATGTGCCAGGCACTTTGCTAGTGCTAGGAACACAGCTGTGAATCAGACAAGGTCATCACTTTCATGGAGCCGAACGTCTAATTGAGAAAGACAGATTCTAGACAAACAGTTGCAGAAATAATTAATTACACTTGGAATGATCTCAAACGCCTCTGTGCGCTTATTCCTTGATTTTGCTTTTCTGTTCTCTCCCGTCTCCCTCCTTCTCTTTCCTTCTTCTGCTCCACTGCTTTGTCGTTGTGGCTTTTCTTCACCTCTAATGCCAAGATCTTCTAGAGGTTTTGGGCTCTCACGCCAGAAACTCAAAAAGCCCTGGGTCTTGACCTTTGTCTTCCGTGTCTGGAGAATTCCCCGGGGGCACTGCCTGCATCGGTGGAGACGGGCCCGCAGCCTCAGCCTTGAAGAGGGTAATGGATTATTAATATAAGCTTTGGGATCAGACTTCTCTGGGTTTGTGTTCAGGCTGTGACCCTTATCAGCTTGCACCAGTCACTTACCTTTCCTGGTCCTTAGTTTTTTCATCTGGAAAATGGGTTTAACTACACTTAACCTTGCAGCTTACACTTACCTTTTTTTTTTTTTTTTGAATCAAATGGGAAAACATAAAAAAAAAAGTGACAGTACCTTGGTGTGCCTTGAATATAGTCATGCTTGATTAAAACTAGCTTTCTCACTTCCCCCTGGGTTTGTAGCCAGATACTCTGGACTCGGGGACGAGGCAGAGGAGCCCTGGCTCTCTGCAGGTCATACTCCAGCTGAAGTGGGCAGCAGGAGGGCAGCCGCAGCGCCTGCTCCGGGGCAAGGTGCAGCTAGGAAGGCCAGGAGTCTGCAGGGGCTGGAGGGAATGACAAGCGTCCCGTGAATCCCAAAAATGAAGCAGGATATGACAGCTGCCTGCTGCATCCTGCCGGATGTTGGGGCCAGGGAGACCCTCACTACGGGGCATACCCTGAGCTGGTGGGCCTGCCAGAACCACTGTCCTCGTGGTTTCTCCCCTGAAGCAATAGCACGTGACCCCTCTTTGCCCAAGAGTGCCCTCCCCCTCATTCCTTGTCCCCTTCCAGATTCAGTGTGAGCCACCTGGGGCCTGCTCTGCCCCTGAGGAGGCCCTTCTGGACCAGGGCTGTGATGAGGGAGAGTTCTGTTCTGCACTGTCCAGTGCAGTAGTCACTAGTGACATGTGGCTATTGAACATTTAATATGTGGCTAGTGTACCTGAGGCACTGAGTTTTTAATTTTATTCATTTTTAACTAATTAAACTTTAAATTTAAGTGGCCACTTGTTGCTAGTGGCTGCCATATTGGCCGACACTGTTCTGCACCAACAGTTTCACTCGCAGTGTTGCCACACGCCTCCAGGCCACTCTTGGTGTGAGGTGTATCATTGGTAAGAAATCACTGAGCTGTGTGAATGGTTTACGTCTATGTTGGGCTCATGGCTTGTGAGATAAAGGGCCAGCCTTTGAGAGTCTAGTCTGGGCATGTTTGCAGATTGAGTGTAGGATCTGGATGGAAGAGTACAAGGGAGAAATCTTGAGAGCCTCATCTTTCTGGTGACACTGCAGAACCAGGGAAGGTATTTTGAGCAGCCATTCTCCTTAGAGAAAAGGGATGAAGAGGATACCTTTTATGAGTCAATTTTATAGGATCTGGAGGAGGTATGAGAGACCATTTAGCTGAGCATGCTCATTTTACAGATGAAGAAACTGAGGCTAACAAACATTAGTACCTATCACGGACCAGGATCTGATTCCTCCACTCCTAAGAACTACTCGGTAAAGCAGATCTTACTATGCTCATTCTATAGTCAAGGCAACCAGAAGTCAAAAGTTATGAAGCTTTTTAGTGGCACCAAGATTGACCCCAAGTCTGTCAAGAGTCACAAGCTTAATTTGTGACATAACTCATGTCTGTTGTCACGCCAATACTTCTCACTGCAGATGATGGCATTGCCTTCCAGCACGTTGGGCTGGGAGTCAGGACTCCGGTCTTCTTCTTCCAGCACCTGTAGCCTGTGGAAGGCGAGTGGTGGCTGGGGCTCAGGTCCCTAGTGGAGGGTGTGGGATGTTTTCACAGAGTATGGCTGTGGCAGTGTGGAGCTGCCTTCTCCAGGGTCCAGTACTGCAGGTCCTGCAGCCACACTGCTGAGTGACCCTGCTATTTGTGGAATCCAGATATCTGCCTGCCTGGTGACCAGGAGGGGCAGGGGGCAAGGTCAGAGGGGAGCTGAAGGCTCACATTCCAGTCCTGAAAGAGAAGTGTACAGAGGAGACCTGTCTCTCTCCTTCCTGTCCAGCTTTGGCTGGGACTTGGCCCAGGTGGGGGGAGGAGCCCTCCCTCTTTCCAGCTGTTGTCCACCTCCCTCCCCTCACAGCTACAGCTGTTCAGCTCCATCAGTCTCATCCAAGGCTGGGTAGAAGGAGGGGGATGAGGGAGGCGAGGGCCTCAGGCATGTTGGCCAGGTGATTTGGTTTCTACCTTTAAGAGGCATCTCCCATTGCTGAGGGAGCAGGCTCAGGATGGTGTCTGTCCCAGCTCCTGTGTCAAAGGTGGAGTGTGTTAGCTCAGCTTTCACTCTCAGCATTAGTTCCTCCAGGAGGGCACTGTTTTATTGAAAATAATAGGAATAGGTAAATTGTTCCTTTATCTTCTCTTGGGACTCAGATTCTCCTCTCTTCCTGTGCTTGGCACTTCTTAGCTTTGCTGTCATTTTTATGGATGAATACATAAATGGCCTTTCCTAATCTCCAGGACAGGGAGGTGGGTACAGGTCTGAGAGGAAAAGGATGGGGTCTCTGTTCCTTCTGGCCTGGTGATTTGACATTGTTGAGACTTTGTGTTTGGGTTCAGACTTGGGGTCTGTGAGCTGTCAAGAGAACAACTGTGTCTTGTCCTCCAAGTCTGGGCCAGGAGGGCAGAGAAGTCAGTCCTGGCATCAGCACTGCCTGCAGCCAAATGTGTGCCTGGCCTGATTCTTTCCTTTTTTCCAGAAACCTAACTGAGGCTCCAAAGACTCTAATATGGGCGTCCCCAAACTATGGCCTGCGGGCACATGCGGCCCCCTGAGGCCGTTTATCCGCCCCCGCCACACTTCGGAAGGGGCACCTCTTTCATTGGTGGTCAGTGAGAGGAGCACTGTTTGTGGTGGCCCTCCAAAGGTCTGAGGGACAGTGAACTGGCCCCCTGTGTAAAAAGTTTGGGGACCCCTACCTTCTTTAGGAACTAAAGGGAGAGGTAAAAAGAGGAATTAGTACTCTTTCTTGGACAGACCTCTCAGTTTGCCAACCTACAGAGTGGGGAGAAGCATTGCCTTCCTGTTTCAATCCAATAGGTAACAACATCACAGCGTAGAAATTGATTTGAGTTTTTTGGAAAAGAATCCGTAGGAGAGAGTCACGTGTTTTGTTTTTATTTCGTAGCTTCATCCGGTCCCAGCTCACGACTGAATGGGTGTTAGCCAAGTAATATACATTAGTGGTCCCAAATTGGCTTTGACTTAAAGACATCTGGGGAACTTTTGAATAATTCAGACTCCTGGGCCCCCAGCCCAGATCTTCTGAGTCTGAGATTCTGGGAGTGGGGTGGGAAGCTGTATTGTGAAAGCTTTCCAGACGATTTCCGGTCAGAGTTAGATTTGGGGAGGGCCAACTCTTCTACATTTGAGGAGAAATCTGGTGAGCAAATACTCTTGAGTGCTTTCTTCTGAGCATGCCTGACTTTGAGGAGCATTTGTTCATGCATGCATTCATTGATTCATTCACTTCGCACATCCACACTGAGTGTCTGGTGTGCCAGATGCAGCTCTAGGCAGAGGGCTGCAGGCAGAAGTTGGTGGAGTGTTCTACCCTCAGGGAGTGCACAGTCTGTGGGGGAGGCAGGCACGAATATCAGCAATTACAATAAAATGAGAAAGGTGGGGGCTACTACCTTTCACATCAGTTCCTGTGGCAGAGTTATGGGCTTATTTACACTTTCTACGTGCATTTGAACAAGAAAGGACCTTAGCAAATATCTTAGTCACCCCCTTATTTTTACACAGGGACAGCTGGTGCCTAGACAGACTAAGGGGCTTCACTAAGGCCACGCATATTTTGTTGTTGTTGTTGACAGAGGAGTCTGGGGTGAGGAGGCTTTACTTCTTGAAATACTGCATCAAGAAACCCCAACTGGAGCCCTGGCCCAATAGCTCAATTGGGAGCGTTGTCCTGATGTGCAGAGGTTGTGGGTTTGATCCCCAGTCTGGACATACAGGAACAGATTGATGTTTCTCTCCTCCCCCTCTCTCTTAAATCAATAAATATATTTTTAAAGTGTTTTTTTTTTCTGTATTTTTCTGAAGCCGGAAACGGGGAGACACAGTCAGACAGACCCCCACATGCGCCCGACCAGGATCCACCCGGCACGCCCACCAGGGGGCGACGCTCTGCCCACCAGGGGGCGATGCTCTGCCCCTCCGTGGCGTGCTCTGTTGCCACTCTAGTGCCTGGGGCAGAGGTCGAGGAGCCATCCCCAGCGCCCGGGCCAACTTTGCTCCAATGGAGCCTCAGCTGCGGGAGGGGAAGAGAGAGACAGAGAGGAAGGAGAGGGGGAGGAGTGGAGAAGCAGATGGGCGCTTCTCCTGTGTGCCCTGGCCAGGAATCGAACCCGGGACTTCTGCACGCCAGGCCGATGCTCTATCACTGAGCCAACCAGCCAGGGCCTAAGTTTTTTGTTTTTTTTTTAAGTTAGAGGAAGGGAGATAGTGAGACAGACTCCCACATGTGCCCCAACCAAGATCTACTCAGCAACCCACTTGTGGGGCAGGTACTGAAACAACCAAGCTGTCTTCAGCTCCTGAGGCCTACACTCAGACCAACCGAGCTATCCTCAGCACCTGGGGCTGATGCTCGAACCAGCTGAGCCACTGGCTGTGAGAGAGGAAGAGGGAGAGAAGGGGGAGAGGGAGGGGAAGAGAAGCAGATGGTTGCTTCTCATGTGTGCCCTGACTGGGATCAAACATGGACATCCATATGCTGGGCCCATGTTCTATCCACTGACCCAACCATCCAGGGCCTTTAAAAAGTTTAAAAAAAGAAATGCCAAATGGAGCATGGTATATCTGTTCTCTGGAGGTGTACCCAGTCATGGCATCAGTCTTGATTTCAGTCGTGTGACTTAGGGTGACTCTCACATTTGCAGATTTCTTCTCTGCAATATTAGGATAATTACCCGCTTTGCTGCTGGTTGTTAGGATGATAGTTGCTAGGATTGGAGATACTGTGTACTTCGTCCATGTTAACTGCTCAATTAATGCTCGGTTTTCTCCTTCACCCTTTAATTTGATCTCTTAAGTGAGAACAGCACTTTTTTTTGGCCTCAATTTTCTGAGCTTTCATTCTAGCTGGGGGTTGCCTTAAACTTACTCCCAGTTAAGGGCTGGTTTCAGGATGCCAAGTTCCAGACACTACTAGAGAAAGTGTGCTACCCCTTCCTCACCCTGGGGCTGGCCTTGGGGAGTCCAGTCCCCTCTTGTGCCTCTTAAACTCAGTACTCCCTGCACAGCCCCATTCAAATAGCTGGAGCACTCTGAATGCCTTATTCCTCAGTCAGGCCCCTTCGTCCAAGCTTTTGTCCTTCCGCTTGCTCCACATTAAACTCTTGTCAACATTTTTTCCCAATGAAGTTCTTCCTCCCGGCACAGTCCCCAGTCTCCAGCTGGCTTCTCTAGCCAGGGACACAATTGGATTGCAATTGCGAGCACTTCCTGGAGATCAGGTCCCTGGAGAGCTATAACCGTCCAGGAGTGTTTCTGGCCACCTATTCCTGTGGTTAGTGGAGGCTGTGCGGCCAGCACACTCACACTCGCAGGCCTGGGGAGCACGCATGCGTGCCCACCAGCACTTTCAGGGAGGCCCGCCTTTATATTGTATTACCTATGTCACTAGTTTCTGGCTGCCAGTTTGAATTTCTTAAACAGATTTGCTGATTACAGGCTCTAGAGGGGCCTCCCTGCACCCCACGGTACGTAATTGGGCACAGAGCCCTTATGGGGTGGATTTGGGTAATGGCTAGGCTGCATTCCTCCCATTCTTTTCTCACAGGAAAAGTGCCTGGAAATAACCCTCTGGTGGGGATTGCTTACAGGAGGAGGGGCAGCGTTAGCCACCAGCCTTCACATTTGGTCCCTCTTGGCCCTCTCCAGCCCTCCCCTGCCATTTCCTCTCGAGGCAGATGCTACCAGCTGGGCAGGCAAGGGGGTTGCACATGCCCTTCAGTGGGTTTAAGGACCTGACCAGCTGGGCCACCCGCTTCCTACCCTTGCTTGTTTGGATTGTGGCCCCATTCTTGTGGACTTCCTCCATAACCACAAATACTGAACAGAATAGGACAGCAATAAAGGAAATTTCCCTCCCTTCCTCCTTTCTTCCTTTCCTTTCTTTATATTTTATTTACAAAAAGCCAGTTTTTGGAATTGAAAAGTAGAAGACCAACAATTGAATGTAAGTGAATTTCCCTGCAAATGGGTTGCCCTGCTGGATTTGGGTGTGATTCATAGTGGGAATCTCTCCCTGAGGAGTCTGATCCGATTGGAAACTCTGTGAAGGAAGTTTCGCTTTCTTTTTTCCAAGCACCACTGTTCTCTCACAGTTTACAGAAAGGCAGCTGTCACCTAATGTCCCTCAGCACCTGGCCATCAGAAGGCCACTGCGAGGTCAGGTCTTCTGGTCGCCCACAGGGCCCACTCAGCTCCTCCCTTCTTGCCCAGGCTCCGCTGCAGCCTCCAGCCTGATGCCGTGGTGGTCCCCTCCTTTCAGAAGGTGCTTCAGTGGTCATCTTGTCCTTCAATGCTCCTGCCTTCCTCGGTGAGCAGCCTTTTCCCTGGACCTGGCTCCCAAGTCTCCACAGGGGACTTGGAGAGATAGATAGGGCTGCTGGTGTGACAGCACGGCCTGGAGGCCCTCAGAGCCCTCTGCGTACCTCAGGAGCATCAGAAGAAGGCCCTCTGAGACCACTGCACACACGGGTGACAGAGCAGCAGGGGCCCACGCAGGAAGGGTGGGCTGGCAGGCGGGGTCTGCGCCGTGAGGAGTGCTGAACTGCCTTTTGTAGTGTGTGCATGTTGGGGGGGGTGTGGTGCAGGGAGTCCCTTCTTTGGAGCCCCCCCAACTCTGCAGACTGATCTGTGATCAAAACCCTTGCCTTGTTCCTGTCCCCATGGTACTCTAAGATGGCACTGAGCACAGTAGACTTTCCTCACTTACCCCTCGTCATGATCTGGTTTGGAATTGTGCTAGCTTATTTTAGGGTCAGGAGTGGGCTGGGCATTTAACTTATATAAAATGTACAATGAAAGGACAAATCAAAGGAATAGGGGAAAAAGGATGCCCACAAAGCTGCCAACATGACAAACCAACTCCCCATTTTCTGGATGCCTGCATCTGTATTTACTTCTAAACATGATTTTTACATGGTTACTGTATAGTCATAATGTAGATAGAACATGGCTACATAATAATCACAATTAGACTTTTAAATGTGCACACAATAATTATTTAGTACCTACCAATTTTCTCATTGTTGAACATTTAGCTGTTCACACTTACCTTACAGATACTGCATTAATATACACCAATATATTATATTAATACGTAATATATGTGCTTATATATGTGTGTGTATCTTACTTTTTTTTTATTGGTTTCTTTTTTCTTTCTCCCTTGCTTGTATTATTAGGATGAGATAAGAAACCAGGCATTGTTCTTAGAGTATGGAAGATCTCATTCTAGGTTAAATACCAGCCAGAAGTCAGGGGCCTGAGAAGGGCCCATGTGATTAGCTCAGATCTTGGTTAAGTCTGTCCTTACAAACAACCTGGGAATGAGTTAGGCAACAGAGTCCCTGTTTTATGTTGTTTTATTTTATTTTTTAGTTAAGTGGGAGGTGGGGTGGTAGAGAGACAGACTCCCACATATACCCCCAACTGGGATCTACCCAGCAAGCCCTCTAGGGGGCGATGGTCTGCCCCTCTTGGGCATTGCTCTCTCGCTTGGCAACCAAGCTACTTTAGCACCTAAGGCGAGGCCATGGAGCCATCCTTAGCCCCCAGGGCCAACTTTACTGGAACCATTCAAGCCTTGGCTGTGAGAGAGGGAGGGGGGGGGAGAGAGAGGGAGGGAGGGAGAGAGAGAGAGAGAGAGAGAGAGAGAGAGAGAGAGAGAGAGAAGGGGAGGGGGAGGGGTGGGAAAGCAGATGGTTGCTTCTCCTGTGTGTCCCTGACTGGGAGTCAAACCTGAGACTTCCACCTTCCACATGCTGGGCTGACGCTGTACCGCTGAGCCACCTGGCCAGGGCCTAGAGACCCTATTTTAAAGGCTGGTAACTCTACATTTTTGGTGTGGCTCAGGCTCTGAAGCCTGCTGGCCTGGGTATGTAGATTTTGACTGTGTGGGTTAACTCATTCGTTAATTCCCTAGGTCCACTCTCCTTTCTGACCCCATTCAAAACAAAAGAAATAGATCTGGCTCTCACCCCCAGGAATTCTGTGGTCTGGAATGACCACAGGCTCACCTGTTCAACCAGACTTTATGCAGCGCTGCGAACTCAGATGAGTAAAAAGATTAGAGGGGTGGGTCTGCGGCAAATCGAAGACCATATACCCCATCTGAGGACCTTCCTGCTGTTCAGGTTCAGCCGATTGTTGCCACACTAAAATTTTTTTAAAAATTTAAAATTTGGTGGAGACTTAACAAAGTATGTCTGAGGTTTAGGGTGCCCGTTTGTGACCCTTGTTTTATGTAGAATGGGTAAATTGTTATGCTGGGCATTTGTGGGTGTAGAAGGAGCACAGAGCTGTAATGGTAGTAAAGATTATGGGGGGAAGCAACTTGCACACAGTTACACACAGTTACAACATTATATGACCAGTGACATAAGTGAAGCAGAAGACAAGCTACTCTGGAAATGCTCAGTCAGGGACAGTTGATTCTGTTCTGAACATGCAGGAAGTCATCACAAGAGGGCCACTCCTGCAGTTAGAACTAACAGAGGCATTGAGAAGGACTTAAGTCTCTGTACACCCTTGCAGCAAGCGATGAGAGCGAGTGTCTGTTTCTGTCCGTCTCAAGTAAGAGACAGTGTCTTCTTTTTCCAGTTCCTCTGGCAATTTTTTCCAGTTCCTCTGGCAAGTCCTTTGAGAGGAGCGAGGCCTTGGATGAGAGAGGGCTTGAAGCACAGAGTTGGCAGTGGGGAAATTGGTTAGGTGGGTGCTGAGTAAATGGCCTTTCCTCCGTTATTCCATCCGTACAGTGAGAAAGAGTCCCCCATAGGCACTCTCAGCAAGTATTTATTGTAGGTACTCTGGAGGCAGAGATGCCAGGGCCCACCCTCCTTGTCTGTTCTCTGAGAGCTGTGGAGAACATGAAGGTGCTTTGAACTCCTCAGGTAGGGGAGGGACTTGAGGATGCCAGCACTGCTCCACGTTTCCTTAGGTGACAGCCATGACGTACGAGCCTAGTGATACTTAAGAAATATGACTTGCTAGGGAAATAAACACCCTGTGTTATTTATTATTTATTAAAAAACAAAGCTTTCCTCAGCTGGGAGGTTTCAGATCACTGACAATGTCAGGTTCTATTTTTCTCTGTTAATAACAAGTTGGTGTCGTTCCCAGCTTGTGTGAGGAACATCAAGACATTTTTCTGGGTGCACCTTTGGCATGTGATGACTGTATGAGAGGAAGGGCATGTGATATTAAAGCATCAAAATGTTGTGCGTTGTCACGGCTCAGATCTTGTGAACAGCAGTAAAGAACAGCAGCCTTCTTGGTGCTGCGTGCCATGCTAGAGGCCATATCTACATCCTCTCATGTAATCCCCTCTAGGATTGGGGAGAGGTGGGGTAGCAGGTGGGGGGCCTCAGCGCACAGGAGGGAAGGTGCTAATGGCGACACCCTCTGTTTCCTGATGCAGTCGACTCTGGGGTTTAGAATCAAGGTGAGCTTGGGCTTTGCTGCTAAGAGTCTAGTGGAACCCACAGACCGAGAGTCCTGGAGGGAATGATACTGGGTCAGCAGTGTTAGAAGGGATGGGGTGCTGGACTGGGCTAGTTAAGGGCTTGCTGGAGGAGAAGGGCCTGGAGCCAGGGCCCCAGTTGAGATGAAGTCTAGCTGATGAGGGCCACCACGTTTTGACGTTGAGTAACTACGTTACTGGTAAGGACTATAATACCTTTGCAGTTCAAGTATGAATTCTCTCCACTGAGCCTCAAAGCAAGCAGATAAAGATGAGGAGAGCATATATTATTATTTCTGCTTAATTCACATAACTGTGGCATCGTATAAAAACAGCGATTTCAAAGCGAGGTAAATCTGGGTTTAAGCATAGCCTTCTGAACTTGACTAATCTATTTAACCTCTGGAACCCGGTTTCTCCATCTGGAATATGGGGGACTAATACCACATAGGATGTTTTGTAAGGGATAAGACCTAAAATTGTCCTTGGTACATAGTAGTCACTGAATCAGTAATAACTGCTGTTGTTGTCAGAGCAGACTAAGAAACTGAGGCCTAAAAAGGTTGAGTGTCTTGCTCAAGGTTACAGAGCTGGTAAAGGAGATACCTGGGACTTGAACCAAGGCCTCCTGACCTTTTATGCTGTGTTCTCCCATTCTGTGTACCTGGGCCTTCCTGTTCTCTCCCGGATCAGGTGGACACTTGGCAGGCGGCGGGCAGGCAGGCCCCGCTGCCGTCCAGGATGCACTTACGCCCGAGTTGTAAGTTATGGGCTATGTCCCTGCATTAGGTATGATTATAGGGTGATGACAGAGCAGCACACCCTGTTAAAAACGATTAGTGAAAACGTGCCAGGGCTTTTGTTCACCAGGCAATTCCATTGTGCTTCTCTTTTCTTCCTCACCCCTCCCTTTATCTTCTGAAAAAAGGAAAGCAATGGAGAAGATGAAGGGCTGTCAGCACCGATCATAACATGGGCCCCAGGAGTTGGTGGCTTTTCAGTGCCTGCAGAGCGTTCCCTCCTCTTGCTTTCCTCAACTTCTTGCTTTCCTAGGTCTAATTAAGATCCGTGAGTCCCCTTAAGAGATGGGAGCTTCCTGCCTCCCTGTTTCTCATTGGCTCTTTCCCTTCAGCTGTTGCCAGCTTCCCCTGTCCTGTGAGTGCCTCAGATAGGAACTATTGAAGTGGCCACCCAGTCCAACTGCTGGCTGTGGGTGGGGCCACCTTCCTGTCGCACTCCTCAGGTGATGTCCCAGCCTTGTCAGGACTCCCTGTTACTTTTCTCAAGTCTGTGCTTCTAAGAGTAGCATGCAAGGCTCTCCAGAATCTGACCTCAGCCTCCTGTGCTTTGTTATCCCCCGCTGCTCCTTGTAGAGAGCATTGGCCAGCATATCATTTCCTGAACAGATCTAGAAATTACCTACCTTTGGCCATGTGGTTCCTTTGCTTGCAAAGCCCTCACCCAAGTGGAATTAGGCCTGTTCTTCAGGGATTAGCTCAAGTGCCAATGCTTCTGTAAACCACATCTTGCTTAGGAACACGCTCCTCTTTCACCTGGCACACAGCAGATAGGAAATTAACGTAGACGTCACCCACGGACTCTCTGCTTGTCACTGTGCATGTCTCTTCCAGGCCTCCTCAGAGTTTTGCTGTCTGTCCCCCATTTCCCACAAGCTGTGGACTGTTGTTTACTCCTTAATTGCACATGATCTAACTTCTTAGGCATTTTTCTTTTAAGTGTAAAATTGTCTTACTTTTTCCATCATTGTCTGTTCAGTTTCTGAGTCCTAGAAGCAAGGGCAGCAGGAGGGTGTAGTGGAAAGAACATGGGACGTGGTGAAGTGGGAGCCATGAGTTCTCCCAGTGCTGCCTCTGACCAGCTGTGATTGGGGGCAAGCAGCTCCCCTTCTCTGGCCTTCAGTTTCCCATTAGTAGACCAGTGGGCTGGACTGTTTAATCTGTAGGATTTGTGGATGGGATTTAAAAAAAATTGTATTGAGATATAATTCACATACCATAAAATTCTCCCATTGTTATGGGCTGAGTTGTATGTCTCCTACCCCAATTCACATGTTGTAGGCCTAACCTCTTGTAACTCAAAATGTGACTGTATTTAAAACTAGAGTTTTCAAAAAGGTAATTAAGGTTAAATGGGGCTATGGGGGTGGGCTCTAGTCCAATAGGGCTGGTCCTTTAAGAAGATATGAGGACACAAACATGCAGAGGAAAAGCTGTGTAAGGACACAGGGAGAAGGCCTGACCAGGCGGTGGCGCAGTGGTTAGAGCATCGGACTGGGATGCAGAGGACCCAGGTTCAAGACCCTGAAGTCGCTGGCTTGAGCATGGGCTCATCCAACTTGAGCACAGGCCCACCAGCTTGAGTGAGGGGTCGCAGGCTTGAACATGGGATCATAGACTTGACGCCATGGTCTCTGGCTTGAGCCCAGAGGTTGCTGGCTTGAAGCCCAAGGTTGCTAGTTTGAGCCCAAGGTCGCTGGCTTGAGCAAAGGGTCACTTGCTCTGCTGTAGCCTCCCCCTCCTCCCATCAAGGCCCATATAAGAAAGCAATCAATGAATAACTAAGGTGCCACAACAAAGAATTGATGCTTCCCATCTCTTTCCCTTCCTGTCTGTCTGTCCCTATCTGTCCCTCTCTGACTCTGTCTCTGTCGGCAAAAAAAAAAAAAAAAAAAAGACACACAGAGAGAAAGGCCATTAACAAACCCAGGAGAGAGACCTCAGCATGAAACGAAATATTCCAACACCTTGATCTTGGACTTGTAGCCTCCAGAATCATGGGAAGATACATTTTTGTTGTTTAAGTAACCCAGCTTGTGTTACTTTGTTATGACAGCCCTAGCAAACTAATACACTCATTTCATGTTCAATTCAGTAGTTTGGTATGTTCCTAGAGCTGTATAACCATCACCGTAATTTAGTTTTTGAATGTTTTATTACTCCTTAAAGAAACCCCATACCTGTTAGCAGTCTCCAACCCTTACTCCATCTACAGCCCTGGGTAATCACTAACCTATGTTCTGTTTGTATGGACTTATCTATTCTGAACATTTCTTTTTTTTTTTTTTGCATTTTTCTGAAGCTGGAAACAGGGAGAGACAGTCAGACAGACTCCCGCATGCGCCCGACCGGGATCCACCCGGCACGCCCACCAGGGGGCGACGCTCTGCCCACCAGGGGGCGATGCTCTGCCCATCCTGGGCATCGCCATGTTGCGACCCTCCTGGGTGTCGCCATGTTGCGACCAGAGCCACTCTAGCGCCTGGGGCAGAGGCCACCGAGCCATCCCCAGCGCCCGGGCCATCTTTGCTCCAATGGAGCCTTGGCTGCGGGAGGGGAAGAGAGAGACAGAGAGGAAGGCGCGGCGGAGGGGTGGAGAAGCAAATGGGCGCTTCTCCTATGTGTCCTGGCCGGGAATCGAACCCGGGTCCTCTGCACGCTAGGCCGACGCTCTACCGCTGAGCCAACCGGCCAGGGCTGAACATTTCTTATAAGTAGAGTTTTACAGTATGGGGTTGTTTGTGACTGGCTTCTTTTGCATAGCAGGATGTTTTCAGTGTTCATCTATGTTGTCGCATATGCTGGTACTTTATTCCTTGTCATTGCTGAATAATAATTCATTGTATAAGTATGTCACCCTTTGTTTATCCATTCATTGCTTGATGGACATTTGGGTTGTTTCAATATTTTGGCAATTGCTTCAAAGATTTGTGTACAAGTCTGGGTGGACATGTTATCATTTTTCTTGGTTGTATACCCAGGAAAGAGTTACTATATTTAACTATTTGAGTAACCACCACACTGTTTTTCAAATGGCTATACCATATTATGCTTCCATTAGCAATATATAAAGGACTCCAATTTATCGACACCTTTGCCAAAACTTGTTACTATCTTTTTGTAGCCATCCTCGTGGATATGAAATGGTATCCCATTGTGGATTTGATTTGTATTTCTTTGATGATGAATAATGTTGAGCATCTTGTTCATGTACTTATTTACCATTTAGGTACCTTCTTTGGAGAAATATTAATATACTAATAAATATTGATATTAATATGCCTATTTCTTTTTTAAGTTAGAGGAGAGGAGATAGTGAGACAGACTCCCACGTGCTGGGATTCAACTGGGCAACCCCTCTTTGGGGCTGATGCTCTAATCAACTGAGCTATTTTTACTGCCAGACACTGACACAGTTGGACCAACCATGCTATCCTCAGCGCCTGGGGCCAACGCTCAAACCAATTGAGTGACTGGCTGCGGGAGGGTAGAGGGAGAGAAGGGGGAGAGAAGCAGAATGTAATTTCTCTTATGTGCCCTGACCAGGAATTGAACCTGGGATATCCATCTGCTGGGCCAACGCTTTATCTACTGAGCCAACCAGCCAGGGCCCCTATTTTTAAATTGAGTTTTTGTTTTTTAATTATTGAGTTGTAAGAGTTCTTTAAATAGTCTGGATATAAGCTCCTTGTCAGATATATGATCGGCATATATTTTCTCGTATTATATGGATTGTCTTTACTTTCTTGGTGGTATCATTTGCAGTATAAAAGTTTTTTAATTTTAATGAAGTCTAAGTTATCTGATTTTTCTTGTATTACTTTTGGTTTTGTTTTTATGTCTAAGAAACATTGCCTAACGCACAGTCACAAAGATTTATTTCTATGTGTTCTTCTAAGTTTTATAGATTTAGCTCTTACATTTAGGTTCATAATCCCTTTTGAGTTAATTTTTGTGTATGGTATAAGCTATGGGTCCAACTTCATTTTTTTTTAAATTTTTATTTTATTCATTTTAGAGAGGAGAGAGAGAGGGAGAGAGAGAGACAGAGAGAGAGACAGAGGAGAGAGAGAGACGGGGGGGAGGAGCTGGAAGCATCAACTCCCATATGTGCCTTGACCAGGCAAGCCCAGGGTTTCGAACCGGCGACCTCAGCATTTCCAGGTCAACGCTTTATCCACTGCGCCACCACAGGTCAGGCCCAACTTCATTTTTTATGTGTGGATATGTGATGTACAGCACCACGTTTGGAAATGGGTGGAATGTTAAAGGTCACTTGGAGCAGCCCATCATCTGAGGACAACACCTAGTGTGGAGCGTGGCTTTGGGTAAATACTCTTGGTTGCCATTCCCTCTTTCTCTGCAATGGCACCAACATACAGCTCCCAGCCCTTTGACAGTATCTTGTGTTGAGATTATATAATTCTGTGTTTGTTTAACTTGTTCTTCACAACTTCCAGAATGGGTGTTTTGTGTATCTGGATGCTAACTAATTGATTCTGGTGATGGTGAAGGTCAGAACAAGAGGATGTAGGCTTTCATCATAGCAGAGGTATTCCTGGCTGTGAGCCCTACTGGAACCAGCAGCAGAGAAGTTGTCAACTCTCCTACCTGAAGAGGTATTTGGGCTCCAGTTGATGGGGCTCTTGCAAGCCCTTGATTGAGCTGTGGAAGAGATGATAGTGACAGCTGAGATCAGAGGTGATAGGTGTTTGGGCAAAGAAAGGTAAGAGAGTATTTTCAACATTTTGGCTCATTTAATCCATTTCTGTTTTTAGACCAGAGGAGAACCAACCACTTTCTTTCCCCTCAGCACCTTTTCAACAGAGCTAATAGGACCCCTGAGTAGATGAAGGGCCGTTAGTGAGACAAGTTAAAGTTATACCAGGCTCTATACTACATGTCCCCCTTCTCTCCCAGGCCTCAAAGCATCACCTTCCCCACCATGAGAGCTGAGGCAGACATGGAGGCACCTAGCAGTCTTCTGGGTAACCGTGCCGGAGGGAAAGTGGTGGCAGCCTTAGAGGACACAGGTCTACTTCCTACCACTGTTGACAGGATGGGAATGGGGAGGGGTGTCTTGCTAGATTTACGGTGTAAATCTATCAGGAAGGGCCCCAGCTCTCTTCTCCAGGCTTATTCCCTTCCTTTCGATGGTCCCTGGCTTTAATCAACGCAGATCACAACCGTGCTTGTTTCTACTCTTCACCTGTATGTCTTCAGCAGTGGAAACTGCCTGGCACTATGAGCAGTTGTTGAATGAGTGAATGAATGAATGAATGAATGCTTTTCCACCTTGACCTCATACCTTTCCTACCTCATTCCCCATTGCCCTTTCGCAGATTCCAAAGCCTATCTATCAGCTATTTAAGGTCCAGCTTATGTATCTTGTCCATAAAGCTTTGACCCTATAATTGAATCCAGTGATTTCTTTTCTTTTCAATCTTCTATTCATGATGTTTTTACCTCTGTTTTGCCACTTTTCACGTTCTCTCCTGTGATAAAATACTCATGTATATGTCTAAATCTCAGAATCAGAACACAGGGCATGAGATAGGGAACACACTTTCTCATTTTGTATTTTACTGCCTTTCTGTCGCTGCACTCACCACACCTAGCGTGATGTTTTATAGACCTTTGCCACTCAACAAAGTCTGCTTAATTACTGTGCCTAGGCTACTGATGGTTTGTGCTGGGTCTCTGCCCCCAGGGTAGTGTTATGCATACAGTTAATGCTGCACAGAGGATTTTCCTGGGTTTCACATCCTGGAGAAGGAAGTATCTGCAAGAGACAAATGTGAGTGTGTGGTGTTCCCCATCCATTGTGTATAATTTACATATCTCTGTGTAGGGAACATCAACGCAAATGCATTACTAAGGTATTATACTTGACTCCTGGCAGGAAGAATTGGAGCAGATAACACATCACTGGTAATCTCTTACTCTGCCCTGGAGGATACAGAAAATCTCTGGTGAGAGTTGCTGCCTGCAGATATTAGAGACTACCTGCTATGTTAGTGTGGTGGCTGGATTTCTTTCTGCAGTTTGATTAGGCAGCTCTTCTCTATTTTCTGTTTTTTTGCAGTCCCCCCCCCACCCACCCAACCGCCACCCTGAGTGGGGTCAGAGGCTGCAGGGAGGGAGGGACCACTTACAGTGCTGAGCTATCCAGGGCCTTTGGGGAAGACTGGACTGGCAGGGAGGCTCAGGCCCAGGCTCAGGTGCCTAGTCCTTGATGAAGGAAAAGAGGAGGAGGAAATGATAGCGGCCCTCTGAACTGATAAGGACCTTCTGTCTCCCAGTGCACTTTCCTGTCTCACAACATTTCTGGGGGATGTTTTTACAAAATTCTGTTTTCAGACACTGGGTCTACAGAGCGGCGAGGAAGGTGACTTGTTCCTGGTGTTAGTAGCAAGGACAGGAGGGAAGTTCACACTCTATGGGATGCAGCATTGCTTAGGAAGCATGTTAGCAGCATTGCTTGGGAAGCATTTGATGCATGTTTTGTCCAGTAAATGCATAGTGGGCATTCAATTTGATTCGAGATGAAATTTGATTTGAGTTTTCCAGATTTTACTCCCAGCTCACGCCAATCTCCTTCACTCTGACTCAGTTTTCTCTCTTTGCTCTAGGGCTAGGCACTCTCCCTGGCCCTTGCACATATACCAACCCAACGAATGACACCCAGAGATTTCTGGATAAGGTGATGCAGAATGTTTGTCCTGTGAGTCAAAGTGGCAGGTCAGCAAATACTAAACTGCAAAACCCCTCGTCCTTGGCTTGATGCAGGCGTTGCTAAATGAACACAGCACTCTTTTTTTGCATCCTGCTCAATCCTTTTCTACATAGCACTCCAGGTCGCCACCACTGAAGGGCCACGATGGCATTTAGGATGTCAAGTAGGCTTTATCTTGGGTATAGTAAAAAGAGCATTTGCTGAGGGTCGGAAGACATAGCTTTGAGCTCTGGCCTCTCCATTCTGCTTTGTGATGTTAGGATAATCCCTGGACATTTTGGAGCCTTGAATTTAATGGTTTCTTTGGTCCCTTACAGCTCTGAAATTCTAGGATTCTGTGGTTCTCTTGGTGGGGAGGGAGAGGTTCATCATTGCATGGCCTGGCCACAGAGAAGTAGGATTAACCTCCAGGGTCAGCAAGCTTACAGAGCTCAGGAAATGCCTCTCTGTGATCCGTATTTGGTCCAGAGACAGGTGGTGGAGCCTGGAGGAGGGGAAGTTCACTCACAGCCCCAGGCTGGGGGAAGGGAGGCCTAACTCAGCTGCCCTTGTTTCTGATGGAAGGAAGGTCTTCAGGCCCCAGTGCTCACTACATTTTGATTTTAACAAAGAAGCTGCACCCTGTGAGTTAACTCTTCCATGTCAAGTATTTGGCCTCTCTAACCCATTGCTCACTTTCTATTGGTGGGGGCAAGGGGAGTTGTCAGTGGAGAGTTTATGGGGAATCAAGGTTTACCCACTCTTCAGTAAACTTTTATGAGATGCCAATTCCTTGGGCAGATGCTGCTCTTTGGCCTCCAGCAGATGACTGCCTTTGACGCATTGTTCCCCCATACTTTCTTGTTTGGTGGGGGAGTCCAGAAATATTTCAAGTGTTAGTAAATCAGTTCCTTTGTCACCACTGCAAAGCCAGGTGAGGGTCGTGGAGCATTTCCCCCCGTTGTACAGAAGGGGATACTGAGGCTCAGAAAGGGTCGCTGGTGAAGCTGTGACTGCTGAGAGTTGGAGGGAGGTACCTTTGGGTGTGAGCTTTCAAGACTCTGAGTGTGCCTCTGTTGATCCGTGTGTGTATTTGTGAAGCACTATGAGATTAGCCACTGAGCAGAGGTTTTATTTATGATGGCGCCTAGAAGTGCGATCTGCTGCCTGCTAGAATCCATTGCCTTCAAGTGTTGCTGAGCTCCCAGGGGCATCATAAATTTCCTAAGTAATCTGTGTGTCTGCCATGTTCAAAGGCAGCCTATGCAGAGGATGGTCCTCAAAGAGTGGAATTGGCATGGGGCTCAGACCAGGCTCATCTTTTCCCAGGGTGCCCGGTGGCTTCATTTCACAGGGCTAGGGAGGGAGTGCGGGACTGGGAGCTCGAGGGGCCTGAGTTTATGTTACCGTCATAATAACACTTTACTTTGGTCATGTGTAATACAGCAGATGTAGTAATTTGGCATTCATCACTCCTCTTGACTAAAATGGTTGAAATGAGGATCTAATGTGGGCAAGACACTGGATTTTAATAATATCCAAGCTATATTAAATAGTGTAAGCCTAGTGTATATTGTAATTTTTTTATTAGCTTCCATTTGGTGAACATTTATATTTTAATTTGTAATATGCTTAGTTCTCAAAAGCAATCACACTGCCTTCTTTAAACAAATGTTCCATATTTTTTACTTTTCACTAATTTCAGAGGTATTTCTTATTACTGATTAATGAGGTTTTACTAAGAATAGGATCAAAGCATTGTGCTGTGTAAAGGTTCCTTAGAGATTATCTCATAGTCTTCATTTTAGAGATGATAAAACACTAGGTTATTATACACACACACAGATGATCAGTCATTTCTTTTACATGAACATTTTTGTCCCTTAATATGGAAGGGCTACAGAGATACATAAATGGAGAGAAATGGAAAATTTTTTCTAACCCTTTATTGAGGTAAAACACACAGACATGAAAATTCAGCATTCAGTGAATTTTTGTGAAGTGAACATATTATGGGACCAGTACACAGATTAAGAAACTGAACTTTACTAATACCCCAGAAGTTACTCTTATGCCCCTGGTCAAGGGCCCCAGGGAGCTCCAGGGTACAGCGGAGAGCAGCCTCAGGAGGTAGCCATCATGTCACATGTAGTGCACCAAAAAGCCCTATACAAGCTTGACCAGTGGTGGTGCAGTGGATAAAACATTGATCTGGAACACTGAGATCGCTGTTTCGATGCACCAAGGTCACTGGCTCTGAGCACGGCTTGTCAGCCCAGGGTCGCTAACCTGAGTGGGGCAATCATCCTCATGACCACAAAGCTTGCCAGCTTGAGCCCAAAGGTCACTGGTATGAAAAGCCCAATGTCACTGGCTTGAGCAAGGGGACACTGGCATGGCCCCGGTCACATATGAGAAGCAGTCAGTAATGCACAACTGAAGTGAAAGCAACTACGAGTTGCTTCTTACCTTCTCTCTCCCTTCCTGTCTCTCTCTATCTCAAAGGAAAAATAAAAAGCCCCTGTCAAGGGTAACCACCATCCTGACCTCTAACAGCATAGATTTGTTGTTGAACTTCCTGTCAGCAGAATCATATACAGTAGTGTGTGCGCTTTGTGTCTGGATTCTTTAGCATTTCTCCCTGAGATTCATCCATGTTGCTGCAAGTGGCTGTCGTCATGAGTTTTCATGGTTGTAGCCTTTTACCATGGGACTCCAGCGCAATTGATTAGCCTTTCCACGGTTGATGGACATTCTAGTCGTTTCCAGATTTTGGTTATTTTTGAATAGTACTTCCTTTTTTATGAATATTCTGGTATACCTTTTCATCAAAACACATTTCTCCTGGTTTATAGGAAAGAATGGACTTGCTGAGACATAGAATGGGTATACTCCACTTTTGATGTTATTCCCAGTTTTCCCAGTGGTGTGTCAGTCCGTACTCCCAGCAGAGGGTTCGGGCTGGCCTGTGTTTCTCTAGGCACTTGAAATTTTCTGTTATTTTTGTTTTTGCCATTCTGATGCATGTGTAGTGGTATTTCACCATGGCTTTTACTTGATATTGCTGATGACCAGTGGACTTGAGCACTAGGAGTAGGATTTTGAGCACAGACTGGGATATTTAGCTCTTATATCAAGGAAGTTACTCTGTGCCAGCCAATGAGGACTCAGAGAGACTGGACATATTTTAGGGCCAAGAAGTAAGCATAAACTGCAGTGTTGTATTGTTCAATATGGAGTAGAAGCAGCTGCAGTCTCTCGAGGTTGGGGTTATGTCTTATGCACTTTTGCACCTGCCTTTCTCTTTGGTAGTTATGAGAGTGCTGGGCACATGGGTGGTTCAGCAAAGATGAGTGCTGGAATAGACCCAGAGTTCAGCTAGACAGGGATGATGGAGATGGGCTTTGTGGCTGTGATGGGCTGGGTTTGGGGTGCTCACAGGCCTCTTAAATGTGGGTCCAAGTCCAGCAGCCACTGCCCAAGTGCTGTGAGCCTGGCCTCCCATGGCCTCTTCTGCAAGCTTGGGATTGCAAGTCTGTGAGCTATGGGGAATGAGTCTGGCTGCTGACAGGCTGAGTGATTCTTCTCCAGGGTCCTCCTGGGTGAGGGCTGGGTGTACCTTACATTGGACCTACAGAGTCCCCACTTGCATCGAACCTCCCTGGGCCCGTCCACTGGCTCCTTTGGGAGTTCTAGGCCTGATTCTGCCAGGTCAGGTCTCTTGGAGGAAGTGAAATGAACAAGAGGTGTAGGCCTCTGGATGAAGGCATGACCTGGGTGACTTCCTTCTGTATGGCTCTTGGGAACCCCAGGAGGCAGTGTCATGTCCCACATAATGGACCAAAAAGTGCTATAGAAGCCCAATTTTGGGAGACTCCACACCATTTAGCTCAGTGCCCCCTGCAAGGCAGGGCTGGCATCAAGCATCCTTGGTAAAGAACCATTCACTCTTTTATCATAGAAAAAATCTCATCCTCTATACCAGTGGTCCCTAACCCCTGGGCCGCGGACCAGTACCCGTCCGTGGGCCATTTGGTACCGGTCCACAGAGAAAGAATAAATAACTTACATTATTTCCGTTTTATTTATATTTAAGTCTGAACGATGTTTTGTTTTATTTTTAAAAAATGACCAGATTCCCTCTGTTACATCCGTCTAAGACTCACTTCTTGACATTTGTCTCGGTCACATGATACATTTATCCGTCTCACCCTAAAGGCCAGTCAGTGAAAATATTTTCTGACGTTAAACCGGTCCGTGGCCCAAAAATGGTTGGGGACCACTGCTCTATACTATACCAACTCCTTCCAGATGCTCTAACCTTATTTAGTTGATAAGGTTTTCATAAAATTTTCTTTCTGGCTCACTATTTTTTTTATGTCTCTATCAATTCAACACTAAGAGAGGAGCCAGCATGTATGTGTTTCCAGTTTGTATGTGCCAGGTGCCGCAAGGGCGCTGGATGAGCCAGGCCTGGGCCCTACCTGAAGCTGCTCGGTGTCCAGCACACAGCAGAATGCATCGACACAAGTGATGAGGCTGGGCCAGTGTACAAGAGTGCCTGAAGGCCAAGAAGGCAGGTGCCACAGCAGTGGAGAACTGAGCTGCTTTGTCTCCTTTCCCCATCCCTACCCATTCCCTTGCATCTCTCTTGTCTCTCTCTGTCTAGGAATCATTATTATTTACTTGTGAAGTGGTCCAGCTAGTCTCTTTACTGATGGATGTCTCAAGAGTAGTTATAGGGATTTGTTAAATCTCCTTTCTCTTCCAGGCCAGACCCTGTCCTTTGAGAAGCCATGGCAACTCTCACCTTCCTTCTCTGTGCGTCTCTGTCAGTAAAGCACTTGTTGAGCAAATGAGTAAGATGTGATGCGTAGTCGTTGCTGGGCCGCCTCCTCTCCTGGCCTGCAGTGGGCTGGCATGTGGACGGATGAGCTCAGGTTTGGACGTGACTCGGGAGGAAGGTAGTAGAGAAATACAAGGTGGTGATCTCATGTGATATTAAATGGAGCTAGGAACATGAAGTGTGTGTACGCTTATCTTCCTGTCATTTCTCTCCTCATTCCAGACCCACTGGCAGCAGTCTGCCTGGATGGGACTCTCTGTGGCATGGAGTCAGGGAAGAGAAAACTGGCTCCATTTTCACCTGCTCAGGAGTTTTCACAGACCATCCAGCTTCTAGACTTGGAGGATTGGAGAGGGCCGAAGGCCTTCAACACACAAACTGCCTTCTCTCTCTGTAAAGTGCTCTGTTTTATCCCATAGTGAGCAGAAGGCACTCACTCTGTTTTAACCCTTTGTGGTTAGGGGCCAGCTGGCCCCAAGGCTGGGGGAGGTCCAGAGGACTGCGCCACTCTGAGAGGAGATGTGGAGTTTTTCCTTTTTTTTAAAATTTATTCATTTTAGAGAGGAGAGAGAAAGGGAGAGAGAGAGACAGAGAGGGAGAGAGAGACAGAGAGAGAAGGTGGGGAGGAGCTGGAAGCATCAACTCCCATATGTGCCTTGACCAGGCAAGCCCAGGGTTTCGAACCGGTGACCTCAGCATTTCCAGGTCGACGCTTTATCCACTGCGCCACCACAGGTCAGGCGAGAGGAGATGTAGGAGAAGACCCTACCCTGGGGCCGAGACGGAGTTCATATGGTCTGGTGGGAAGACCTTTCTCCTATAAATCAGAAGCTCTGATTTCTAGTTCTGGTTCAGCTGTTAATTAGTTCAGTGTCCTTGGAAAGTTTCTGTTCCCCCGTATCTCAATTTCCTCATGTGTCAAACAGCGAGATGCATACCTGCCCCTCCTACTACCGGAGTAGTGACAAGGCCTATGTGAGCTAACAGCGTGACAGCCTGGGGAAGTGAAGAGTGCTGCTCATAAGTAATACGATATAGTTGTTAATAATGAATACTGTAAACACTCAGAGCCTTGGTGTCAGTAAGGATGTCGGTAATTACTGTGGGAAGGGCTGTAGATGCAAGAGTTGGGGTCACGCAGTGCAGAGCCCGGCTTTGTGAGGTGCTTCCAGGTCCATGATCTCACTGGAGGAGGCAGAGGCATGGCAGTGAGTCTGGAGGACTCAAGAAAGGAGGCACTTCTGAGCAATATTTGAGGGAGGGAAGAAGACGACTATGTCAGGCACTGTGGCACTCAGTGACTCCCAGTTGGCCAGAAATGATTGTCTAGGAAGGTGTAGCCCTGGAGATGGTGGAGGTGAAGGTGTGGGGGAGCCTTGAGGTGTGCTCAGTTCCCTGATAAGACGAGGTCATCTCCTTGAACCTGATTGGGACCCGTCTTTCCTCGTTTTGAGGAGGCAGTGTGGCAATGGAAGAGCTGATTTAGGAGTCTGAATATCTTGGAGGCATGAGGTGTCCTGAGTTCCATCTCTGTCATTTTCTAGCTGCTGTGGCCTTGAGCAAGCCCCTTTTCCTCTCTAAGTGCCACGTCCTTCACCTGGTCACTGCACTGTGTCTAACAGGCTTGCTGTGAGGACTGAGCGAGGCGAAGAAGAGCCTGGCAATAGAAGGTGCGTGGTAAATGTCACTTTATCTGAATTTCTTTCCCATTCATCTCTGCCATGGTATTTGCAGGGAATATTCCAGAGCCTTTGACACACCCATACTGGTCCATGACTCAGTGTTTTCCTTTCTTTCTGTGGAGACAGACTTTGCAGTCACTCTCATTTAATAACAATTATCTATATTCTATGTCAGCCACAGATGTGTCCAGTTTGCATCAGAACTCATGCAGCATTAATTTTGCAAATCTCTATACTTAGGGAAATCCTCAAAATTTAAAAGCAACTTTTATGGAAAAAAAACTTCTAGAAGCAGAGATATTTTTCTCCTAAAAATAAACATCTAGTTTATGGATTTATGTAGCACAGAGAAATCACTGAGCCTGGCTCTGCTGCTGGATGGGAGTGGCCGTGGCCAGGTCACTTGGGTCCTCTTGGCTGCAGAGTGCCACACATATAGAATGAGGTGGACATGTAGATCAGGCCTCCCCCACTGAGCCCAGCAAGGGTTTTGGGGATGATGACATGGACCCTGAGTAGAGTAGAAGGATCAGCATGACAGTGGCACCTGCTGGAAGAGCCACCGGGTCAAACTTCATGGTCCACCTTCACATCATTGCATGTTGGGCTAGGACTCTTGAGTTATATTCTCTAAAGTCTCTCCTATTCTTAAGGCTCTTTGACTTATAAAATCCTGGGTTTACATCTGCACTTGGGTGACTAATAGACATCTTAATGTGTTAGAAAGTGCACTTTTGGCCTCCCCCTGACTCTGTTTCCTTTATAGACTAGTCAGGACCCATCCTCTTATTACTATTTCCACTGCAACAGCTCTGATCTGAGCCACTGCCATCATCTCTCACTTGGATTATAATAGCTTCCCAAGTCATCCCTGTGTTACTGCCTGTGCTCAGGTGTACCACTGAACCCTTCCCTGACCATTCTGTTTAAGACAGCTGCACTTCCCCCACCCATTCCTGGTCTCTCTCCCTTATCTGTCTTTATTTTCTGAATAGCACACGTGACATATATACAGGTATTTTTTTTACTTCTTTCTTAATTGTTTTCTTTTTTATTGCACCCATGTCCTCAAATCAGAATGTTAACCATTTGAGGGTGGGGCTTCTTTGTGTTTTTCTTGAGATTTTGTGCACTGCCATAAACCCAGTGACTAGATCACATGACATCTGTGAGCTTTAGAAACTGTTTGCCGTCAGTCTGGGAATTACTGTCCACCTCTTGTTGAATTTTCCTTGATGCCAGTCCCAACCCTGAGGATCTCTTGACCTTAGACATCCTGGCCACCCCTGCTGTCTACTGCCCTCCGTACCCCCACAAGACTTCTACTTTCCTGTATTGTTATGCAGGCCTGTGTATCATATGAATAGATTTTTTTAAATTTACTTTTTTATTTTTACAGACAGAGAGAGAGTCAGAGAGAGCGATAGATAGGGACAGACAGACAGGAACGGAGAGAGATGACAAGCATCAATTATTAGTTTTTTATTGTGACACCTTAGTTGTTCATTGATTGCTTTATCATATTTGCCTTGACCATGAGCCTTCAGCAGACCGAGTAACATCTTACTTGAGCCAGCGACCTTAGGTCCAAGCTGGTGAGCTTTGCTCAAACCGGATGAGCCCACACTCAAGCTGGCAACCTCAGGGTCTCGAACCTCAGTCCTCCGCATCCCAATCTGATGCTCTATCCACTGCGCCACCGTCTGGTCAGGTCATATGAATAGATTTGTTACATGAGATAATTGAGGACTTGATCTTATACTGCTAACTCCCTTTGCCCAGCACAGCTCTAATACATAATAGAAGATACTCAGTAAATTCATTATTTGTTCATTTACTGGCAAATATTTTAATGAATGCTGTTGGCAAATGATTAAAATTCAATCCTAGGAATGGTCTGGACCTTTAGAAGGTATCTGACAGGCCTGAACAAGGTCAGTGACCAGATACGGTCTGCACCAGTAGGTAGGACGTGGAAGGGCATGGATGCTCAAGCTTCAGCATGTGTCTTTGGGAGTGTGGCGGCTGAGTGACAGGTTCTCTTTGTGACTGCTTCTGGGACGGCCACAATTCCCAGAGGATGAGGAGTGCACCTGTTTCTTTAAATTTCCATGGAGGGTCAAAGCTGCTCCTTGAGATTTTAAAATACGCTGCACGGTCTCGATGGTGTCAGGTAGCTAGTTTATGGGTCCTGTCCTGGCTGTGATAACTCAGGCTAAGCTGGATAATAAACGAAAGTGG
Organism: Saccopteryx bilineata; assembly: GCF_036850765.1. Taxonomy (NCBI): domain Eukaryota; kingdom Metazoa; phylum Chordata; class Mammalia; order Chiroptera; family Emballonuridae; genus Saccopteryx; species Saccopteryx bilineata. Next base: position 116,106,761 of record NC_089491.1, read on the forward strand.
GACAGAGCCGCAGGATAAATATTGCTACAGGGCATCTCGAGGAGCACAAATCATGGGAAAATATCTCCCTGGCTTTTCATTTCTCCTCTTCCTCCCTGGCCCTCTGGAAGTAGCCAGCAGAACAGGCTCTATCCATCACAGTGCCCCGCCCCCAGCCCCAGCCATGAGCTCAGCGCACAGCTGTGGGAGGAGGGATGCAGATTGTCCCTTGGATACAGGTACTGCTCTGCCTTCCTGCCCAGCTCTGCCAGGAGCCCTGGGGACCAGCATGGACTGGGGCAGTCTCTTCCCTGTGGCCATTCTCCATTCAAAGCTATGGACCACTGCTAAGCTTTGCAGGCCTGTTTATCTCTAAAATGAGGGTTTAATTGGTGGTTCTTAGTCTGGAGTGAGAACTTGACTCGTCTGGGGAGTTTAAAAGCAGCTAGCTAAGTCCCACCCTAGTGCACAGAATCAGCATGTTGGGAGGGGTAGCCTTGTGTGTTTCCACATACCTTTCCCTGGCTCCTGCCAGTGGGTGCTTCTGGTGCCCAGTCCTGGTTAGGAACCACTGACTGTACAACCCTCTGTACAAATGAAGGGTGTGAGATGGGTGATGGGTTTGGTGTTGAGATGGGCTGGAATGTGTGATCCACTCTTGTACTCAATCCATCAGCACTGTCACTTGGCAAAGCTTTCTTCAGCTTTGGAATCGTGCTTGCTTTGTAATCAGCATCAACCTGCAGATATCAACTGAGCGCGTGGGGAATACAAGGATGTCTCAGGCATGTAGGCACGAAAGGTAAACAGCACAAGGCAGGTGAGTCTATTAAATGAAGATGATGGTCTCAGCTCTCCCAGCCCTCCCCTTCCAGAAGTTCCGGAGTCATTCTCAGCTTTTTCTCTTGACCCCACATCCAGGTTCACTTGTCTCCACTTCTACCCTGTCTCTTGATTTTATTTTTCCAGTTCTCTAGATGCTTAGGTGTCTTACCTGAATGTTCTAATAGCCTCTTAACTAACCCTCACCAAACCATTCTTTACCAGTCTCCAGAGTGGCTGTGCCCACTGACCTGGTCACCTATGCCTGGTGTGTGGAGGATGCTCACTGTACCTGAGTGGATTAACTTCAGTGGTTCCCTGTCGGGCTCAGTGTGGCCTTCCAAGCCCTTGGCATGAGGCCATGGCCCTGCCTCCAGAGCCTCGCAGGCTGCAAGTTGTTTGTCTTTTTTAAAAATTATTTATTTGTTATTTGTTTAGAAATTAAATTTAATGAGGTGACTTTGGTCAATAAGAATACATAGGTTTCAGATAAACATCTCTATAGCATTTGAACTGTTAATTGCGTTATGTGCCCATCACCCAAAGTCAAATCATTTTCTGTCACTATTTGTCTCTCTTTACTCGACTCCCCCCCCATACCCCTCCCTCTGGTAGCCACTTCTCTTTTGTCTACGTCCTCCATTAGTCTCAGTTTTATATCCCACCTCTTTGTAAAATCATATAATTCTTAGCTCTTTCTGATTTACTTTCACTTAGCATAATGTTTTAAGGTCCATCCATGTTGTCATAAATGGCAGTCTGTCATCATTTCTCATGGCTGAGTAGTATTCCATTGTATATATGTACCACATCTTCTTTATCCAATCCTCTATCAAAGGGCACTTTGGTTGTTTTCATGTCTTGGCCACTGTGAACAATGCTGCAATGTACATGGAGGTGCATGCTTCTTTGCATACCAATGTTTTCAAGTTTTGGGGGTAGATACCCAGTAGAGAGATTGCTGGCTCATATGGTAGTTCTATTCTTAATATTTTTTTAGGAACCACCATACCGTCTTCCATAATGGCTGTACCAGTTTACATTCCCACCAGAAGTGAATGAGGGTTCCTTTTTCTCCACAATATCTCTAATACTTGTTATTACCTGCCTTGTTGATAACAGCCAATCTAACAGGTGTGAGGTGGTATCTCATTATAGTTTTGATTTTCACTTCTCTAATAGCTAGCAAAGATGAACATCTTTTAATACATCTATTTGTTGCTTGTATGTTTTCATGAGTATGCTCTTTCTGGATTTCAGCACACATTTCTGTCATTGTGTCTGTTGCCCATCTGTTTGCTCTCCCTGGGATCGAGACACTCATTCTCTTCATATATTTTTTTAAAATAATTTTTTAAATTTTCAGTTAAAGTTGACATACAATATTATATTAGTTTCAGGTGTACAACCAGTGGTGAGACATTATATAACTTACTAAGTGGTCATCCTAATAGATCTCATATCCATCTGACAACATCCATGGTTATTAGGGTATTATTGATTGTTCCATAGGCTGTGCTTTACATCCCCATGACTTTTCTGTAACTACCAATTTGTATTTCTTAGTCCCTTTACCCCTTTTCACCCCCAAACCCTCTCCCATCTGGCAGCCATCAAAGTGTTCTCTGTATCTCTGAGTCTGTTTCTGTTCTGCTTATTTATTTATTTTGTTTTTTAGATTCTACATATAAGTGAAATTATATGGCATTTGTCTTTCTTTGTTTGACTTATTTCACTCAGCACAGCAACTTGTTGGTCTGTCCATGTTGTTGCAGATGGCAAGGATTTCATTCTTTTTTATGGCTGAGTTATTTTCCATTGTATATATGCACCACTTCTTCTTTAGCCATTCATATATTGACGGACACTTAGGTTGCTTCCATATCTTGGCTACTGTAAATAATGCTGCAATGAACAAATGGATGAATATATCTTTAGTGTTTTGGGTTTCTTTGGATAAAAACCCACAAGTAGAATTGCTGGGTCTTTCTTTGTCTGAAGCTTTTGTTGAGTAATCCTCTCACAGTCAGTCTATGGAAGCTTCTTGTAGGTAACCAACTGCCTTTCTCTTGCTGCTTTTAAGATTCTCTTTTTGTATTTTTTTTTAAAACAAAGACTTTATTTATTTATTCATTTTAGAGAGGAGAGAGAGAGAGAGAGAGAGAGAGAGAGAGAGAGAGAGAGAGAGAGAAGGGAGGAGCAGGAAGCATCAGCTCCCATATGTGCCTTGACCAGGCAAGCCCAGGGTTTTGAACCAGCGACCTCAGCGTTCCAGGTCAATGCTTTATCCACTGCGCCACCACAGGTCAGGCTCTTTTTGTCTTTAACCATTGGTATTTCAATTATGATGTGCTTTGGTGTAGGTCTTTTTGAGTTCATCCTGTTTGAGACTCTCTGTGCTTCCTGGACTTGTATGTCTATTTCCTTCATTAGGTTAGGGAAATTTTCTGTGATGATTTTTTCATATAGGTTTTCAGTTCCTTGGTCTCTTTCTGTCTCCTTCTGGCATTCCCATGATGTGAATGTCGGTACACTTGTAGTTGTGCCAGAGGCTCCTTAAACTATCATTATTATTATTATTATTATTATTAGCTATTCTGATTGGGTGTTTTCTGCTTCCTTATCTTCCAAACCTCTGATTTGATCCTCTACTTCATCTACTGTTTATTCCTTGTGATGTATTCTTTATTTTGGTTAGTGTATTCTTTATTTCTCACTGGTTCCTTTTATGTTTTCTAATTCCATTTTTATGTTTCCTCTTTCTTTGTTGAAGTTCTCACTAAGTTCATCTACTCTTCCCCTAACTTCACTGAGCCTTTTTTTTTCAGAGACAGAGAGAGAGTCCGAACGAGGGATAGATAGGGACAGACAGACAGGAATGGAAAGAGATGAGAAGCATCAATCATTAGTTTTTCATTGCGACACCTTAGTTGTTCATTGATTGCTTTCTCGTATGTGCCTTGACCATGGGGCTACGGCAGACCGAGTAACCCCTTGCTCGAGCCAGCGACCTTGGGCTCAAGCTGGTGATCCTTGCTCAAACCAGATGAGCCCGTGCTCAAGCTGGCGACCTTGGGGTCTCGAACCTGGGTTCTCTGCATCTCAGTCTGACGCTCTATCCACTGCGCCACCGCCTGGTCAGGCTTCACTGAGCCCTTTTATTACCAGAGTTTTGAACTCTGTGTCTGGTAGTTTGCTTGTCTCCATTTTATTTAGTTTTTTCTAGAGTTTTGTTCTGTTCTTTTGGGACGTGTTTCTTTGTCTCCTCAGTTTGGATGTCTCCCTGTGTTTGTTTTTATGTATTATATCGAGATGATATGTCTCCTGTTCTTGGTAGTGTGGCCTGATGTGGTAGGTGTCCTGTAGGGTCCAGTGGAGCAGTCTCCCTCGTCACCTGAGCTGGACACTCTAGGTGCCCACCCCTATGTGGGCTGTGTGCAATCTTCTGTTGTAGTTGAGCCTAGATTGCTCTTGGCATGTCAGTGGGAGGGATTTACCCCCAGGCCGATGAGCTATAAAAACTGACCACGACCACCATGGAGGATCTGCTGTGCAGGCGTTGACCCACAGAGCAGGACTTGCTTCAGTGGGCTCTGGTAGCTGCCGAGCCTGTTCCTTGAATGGAGGTGGTTGGATGGTTCTCTGGTGTGGTCTGAAGCTGTTCACCAGGTGCACTGCCTCTGGGGCGTCCCAGGAGGTGTAAGCCAAGGTCAGCTGCTGCCTATGCCCTGCCCGGGACCACCTGGCATGAGCTACAGAGTGATCTGCAGATGGCTGCTACTGGTGCTGGGTTTGAAGGTGCCTGGGTGAGGCTGGCTGTGGCTAGTGCTAGGCCTAAGGCCACTTAGTGAGAGGTACGGGGCACACTGAGGCCAGATGCTGCTTGTTTGAGAGGTTTTGGCAAAGTCTGAAGCATAAGCCAAGATAGGCCATTTTGAGTGGAAAAGCTACCGGAAAGGGATTGGGTGGGCCCCACAAGTTGGGTGGGGTGGGTCTCAGGGAATCACCAGGTAAGGTGAACAGTGTTAGTCAGTTTGTTGGAGACTAGGGTATGGTGCTCACCTCCTGGCTCTGTGAGGGGGAGGGCTCCACCAAGGCTCAATGGCCTCTGCCAGCAGTTCTGAGACACCCAGTCTCTTCTCTCTGTTAGGCAGGCATATTCCTACTTACATAGTGGGCCTAGACAGGTGCCTCCAGTAGAAGTAGCCACGTCCTTCTCTGTGTCCTGACTGATACTATACCACTTGTCACATTCTTGTGCTTTTTAAGAGATTTGTTTTAAAGTTCTTATTTGTTTAATATATCTCTCCTTCCATCTTTCTCTGTATCTGTCTCTGTCTCCATCTCGTCTTAACTCTACCCCATACGCTAAGTACAGTGTTTGGCAGATCTCTTCCTAATAAGTGTTTGTTGAATGAATAACGAATAGTGGAAAAGACACACTGATCATGGGGTCACGAAAGGTGCATTTTTTATTGGTTTTGTTACTGCTTTGCTAGACGACCCTAGATGAGTGATTTATTCCCTCTAGAAGCTCTTTTTTTTTTTTTTCAATTGTAAAAAAGGTGTACACCTGAATGATTCCTAGGTCACCTTCTGATTCTGACATTCTGAGATTCTGTGTTAGAAAATGGAAGTGTTTGTGTGTCCATTTTCACAAGTATGTGTGTCCTGTTGTCCTGGGGACAGGGCCCTTTTCAGGGTGTCTGGTTCCAGCCCACGACCCGCCCCTCAGGAGCCTCTGGTGAGGTCTGCTTTACCTTGCCTCTCCTCTGTGCTTCCTTATGGGCTGAGGAGGGATCAGGAGCACTCGGGAGCCTTTCCTGGCCAGCTTGTGCTCTGTGCAATGTGAAGCGTGGGGACGAGCCTCTGACTTCTCACACGCTCTGTGGATAGGAGCCCTGCTAAGCAAAGGCTGTTGTATGTGATGTGCTGGTTCTGAGGGACCTGGGAGCTGAGCAGCATCTCACCAAGTATGAGACTGGGAATAGGACATCCAGCCTGAAACCAGAATCAGGAGGGAGACGCCCAGGTACAGCATGGGAGGCATCAGTCTTTCTTGGCCTTGACCGTGGTGGGTAGGGAGATGGAGAGAGAAGGAACTGGGTATCTGGCAAGGGACTTGTCTAGCTGTGGCAACCCCTCAAGCTAGAGCACGACTGCCTTGCAGATGGCAGGAGATAGGGAACTGGTGGACACTGGGAAGGTCAGAAACCTGGGCTTGGAAAGCCAAGGCTCCTTGTGCTTCCTGCCCCCCGAGCTCATTTCCCTTAGCATTCGGTAGACTCACTGCAGAAGGCCAGCCTGTCGGGGCGGTAGTCACAGGAGCCAAGAGGAGGGCAGCGCCTTCCAGCGGACCAGGAGGCCCTCTAGGTAGGGGGGCGGGGGGGGGGGCGGGAAGGGAAGAGTCTCTTTCAAGCATAGAGGCCCTCAAGGCATTCCTGGCATCTTGTTTGTAGGCCTCAGTTTCTCCTTCTGTCCCACTCTGCCCCGCTTCCACGGCTGGATGTTGGGCTGGCATTGCACCACTGCAGTGAGAGTTGCTTTATAAATAGAAAGATACTTAACACCAACCCTGGAATCAAGCAGAGAGGGTGGCTCTGGGCAGCAGTGTTTTAAAAATGAGCATTGATTTCTGGGAATCTGCACGCTGCATATTAACCAGACCCATGCTGGCTCCCAGGTCTCCGCTCAGCCTTGTGCCCTGCTCCCTTCCTCTTTCTGAACACTCACCGGCCATTGAGCCCTCAGACGGCCTAAGGAGCCAGTGGCTTGGGATTTGTCTCCCTTCACCTCTGTGGGCATTCTCTGCCTGGCCTACATGTGTTTACTTGTTTGCTCCTGCTTTCATTTTCACCTATGATGAGGCAGGCACTGTGCTAGGTTCTAGAATTCAAGGTGAACGCGAATCACCCCTTGTTCCTCCACTCCTTCCCATTCTAGTATCAAGACTCAAAAGAGGCCCTGGCCAATTGGCTCAGTGGTAGAGCATTGGCCCAGCATGTAGATGTCCCAAGTTCAATTCTGGTCAGGGCACGCAGGAGAAGTAACTATCTGCTTCTCCACCCCTCCTCGTTTCTCTTCTCTTCTCTCTATCTCTATTTTTCCTTCCTGCAGCCATGGCTTAGTTGGAGCAAGTTGGCCCCATGGCCTTACTTCAGGCGCTAAAATAGCTCAGTTGCCAAGCAATGGAGCAATGGCTCCAGGTGGGCAGAGCATTGCCCAGCAGGGGACTTGTAGGTGGATCCCAGTTGGGGCGCATGCAGGAGTCTGCCTGTCTGCCTCCCTGCTTCTCACTTAAGAAGGAAAAAAAAAAGACTCAAAGAGCAATGCGCAGAGCAAGAGTCTTAATAAAGGGAGCTCTGGGAGTGGAGAGGAGAATGTCCAATTTTGCTCAGGGTGGGGAAGGAAGAGGCTTCACAGAGAAAATCTAGAGTGGCCAGTGGAGGCATGCACCCCACACAGGGAACAGAATGTGTAGAGGTCCGAGGAAGTGTGTCCTTCTCCTGGGTGCAAGCAGCTTGCATAGACAGGCATCGTATCTTTGTTACCTGAGTTATGTGTACACCAGTGGATTGTAATGTCCATATTATGTGTCTGCTCCCTCCTGTCAGCTTCTCGTGCATTTGGAATGTTCAGTCGATTGATTAAATATTTTGTCTCTTAGTTCATTCACAATGAAAAAAATGGTTAAAAGAAAGCTAAATCATTGAACAACTTCACCACCACTAAGATTTCCTTTTCTTTTGGTGACTTGGACTCTACTCTGAGCCCTCCTCAAAGAGTAGAGGGCATCAGGTCAGTGTTAGAGAAAGTTCCAGAGAAAACTTATATTAGGGTCTGCATCTTTACGTCCTTCCCTCTGTCTCCGTCCAACCCCCACCTGGCAGGGCATCATGCATCTTTTAGGCCCTACCGAGTCCTGCTTAGTCTTCCCTGAATGGCCCTCCAGAGCTTTTCTTGAAATGCTGCATGAAACTGGAACCACTGTGTTTCCACGGGGAGTGAGATGAGCAGGAAGGAGTGTTAGGAAGGTACCTGCAGTCTCCCAAGAGAGCCCTGGGGATGCGTGAGGCTAGTTGGGAGACCAGCGGGGAGCCAGTGAGTGAGAAGTGTGGGGCGGGGCCAGGGTGTGGGGAGTGGGAGTCACACTTTTGCCAGCATTGGGGCGCCATGTGTAAATATATATGTAATTTTACTAACCTGACACGGAAACAGTGATAACTTGGCCATTTTGATTTGTATTTCCATGTCTAATGTTACCAAGTAAGAAACAAAGTATTATAGTAGGATTTGTCATCACAGAAGTTAGTCAGCGTCACTGGTTGGAAGTGTGGTGGGCGAGCAGGCTGGGCTGGAGTGTGGCCCTGTGAGCTCTGCCTCAGGAAGAGGGTGGCACACTGCTCTCCAGGAAGATTGGGAGCTCCTTGTGGACCGAAAGCAAGTCTTGCCTTTTGCTTGACTTCTTGCAGTGGGTGGCATAGTGCTGTGGGACACAGGACAGGGGTCTTTTCATTTAGTGCTATAGTGGAGGGCAATGTCAGCCTCTCCCCACTCCAGACTTCTATCCCTCCATCTTTCTTTTTTCCTGACCTTTTCCCCCTTTCTTGCCCTGCCTTTTCTATCCCTCCCTACAATATTAGCATAGTATTTGTTGTGTGATTTTTTTTCTCTATTTGCATGTCTGGTCATTCACAGATATCAAGAGGTTTCTGACCCCAGTGCTAAACCCAGCACCTGACACTTAGGTAGTCAGTAAACATCACCAATCTGCTTCCTCTCCCTGAGAGTTTAATTGCAGTTTTTCACAAAAAATCAGGGAGATAGATGATATAGCAACATTGACACTTCAAAAGCCACCATGTCTGAGCCAAGGGCGCTGATCAGGGGCTCTGGCCACTCACAACTGCTGTTGTCTGCTGTGGTTATAGGTGGGGTCAGCCTGTGGGAGAAGGGGCAGGTGAACTCTCTGGGCAGAGCAATGTGTCTAAGATAGCTGTAGGGGTCTGATGGAAAGTGGCGGAAACACCCTGTGTTCCCCGCCTGTCCCTTTTGTTTCCATCACACACAAGAATCTGGTTGTTCATTCTCTGATGTGGTTTCTCTTGGGAGGCTGGAGGAATGAGAGTTATTCAGTAGCTTTTTATGAAGAGGAATGTGTGATTTGAACAATGCTGGGCCCAGGATGCCCTGGATTCCTCAGTTGACTTTGACATTAGACAGGAACTATCGGGAGCTGGAAATAGGCTGTGGGGCCCAAAGGGATGGTAGATTGTTTGTGGCAACCCCACAGTCACCATCCCTCCTCATCCTGGAACCATGGATGCCGCAGACAGGAAGGCACCTTCCAAAGTCATCTAGGAAGGAAAGGACTGTGCTGCTTCCACGCTCGTCGCATTATACACTCCGACATTTGGCCAGCTCGGACTCCAGGTGGGGTGGGCTCAAGTGGCCCAGGGTGGTAGCTAGCACCTGCTTCAGTCACCTGTTCCTGTCCTTAACAGCTCTCTTCTAGAGGCTTCCCTGCATTTTAAACCCATTCTTCTTATTTTGCCTTAAATGAAACAAGAGACACCACCATCATCCTCTGCACGGAGCCTTTAAACGCGTGCGGGCATGATGTTTTCCTTCTGTTTTGGAGACCAGTGGGAGGTGGTGTCTACTTTAGACACATGAGGCAGACAGCTGAATAGAATTTGTAATGGATAAAATATTGGCTCAATTTAAAATTGGTTTTCTCTAGTTTAATGGGAAGGTATAGTTCTGTGCTGAGCTAACTTCATGCATTTTTAAACCAACTTTGATTTGTTTCAGCAATTAAGAGATGAGTACATGAATAAGGAGTCCATATTATATATTGTCCATTCAAGATTTTGCTTCACCATGAGGCAGGCGCTATTCTCCCCATTTTGCAGGCAAACACCCTAAGTCCACATTCCCAGTGAGAGTTCTTCTGCCCAGCAGATGAAGTTGCTGGAGCAAATGATTCAGTTGCTGGACAAATTTTCCCAGTGACAAGGCTTGCTCTGTCTCTTCTCCTGGTACATGTAACTTTTTGGCATCATTTAAGCACATTTCCATCTTGGAGGGTGAAACCAAGTCTATTTCATGCAGCTGGGTAAACCTTCCTGGCCAGGTACGGCCCCCTGCAGAAAGAAACCAGCTTTGAATTTCATGCCTAGAAAGTGTGTATTCTCATGGGCAGTCAACCATGTTTTGATTCTCATGTGGGCTGTACATGCATGACCCCATCAAAGATTTAGGGTCATGTTTCTCAAATTCTGTGATTCAGAACATGCACGTGTGTGTATGTGTATGTGTGTGCTACACCCAAAAAAATGTTTCATGAAATTACTGTGTGAGATTCATTCTGGTATTTTCTGTTTTGTTTTACTTTTTAAATATATTCCTGACCCACTGAACTGATTTCATAACCCACTAATGAGTAATGACCTTCAGTTTGAAGAGCACTAATCTGGGAGTTGACACAGATTAAAGCAAGTGGAAACAATTAGTAATGTAATTCATTTGGGTCATAGCCACACATCTACTGTAGCTCAGATTCTTTATTTCTTCAAATTGGATTTTTCTCTTTATTTTCATTGATGCCTGTTAACTATATAGTAAGTGCCTGTCAACCAGGAAACTTGGACTTAACAAGGACCTCTACCAGTCAGTATTTTAACACTATCTTTCTAACATAGACTTGATCTTCACTCAAGATACAGGTTTTTACTTAACAGAGGATTATTTTTATAATAAAATGTGTGAATTTCCTAATTTACTCAACAACTTGCATTGAGTGTTTTTAAGGTTGAGTAAGTTAGCACATTGACTAAATTAGCAAATTTATGAATTGGAGCTGGGGATTCAGAGATGTCACCTTTCCGCCCTCAGGGGCCTCACCATGAAAGGAGAGGCTCACAGAAGTACAGTCTGAGAAGTGCTGCCGTAGAGACTCTTGCAAAGGTGAAGTCAGGAAGACTGGCGTAGGAAGGTCCAGGAGGCAGGCACCAGACGAGGAGAAAATGAAGTCTGTGTTGGGCCTTGAGGATGCACAGAAGTTCGAGAGGAAGGGCCTGTCAGGTTGTAGTGAAGGAACTGGAATGCTCTTCAAAGAAACTTGGAATAGAACCAACAAAGTTCTTAAGTTGAGGCAACAGAAGATCAGTTCATTTTAGAAAGACGATTGTGTGGGCAAGTATAAAGGTGTTCAAGAGATGGAGAGGGGCTGGGAAAGAAACCAGGCAGGAGTTTTTTTGTAGTGGTTTGTAGGTTCAGTAAGGAGGAGATAGAGTGAGAAGACTGGCCAAGGGAATTCATGAGGGAGAGGAAGAGGGATGAGTTCTAGGACATGAGGCTTGCTCACATCTGCAGGGTAAAGAGGTAAAGTAACAGAAACAGTCTGAAGAATCTCTAGGTTTCTAATTTAAGTGACTAAGTTGGTCATGATGCTATTAACAATTGTAGCAAGTAACAAAGGAGGAACAAGTAGGTATGGGGAAGGGAAGGTAACACATTTAGGTGTAGACCTGTTAGTTTGTGTTTCTTTTGAACACCTGGTTGGAGATGTTCTGATGTTCAGGGGCCTTGGGTAGGGGTTCTGGTCCTGGTGTTGGTTTGTGTGGTCCAGGAATTACCTAAGCTCTCTCATTTGTCAAATGGGAATGCTTATCTTGCAGGGTTGTTATGAGGATTGGAGAAAATAGATATTTAAGTCCTGGCACAAGGTTAAGTATTCAGAAGTTTATAGCATTGCTACTAGTAATCTGAGCTGAGAGGAAGGACCCAGGATTCAAATCTCAATTTTGGCACAAAATTACAAGTGTACCTGGGCAGGTAACCTCACTACGCTGGACCTCAGTTTCCTCATCTGTACATGGAAAGCATTGAATCTGATTATCTCCAACATCCATCGTAGTGCAAAAATTCTGTGATCTGAAAGTTGAGAGTATTTTACGAATATGCTGGATGATAGAATTGGGACTTTAAATCACAAATGTGCTGTAACAGTGGAGCAAAATCAACAAGATGAAGGGTAATGGCAAATGTTTACAGTTGCCCCTTGTCTTATACTTAGATTTAGAAAACCGCAGGGATACCAAAGGTGAAGGCTCTGCCTTAAAATGATTGGTGTGAGACCCAGGCAGGCCTGGCACTGCTCAGGGCTCTCTTCTGGGAGCAAGGCCGTATGCACAGTGTGAGGGAGTTTCGTGCCCAGCTGCGTTCAGAGCAGGGATACCACAGTCCGTTGCCATTGCCAATTTCCAGATCTGTGGAGTAGAGTGTTCCGCTCATTTACTGAATACTCTGTCACAGGATGTTTGTGTCAGGTGCTAGCGGTACTGCATTTATCAGATGTGAGTTCAGGGCCTGCATATTAGGGAGCACATTGGTGACCAGAGAGGCAAGGAGCAGAGTGGGAAGGTGGTGAAAGGCCTGCAGGTTGCATGATAACAGTGGCAAGAAGTAAGGATGTTTTGCTTGGGGCAAAGAAGGCCCAGGGGCACCTGAAACTGTTGTCTTTCAGTGAAGGCTGGTACCTGGGAGAGAAATCAGGCCCTGCTTTACTGTTCCAGAGGGAAGAACTCATTCTGTTAGTTGGAATAATGATGATGATGATAATTAAAAGAAATATTATCTACTATTTTTTAAATTGAATTTATTGGGGTGACATTGGTTAATAAAATTCTATAGGTTTCAGGGGTACAATTCTATAACACATCATCTGTATATTGTATTGTGTGCTCACCACCCCAAGTCAAGTCTCCTGCCATCACCGTTCATCCCCCTCTACCTTCTTCTACCTCCCACACCTGCCCCTTTCCCTTTGGTAATCTGGTAATCGTCATACTGTTAATATGAGGGTTTGTTTTTTGTTTCTTGTTGTTTTTTTTAGTAATCCCTTTACCTTTTTCACTCAGTCCCCCTACTCCTTCCCCTCTGACAGCTCTCAGTCTGTTCTCTGTATCTATAAGTCTGTTTCTGTTTTGTTTGTTAGTTTATTTTGTTTATTAGATTCTACCAGTAAGTGAAATCCTATGGTACTTGTCTTTCTCAGACTGGCTTATTTCACTTAGCATAATATTCTTCAGGTCCACCCATGCTGTTATAAGAGGGAAGATTTCCTTCCTTATGGCTGTGTAGTATTCCACTGTGTAAATGTACCACAGCCTTTTTATCCACTCATACTGATGGGCACTTGGGCTGCTTCCAAATCTTGGCTATTGTGAATAATACTGCAGTGAACATAGGGTGCATGTATTCTTTCAAATTAGTGTTTCAGGTTTCTTCTGATAAATTCTCAGGGAATTGCTGGGTCATAAGGTAGTTTTATCTTTAATTTTTTGAGGTAACTCCATGCTGTTTTCCATAGTGGCTGCACCAGTCTGCATTCCGACCATTAGTGCAGGAGGGTTCCCTTTTCTCCACATCCTCGCCAGCACTTATTCTGTGTTGTTTTGTTGATGAGCGCCATTCTGACAGGTGTGGGGTGATATCTCATTGTGGTTTTTTTTTTTTATTTTATAATTTTATTTTTTTAATGGGGTGACATCAATAAATCAGGATACATATATTCAAAGTTAACAAGTCCAGGTTATCTTGTCGTTCAATTATGTTGCATACCCACCACCCAAAGTCAGATTGTCCTCTGTCACCTTCTATCTTGTTTCCTTTGTGCCCCTCCCACCCCCTATCCCTCTCCCATTCCCCCCTCCCCCCCGTAACCACCACACTCTTATCAATGTCTCTTAGTTTCACTATTATGTCCCACCTACGTATGGAATAATACAGTTCCTGTTTTTTTCTGATTTACTTATTTCGCTTCGTATCATGTTATCAAGATCCCACCATTTTGCTGTAAATGTTCCGATGTCATCATTTCTTATGGCTGAGTAGTATTCCATAGTGTATATGTGCCACATCTTCTTTATCCAGTCATCTATTGATGGGCTTTTTGGTTGTTTCCATGTCCTGGCCACTGTGAACAATGCTGCAATAAACATGGGGCTGCATGTGTCTTTACGTATCAATGTTTCTGAGTTTTGGGGATATATACCCAGTAGAGGGATTGCTGGGTCATAAGGTAGTTCTATTTTCAGTTTTTTGAGGAACCACCATACTTTCTTCCATAATGGTTGTACTACTTTACATTCCCACCAACAGTGGATGAGGGTTCCTTTTTCTCCACAGCCTCTCCAACATTTGCTATTACCTGACTTGCTAATAACAGCTAATCGAACAGGTGTGAGGTGGTATCTCATTGCCGTTTTGATTTGCATTTCTCTAATAGCTAAAGAAGATGAGCATCTTTTCATATATCTGTTGGCCATTTGTATTTCTTCCTGGGAGAAGTGTCTATTCATATCCTCTTCCCATTTTTTTATTGGATTGTTTGTTTGTTTGTTGTTGAGTTTTATGAGTTCTTTGTATATTTTGGATATTAGGCCCTTATCTGAGCTGTTGTTTGAAAATATCATTTCCCATTTAGTTGGCTTTCTGTTTATTTTGTTATCAGTTTCCCTTGCTGAGCAAAAACTTCTTAGTCTGATGTAGTCCCATTCATTAATTTTTGCCTTCACTTCTCTTGCCATTGGAGTCAAATTCATAAAATGCTCTTTAAAACCCAGGTCCATGAGTTGAGTACCTATGTCTTCTTCTATATACTTAATTGTTTCAGGTCTTATGTTTAGATCTTTGATCCATTTTGAGTTAATTTTTGTACAGGGGGAGAGACTGTAGTCCAGTTTCATTCTTTTGCATGTGGCTTTCCAGTTTTCCCAGCACCATTTATTGAAGAGGCTTTCTTTTCTCCATTGTGTGTTGTTGGCCCCTTTATCAAAAATTATTTGACTATATATATGTGGTTTTATTTCTGGACTTTCTATTCTGTTCCATTGGTCTGAGTGTCTATTTTTCTGCCAATACCATGCTGTTTTGATTGTCGTGGCCCTATAATAGAGTTTGAAGTCAGGTATTGTTATGCCCCCAGCTTCATTCTTTTTCTTTAGGATTGCTTTGGCTATTCGGGGTTTTTTATAGTTCCATATAAATCTGATGATTTTTTGCTCTATTTCTTTAAAAAATGTCATTGGAATTTTGATGGGAATTGCATTAAATTTGTATATTGCTTTGGGTAATATAGCCATCTTGATTATATTTATTCTTCCTAGCCAAGAACAAGGTATATTCTTCCATCTCATTATATCTTTTTCGATTTCCCTTAACAATGGTTTATAGTTTTCATTATATAAGTCCTTTACATTCTTTGTTATGTTTATTCCTAAGTATTTTATTTTTTTTGTTGCAATCGTGAAGGGGATTATTCTTTTGAGTTCCTTCTCAGTTGTTTCATTGTTGGCATATAGAAAGGCTATTGACTTCTGTATGTTAATTTTGTATCCTGCGACCTTACTGTATTGGCTTATTGTTTCTAGTAGTCTTTTTGTGGATTCTTTGGGGTTTTCGATGTATAGGATCATATCATCTGCAAAAAGTGATACCTTTACTTCTTCTTTTCCGATATGGATGCCTTTTATTTCTTTGTCTTGTCTGATTGCTCTGGCTAGAACCTCTAGTACCACATTGAATAAGAGTGGAGAGAGTGGACAACCCTGTCTTGTTCCTGATTTAAGGGGGAAAGCCTTCAGTTTAGTGCCATTTAATATGATGTTAGCTGATGGTTTATCATATATGGCCTTTATCATGTTGAGATATTTTCCTTCTATACCCATTTTGTTGAGAGTCTTAAACATAAAATTGTGTTGTATTTTATCGAAAGCCTTTTCTGCGTCTATTGATAAGATCATGTGGTTTTTGTTCTTTGTTTTGTTGATATGGTGTATTACATTAACCGTTTTACGTATGTTGAACCATCCTTGAGATTCTGGGATGAATCCTACTTGATCATGATGTATTATTTTTTTAATATGTTGTTGTATTCGATTTGCTAGTATTTTGTTTAGTATTTTAGCATCTGTATTCATTAGAGATATTGGTCTGTAGTTTTCTTTTTTTGTGCCATCCTTGCCTGGTTTTGGTATGAGGGTTATGTTGGCCTCATAAAATGTGTTTGGAAGTATTGCTTCTTCTTCAATTTTTTGGAAGACTTTGAGTAGAATAGGAACCAAGTCTTCTTTGAATGTTTGATAAAATTCGCTGGTATAGCCGTCAGGGCCTGGACTTTTATTTTTGGGGAGGTTTTTTATGGTTTTTTCTATTTCTTCTCTACTGATAGGTCTGTTTAGGCTTTCTGCTTCTTCCTGACTCAGTCTAGGAAGGTTGTATTTTTCTAGGAATTTATCCATTTCTTCTAGGTTGTTGAATTTAGTGGCATAAAGTTTTTCATAGTATTCTACAATAATTCTTTGTATATCTACGGTGTCCGTGGTGATTTCTCCTCTTTCATTTTGGATTTTGTTTATATGAGTTCTTTCTCTTTTTTCCTTGGTAAGTCTTGCCAAGGGTTTGTCAATTTTGTTGATCTTTTCAAAGAACCAGCTCCTTGTTCTATTAATTTTTTCTATAGTTTTTCTGTTCTCTAATTCATTTATTTCTGCTCTGATTTTTATTATCTCCTTTCTTCGGCTGGTTTTGGGTTGTCTTTGTTCTTCTTTTTCTAGTTCCTTAAGGTGGGAAGTTAAGTGGTTCACTTGGGCTCTCTCTTGTTTGTTCATATATGCCTGAAGCGATATGAACTTCCCTCTTATCACTGCTTTTGCTGCATCCCATAGATTCTGATATGTCGTATTGTCATTTTCATTAGTCTGTATATATCTTTTGATCTCTGCACTTATTTCTTCTTTGACCCATTCATTTTTTAAAAGTATGTTGTTTAGTTTCCACATTTTTGTGGGATTTTTTTCCTCTTTTTTGCAGTTGAATTCTAGTTTCAAGGCTTTATGATCAGAAAATATGCTTGGTACAACTTCAATTTTTCTGAATTTGCTGATATTGTTTTTGTGGCCCAACATATGGTCAATTCTTGAGAATGATCCATGTACACTGGAGAAAAATGTATACTCAGTCACTTTGGGATGAAATGTCCTGTAGATGTCTATCATATCCAGGTGCTCTAGTGTTTTGTTTAAGGCCACTATGTCTTTGTTGATTCTCTGTTTGGATGACCGATCTAGAGCCGTCAGCGGTGTATTGAGGTCTCCAAGTATGATTGTATTTTTGTCAGTTTTTGTTTTAAGATCAATAAGTAGCTGTCTTATATATTTTGGTGCTCCTTGGTTTGGTGCATATATATTAAGAATTGTTATGTCTTCTTGATTCAGTGTCCCCTTAGCCATTATGAAATGGCCATTTTTGTCTCTAAGTACATTTCCTGTCTTGTAGTCAGCATTATCCGATATGAGTATTGCTACACCTGCTTTTTTTTGGATGTTATTTGCTTGGAGTATTGTTTTCCAGCCTTTCACTTTGAAAATGTTTTTATCCTTGTTACTTAGATGAGTTTCCTGTAGGCAGCATACAGTTGGATTTTCTTTTTTAATCCATTCTGCTACTCTGTGCCTTTTTATTGGTGAGTTTAATCCATTTACATTTAGTGTAATTATTGATACTTGTGAGTTCCCTATTGCCATTTTATATCTTGCTTTCTGTTAGTTTTGTGTCTTGTTTGATCCTTCTCTTTCGTTTTTCTATCTTTTGTTTTTATTTGGTTGTATTCCATACATCTTTCCTCTGTTGCTATCTTTTTTATCTCATGTGCTTCTGTGGTGGTTTTTTCAATGGTGGTTACCTTTGAGTAATGAAAAGGGTCCCTACCCTGTTCATTGTAGCGAACTATTTTGTGAGTACTTTTGCACTCCATCGTCCTTTGCTACTGTTAATCTCCGTCTTCTCCTCCTCTTTCTTTTTGTTGTTGTCACAGTTTAAATTTGGTTTTATTGTGTTCTTCTTGGAGCTTTTACTTGTGGCTCTGTTTTTTTTTGTTCTTTGTATCTGATTGGAGAACCCCCTTTAGTAATTCCTGGAGTGGGGGTTTTCTGATGATAAATTCCCTCATCTTTTCTGTATCTGTGAATGTTTTTATTTCTCCTTCGTATTTGAAGGATAGCTTTGATGGGTATAGTATTCGTGGCTGAAAGTTCATTGTGGTTTTAATTTGCATTTCTCTGATGATTAGTGAGCATTGAGCATCTTTTTATATGTCTGTTGGCCATCTGTATGTCCTTTTTGGAGAAGTGTGTAATCGGGTCCTTTGCCCATTTTTAAAAATTGGATTGTTTGTATTTTGTATTTTTTGATGTTGAGTTGTATGAGTTCTTTATAAATTTTGGATATTAACCCCTTATCAGATGTATCATTGGCAAATATGTCTACTATTAAGTGTAGTGTGTGCCAGGCGCCAAATCAGGTACTGTACATGGCTCATTGACTCTGTGGGTCATTAGGTATTTATTGTACTCATGATTCAGATAGGGAAACTGAGGTGTGGGCAGTTAAGTAACATGTCAAGGGGCAGAGCTGGGATTTGATACTGATGTGACTGATTTCATGGCCCCTGTCTCCCCATGCCTCTCCTACGCCTATAAGGTAGAAAGTAGAGGCAGGCAGGTGGGCCCAAATTAAGGCAGAGCTTTATGATAAGTCTGCCTGGTGAACTCCTGGCCCAGGTGGTGGTCAAACAGAGTGTAGGGAGAAGCCTGTGCAGGGTTTCCTTGGGGCATTTCTGCGGAGGGCAGGAGGCTGGACATAAGTGAGCTTGTCCAGTGGGATCATGAGCCCTAGGGCAGCCCTGGGAGGAGGGAAACTGCAGCTCACAGGAGTGAAGTGGCACAGCCCCTAAGACAGAACTGGGACTCGAACGCTGTCCCATGTGCCCTTCCTACTGCCCCACTCTGCCTTTAGCCCTTTCTGTGGTGTCGATGTGCCTTCTGTGATTTCTGTTAGTTTTTTGCCCAGATTCATTCCACCTGCTCTTCCCTTCCCCTTTGCTGTATCTCACAGACTGCTTGCCATGTCCTGTGGGTGCCTGTGTGCAGAAGAGGAGCCACAGCCAGTATAGAAGCTGACTGACTGCTGGTGCCTCTCAGTGAGCATCTGTGTGTGCACTTCATGGGTCCGAAGTCTGAGTGTCTTGGAGGAGGGCCATGGGGGGGCTTTGAAGCATTTGGGGAGCTGTGTATGATGTGGGATAGGCTGGAATTTCTAGCAACTTAGGGCTGGTGGAGAAGGCTTGGGAAAGGCACAAGCGGTGTTTCCCTCTGTTCTGGCAGCCCCTTGCCAGCCTTCCCTCAGGTGTTGCTGTTTCTCTGAAAGGTGGGAGCAGATTAGGGAAGGTAATTACTCAATGAATTCATCCAGATCAGACAGGCTTTCTGTTTGGGAGGTGCTCTGCTGACTGAATGAAGAAACTGATAATTTGCCAGTTCAGATTACTGACTGAGGGTGGGGACTTTGGGTGTTGGGGGTTAGGGAAGCTGTTGGCACACCCGCCAGGTCCCTTGGGCTTGTGGTCCTCTGAGCTGATTGCCTTGCTCTTGGCCTTATGTGGGTGAGCTCTTTTCTTTCTTCCTTTTTTCTCTCTCCCTGTGATTTTCTACCCTTTCCTCTCCCTTTTCACACAAGGTGCCACCGGAAGAGTTGGCTGGGCCAGATTTTCAGACTCTGTTCGTTCACTCAGCGAGTGCCTGTTGTGCCACTGGCACATGACTGGGATGTGGTAGATGTGGAGCGGACACAGCAGGCTTCTGACTCGTGCTCTCTTGCAGTTGACAGTACATTTGCAAAGATGTGACTTGCCCACTTGGGCTGTCCAGGCTGAGTCAGTGAGACCACTTGATAGGGGGCAGTGAAGGGGAAGGGTGGGAGGGAAGGTGTGGGGGGGTCTGTAACTGGGCCATCAGCCCAAGGAGCCGCCATGCCGAGAAGGGGATGCTAATTGAAGCCTAGAATTGGAGCAGGCTGGCGGAGGGCTGAGCCAGGCTGCACAGCCCTCCCTGGGGCTGGAACAGCCAGACGGGAGCCGAGTCCAAGACAGAAGGGTGGCTACAGGGTCAGCACAGATGATCGGGGACAGGCAGAAAGCTGTCTGAAGGCTGATGTAGGAAACACTGGATGTCGGCTTCATTGGCTTTGCTGGGGTGAGGGGATATCTGCAGATGAACCGTCAGAGGAAGAATTCTGTATTGTTGATGATACGTGCAAAAGGGAGAAAAGCAGCAGCTTTGGAAGACCCAGCCCTGTCATTCCCTTTCTCCCCACTGCATCCCTCTTCATGAGGCACGTCTGTGAGTATGGGCCTAGGCTGACAGGTGGGATTTTGGCAGATGTATCCTTGCTGGAGAGGAGAAACTGGGGCCAGGATTGTCTCCTGGGTGGTGTGACTTCAGATTACTGACAGAAATGTCTCAGGGTCACTTTGGTGATTATGTGCAGATGTATCTTTAGGAGACGGACCAAAGGGAAGAGTGGGGTTTCTAATACTACAATACCTCTAGTTTTAGAAGATTTGCTGGAGGTGGTGGGACGTCAGTAGCTCTTGGGTAGTGAAAGGAAGAGCCAGTTAGATCCAATCAGCAACCTTCTCAACAGGTGATAGCACATTATAGCACATTTTAGAGTTTATTAATAGAGATGATCACAGCCCTGCCTCCAGAAATTCTGACTCGATAGGGCCAGAGTGGGCCCAGGAATTGGCATTTGATAAAACACCCAAGGATGGGAATAGGTGGGCTGGTAACCACAGGGAAAGAAATGCTGTTTTGAAAGGAACTCAGCATTTGGAAAGAGCTCCAGACAGAGGTTTGGAGACCTCAGTGATTGGCCTTGATGCAAGTCACTTCCTTCAGTACAGTATCTGCCGCAGGACTTTCTAGGACTTCTGTGAGGGTCACTTATGTGAAACCCCATTTGATCAGTACACATTTTTCTGTGAATGAAGACTGTTGTCATTGCTTTTGCAATCAGTAGAAATGTACAGAAGAGTCTGGACTGATTGAAGCCAGGGAATGGGAAGGGAGAAGAAATGTGGGTCAAATGATCTTTGAAGACCCATGACTTTGGGGATCTTCCTCAAAAAAAACAAAAATTCAAGGAATTTCTCCCCTTTCCTCCAATCCAGTTGGTAAATCTATTTTTTTAAAGTGTGGGTGGTTGGTTCAGTCTTGAGATAGGCGGGTAGCAAGGAGAGAGGTCCCAGAGCTTCCTAATTATAGCACCTTCTGGATCGCCTTCCCTCTTTCCTTGGTGCTGATGTTGCTTAAACTGAGCAATTAGAGCTGTAGGATGCTGCTGGGAGCCCCAGGCATGTGTGACCTGTCCTGCCCTGGGAGGTTTTGCTGATGTCCTGCAGCGTGAAGTTGGGAGTAGAAATCACTTGCACCCAGAGTTTATTTTCTGTACATCGCTTCTCAAGCCATGTCCTGGTTGCTGGACACCCTTTGGAGGAGAGTAGGTTGGAGCAGAGCCTCCATGTGGCACAATTTCAGGGAACACACTTCCTAGGAACACACTGTGACTGTCTGCATGAAGTTGGGTAATGGCAGGAAGAAATTCTTCCCTGGACGGGCTGCAGTGTGAGGCATCCATATTTTGTTACTAAACTCTATTGGTTCCTTGGCTCTCTGGTCTTTATTCTCAGTTTTGGTGTCCAATGAGGTTAGAAGGAATGTATATACATAGTTACAATGAAACTGATCATAGTCATCCTCAAAATAGGTTGTCCTGAGACTGCTGTCACCATATTTGGCATTAGAATACATTTAGAAGCAATCATTTAATCAACAAGTATTTGTTGAGTGTGGCTCTGTGCCTCTGAACTGTGCAGAGTTACGGAGGGGAGTTTGGGGTAGAAGAGAGGAGTTGGAGAGGGACTCAGTGGATAAGTTGTTTTCCGATAATAGAGGGTTAACTCCTTTCTTCGGTCTGCGTTTTTGTCTAATATTGTCAGGTCCTGGAAGGTGGTTACTGTCTAGCTCTCATGTTTTTGGCATTTCTGGGTGTAGGCAGGGTAAGGGTAGGAGTGATTTTGATGTGGAAGCTCAGGGGGTCACATTCAGAAATGGAATCTGGGTTTGCTCAGTGCAGCTCTTGACCCACTTTCCTGTGGCTGGTGGATTTGAGGGTGTGGATTGGGAGTTTCCGTTCTTTCCAGAGAGGGACTGTAGTTACAGAGGATGACCCACTCACCCTTCCTCCCTTTCAGAGCTCCCCAGGTCAGCACTCTTAGTGAGTTATCTTCTTCTACCTCCAACCCGGGCCGCCAGCCCGCTGCGGCTATGTGCTACAGCTGGGTCCACAGAGCTTAAAATAGCAGTATGAGCTGGCCGCTTAGCATGTGGGGAGCCCGCCCGAGGCATGATGGGGCAGCTGCTTGGAGTTGGGGCTCTGCTGGAACTAACCACTGAGTTGGAGAGCTTTCTTTGGAGGTTTCTTGTAGGCTCAGGCTGAAGGTTAGGGATTGGTGTGGATGGGGGTTCAGGCGTGGCTGGTGCAGAAGGGAAGGAAAGAGCTTGTCTTTCCTAAGAACTTTAAGGGAATGCCTCGAAGTTGACCTCAGTGCTCCCACTGCAGAGCTCAGAGACCCTCAGACTGGGCGTGCTAGCCCTGACACTTCGTACTGCCTGGGGTTAGCCACATATATCCCATTCAGCTTAAATGAAGAGAGAAAATGAGGTGTGGAGGTGGGGTGGAGGATGTGGCTGTGCCTAGTCACAGGTGGCAGGGCCAGGGTGAGAACATAGGCATCCTGAGTCCCAGCCGGCAGGCACTAACCACTGGCTCCTCCATTCTCCAGCTGCCTCCTCCTAAGAAGCCAAGACGGCACCTAGAGGATTCGGCAGAGACCTCCTTCAGGCATTCGTTCATTCAGCAAGGATTGATCGAATACCCACAACGTGTAAAGCTATGTTTTTGCTGTGGAAATACAGCAATGAATAAAACATTACCAAGATCCCTGACCTCATAAAGTTTTGTTCTGGAGGGGGAGAGTGATTATAAATGATCAGTTTGTAAATGTGAATGATATTGTATGTGGGGCTAAGAGCTATGGGGAAAGCAGAACAGGGTAGGGGAGATTGAATGTGTGGGGGAGGTGCTGCTTTGAATGGGTGGGCAGGGAAGGTCTCATGGAGAAGGTAGTGTGTGAGCAAAGGTGTAAAGGAGATGAGATAGTTAGCAATACAGATTTAGGGGAAGAATGTTCCAGTAGAGGGAATACCCAGCATGAAGCCTGTCTGTAAGAAACAGCAAGGACAGTATGGTCAGAGTGGAGTGAGTGTATGTGTGTGAATTGTGCAAATACTTACCAGAGTTTTGTCTCTTACTCAGAGAGATAGGAAGCCAGAGGGCTTTGAGCAGAGCAGTAACCTGATCTGATTTACATTGTAGGGTAACACAGGAGCTAATTTCAGTTATTTTTCTCCTGTTCTTAGGCTGCCTGTGGGGATCCTGTCCTTTCCCTATGATTTGTCTAGACTCCATTCCTATTCCCAGAATTCTTCTCCTGATGAAGAAGGTCAAGATAGTACTACATTTGTTAAACATTTACCTGCCAAACACTGGTTTGTGATCCTCACTCTGCCTGGGCTGTGGTTTTGTATGGCAAAGCTGCTGGCTGTTTTCAGTCTGCAGAGCTCCTGTATTCATGTTGTATGAAGTAAAAAAGAACACAGGGGACATGTTGGCTGAGGTTGTGACACAAGTTGTTGTTAGGAGCTGCTAGTGTGTTCCCCAGACTGACAGAGCTTACCCACGGTACTGTGACATGGGGCCTCCCTATTGTACCTGGACGGGTCGTCCTCATGCACGAATGCACTCTCTCTCACCTTACATTTTTCCTTTCTTTTGCCTACCTCTGTGCATGTAGGATAGCTATGTGCAGGCCTAAGTAGGGGTCAGCTATGGACCTAAAAGCAGGGCCAAGCACTGGGCGCAGGTACAAGCATTTGGGGTAAGGCAAGAGCTTTGGTTTGGAAGTCAGGAGCTGTGGGTTCCAGTCCCAGCTCGGCTGCTGATTACCTTAGGCAAGTCTCCTCTTGTCTTTGGTTGTTACTTTCCTCATGTATAAACTGGAATGCCTTCCCTTCCTGTATATCGTGCAGGAGTGTGGTGAAGGTCATGTGTACTCATAAGTATGAAAGCCCCCTGAACAAGCTATAAGACTCAAAATGAACATGCCTTTGTTTACAGTGTTCAGGTAACTGGGCCCCCTCGCCTCTGCCCTCCTCCTGCTCGGAGGACAGCCCAGCATGCATCTTGCCTTCTCTAAGAAGCCTTCCCTGATGAGCAGGCCTCCTTGGGCCTCTGAGCACTGAGTTTGCACTACCCACTCTGGCACGTGTTCATGTGCTCCGTCACTGGCTGCCTTTTCATCTTGTTGCTCTTCCCCCAGATTGTAGCTGCTCGGTACCATCCACAGTGGCGAGCTGAGGATGGGCACAGAGTGATGGCTCAGGAGACCTCGGGTGATGAGTAATCAGCGTCAGTGTCGTTTGTCTTTATATCACATTCATATGCAATGTGACAGATGGTTGTAGTGAGTGTGAATGAAGATTATGAAGTGG
Organism: Saccopteryx bilineata; assembly: GCF_036850765.1. Classification (NCBI taxonomy): domain Eukaryota; kingdom Metazoa; phylum Chordata; class Mammalia; order Chiroptera; family Emballonuridae; genus Saccopteryx; species Saccopteryx bilineata. The sequence continues at coordinate 116,131,081 of NC_089491.1, forward strand.
AGTACTGTCCAATGGATGCAGCAGTTTCCCAGTCAGTGCCTCATCTGTCCCTCAAAATCATGCTCGACTTTGTTTTATGAATGAGGAAATGGAAGTGTGCTCACTCATTTCATTCATTTGTTCATTCAAAAAATGTGTACTGTGTTCGGAGAGCTGTGAGCCTCTTGTCCAGGTCACACAGAAAGTGTCAGAGCTGAGATGGGGGCCCCAGCCCTTCATTCTGCCTGGCTCCCTGCTGTATGAATCTGTTTGCCTGGTGCTGTCCTTTCCAGCAGCATATGGGGTGGAAGAGTAGAGTGTTCATTCGTGGTCAGGCTCAGGGGCAACATCGGTGCTCAGTGCCTGTCCCTGCTGTATCCGTGTGACTGAGGCTGCGGCTGGCATTTCCTCTGGCAGCAGTGTGGGGGAGGGAAAGAGCAGGTGTGTCCTGGCACTGGGCCTGACTGGGCTATGGAAGCGCCTCTTGGGGCTGGTGCTCTCGGGGGATGAGTGACACACTGGCACCCAGACACATCAGGTCTTGCGGAACCCAGCCACATTCTCTGAACTCCAGGTTGGATATCTGAGCTCCCTGTTAGTTCAGGAGATGGTCAAATCTGGTGGGGTCCCCTGAGAGGGCCTCCAGAGGGGAGGACAAATGGTGGTGATCTCGCTAGTTGAGCGCCTGTCAGACAGGTCGAGGACTGCGTTGGAGTGTCTGATACATAGTTGAGGTGAGTACATATGGTGAAGGCGGGGTGAGGCCTGTAGGCTGTGTGTGTTGTGTGAGAGATTTGGTTTTCCATCGGATTTCTGAAGTGCTCACCACAGATAAAACTAGGCTGTTGTGCGAGAAGAACACAGGTGAGTTTGTCCCCAAAGGAGCTTCTGGTAGTCATGCAGGAAGACATTAATGCAAACAACCAAGACACAAGGCTGAATAAAATCAGTGCCCCAAAATTGCAATTAGGAACAAGAAGAGAGCCTCATAGTTTGGTGGATTCTTAGGATCAGGGGATCCTCCATGGGGGATGTGGCATTTGAGAGAGCCTTGAACCGTCTACTCAAGAAAGAGACAGGCACTGGAGCCCTCACAAGTAGAGGGCAGTGCATGAGCAGAGTATGGAAGCAGGAAGGTGGGATGTGTCTAGGGAACAGTGAGGCACTGGGCACATAGGGCACAGGTGAAGTAAGGGACTGTGTGAAATTAGGCCAACAAAGCAGAGTGACTGTGAAATGAGGCCAACAAAGCACAGGGTTTTGAATGCCAAGTTTGAGAATTTGTGTAAAATCCCTAAGGAGCTGGTGGAAAGGACAGAGTGGTGTATCCAGAGCTCTCTCTCGGGGCAGCGATGGCGGCAGCATGCGGCAGGGTGAATCAGGAGAAGGACTGGAGGCAGGGCGTCAGGTCAGTAGACTGGCAGGAGCTGGGCTGGCGGTCGTGAGGAGGGAGACTGCGCTGGGATGGGTGTGCGCCTCTGCTTTCACGGTGTATATGTGATACTGGCTGCCTTCGGGCATGTGTTGAAAATGTTTGGGTCAGTGAAACGTGGTTGGTACATACCATGTGTGGTTGGGTTATGACAGGAATGACTTTCTGCCAGAGAAACCTAAGGGAAACTTTGGAAAGAAGAGTTTTGGTAGCCCAAATAGCAGTTTGGTACGTTTTGTGACCATTTTCACCTCAGGTACTTTGAGAGGAGAAACATCCACCAGGTTTGGGAAAGTCTGGTTGCTTCTCAGCCGGAGGCACCTTGAATAACTTAGCCGCATGGACATGGGTCAGCCTGTGGTGGGCGGAGAGATGCTGAATGCGACCATGGCTGGTGCTGCAGCCTCACTCGACAAAGTGGCCAGTAGGGGGTCAGAGACCACAAGTGACTTCACGCACTGTGAAACTGAGTACTCAGACAGCCAAGTCTGCACAGTAGGGGTGCCCCAATATGTCTCCCGCTCTCCCTCATGCACCCTCACTCTCTCCAGCCAGGTGGGTCATGTCCAGGCTCCCTTCCCCTGGTGCACAGTGACTTCACGCACTGTGAGACTGTGAGTCCTCAGACAGCCACGTCTGCACAGTAGGGATGCCCCAATATGTCTCCCGCTCTCCCTCATGCACCCCTCACTCTCTCCAGCCAGCGTGGGTCATGTCCAGGCTCCCTTCCCTGGTGCCTTTAGCGCAGTGGACTCAGGGCATTGTCCCTGGTCTGTTTCCACTAGAGCACCTTCAGGTGCTATGCACGTGCTGCCCTTTCCTGCAGTGGTCGGGGCTCCACAGGGGGAGAGAGGGAAGTGGGGAGGCAGCACGCAGCAGTTCCCAAACCAGGGAAGGGGTCCCAGAGTAGTTCCTGAACCCAGTGAGGATAGCTGCAGAGTGGCCTTGCAGGCAGGCTAGATGCTGGTCAGAAATTGCTGTTCCCAGAGGCAACACCCTCCATGGTTTAGGAATATTGGATTCACTGGGTCAGTAAATTTCCACTGGTACGTGGCAATAAACCTCAGGCTCATCACACTTGCTGGTGCCTGCCGTCTGGACTATCTCCTCTTCCTGAAGCCACCTGTGCTCCTTGAGAAGTACTAAGAACATGTATCTCTTTCTCCCCTGTCTCCTGGGTGCGGGTGGCTCAGTGTGTGCATGCCTGCGAGTGCAGGTACACTTGTCTGTCCCGCACAACACCTCACACACCAGGCCCTCTGAGGGATCTGACAGGCATGCTGATTGGGTTTGGGATTAAAGATGGAGTGGTTTCCAGGGATGTTTCTGTAAAAAAGGGCCTGAGAGCCCAGGGTGGGCAACTCACAGGGCCGGCTACCACCCTGTGCTTCCCAGGCTCAGCCTCTGCTGCTCTTTCTCATCCTGTCAACAGGGGAGACTTGTCCTTTGGGAGTGGCAGTTCTTGCTCTTTGCTTAAAGCCTCTCCTGATAAAGCCCCCCACAAAGGCCCTCACTGCTTTATTCATGTGTTTGTGGTGATTTAGGAGCTTCTTTTTGATAGAAACTATGCTATGGGCTATGCTACAAAGATGATGGACACAGCCCTTGCCCTCAAGGAGCTCACAGTCATGGGGGGGGGGGGGGAGGGAGGCGTGAACAAGCAGCAGTGTGGTGGGGTGGGCTCAGGGTGTGCTGTGCTCCAACAGAGCCCCACCTGCTTCCTCTAATGTTACAGAAGAGTCAAGAGTAATACTGATGCCACCTGGACTGTGGAAGTCAGCCAGTCAGAATGTGCTGGGGAAGGCGGGCCAGGCGGAGGGAGCAGCAAGTGCTCAGGCCAGGAGATGAGGAAGACTTCGATGTGGGTTTATTTTGGTGGGAGTGTAGGTCAAGTAAGGTGTGGGGGAGGGGGCTGATGAGAGGAATAGGGGGTGGGGAAGCACCTGTGCTGGTTAACTGACATCCAGGGTTACCTCTACTCCAACCCCGCCTTCTCTTCAAGTTCACTTTCTGGGAAGCTTCATTTTGGCTGGGTCTCTGGACATGTTCTCTGCAGGTGTCTTGGTTACTCTGGCTTTGCCTAGCCATCCCTTACCAGGAGTTACTTCCTCCTGCTCTCTGCCTGTCCAGTCCTGTCCATTTTCCAAGTGTCAAGTTAGGTTTCATTTCACAGGGTGGGAATTTTAGGTCTGGAAGAAGCCTTAGAGAACAGCTAATTCAACCTCCTTGTTTTGTAGATGAGGTAATTGGTGTCCTGAGGTTTTGTTCCTTAGGCCCAAGGTGACCATGCAACTGAAAGGCTCACAAAAGCCTTCCTAATGATGCTGGCCTACCCTGTGCACACAATCCCCCCTGTGAGCTCCTATTCATTTGTTCAAGTATTCACTGTGTCCCTAGTTCTGCTTAGGCATTGTACTGGGCACACAGTACTGACAGCCAGACCCAGTCCTGCTGCGCTGGGGTTTCTGATCTGTTAGGACAAGAAGACAACTGTCAATCAAGTAAACATGTACAGTTGACCTTTGAACAACGCAGGCGTTAAGGATGTAGACCCTGCATGGTTGAAAATCCACATGTAACTTTTGACTCCCCCAAAACTTAACTACTAATTGTCTACTGTTGACTAGAACCCTTACTGATAATATAAATAATCTGTTTACACATATTTTGTATGTTATATGCAGTATTCTTGCAATAAAAGAAGCTACAGAAAAGAAAGTTTTAAAGAAAATCATGGGGGGGGGAGGTTTTAGGGGAGAAGGGTGAGGGAAGGGGAGTAAAGAGGGACAAATATAAGGTGATAGAACATGATTTGACTTTGGGTGATGGGTATACAACATAATCAACAGTTCAAGTGCTATAGAGATGTTCACCTGAAACCTGTGTACTCTAATTGATCAATGTCACCTGTTAAATTTTTCTAAATAAAAAAAAGTCCTATTAGCATACTTCCTTGCATTAAACCAGGGGTCCCCAAACTTTTTACACAGGGGGCCAGTTCACTGTCCCTCAGACCGTTGGAGGGCCACCACATACAGTGCTCCTCTCACTGACCACCAATGAAAGAGGTGCCCCTTCTGGAAGTGCGGGGGGTGGTGGTGGTGGTGGTTAAATGGCCTCAGGGGGCTGTAGTTTGGGGATGCTTGCTTAAACCTTTTGATTGGCTCCATAAATAAATAAATAAAGAATCATAAGGAAAATACATTTACAGTATTTATTTAAAAAAACCCATATATAAGTGCACCCACACAGTTCAAACCCATTTTGTTCAAGGGTCAACTGTACTTTCCAATTGGGTTGAGAACTAGGAGAGAAAAAGACAATGGTGCTATGAGACTGAACATTGTGGGGAGGGGCTTTCATTTAGCCAGTAGGGAGACAGTCACAAAACCAGAAGAGAATTTTTGAAGAATTTACAAGAGCTTATGGAGGAGTAGAACTAAATCAGACAGTGGGTTGTGGAAGAGCACTTCAGGCTAGGGAAGAACGTGAACAAAACCTCTGCAGAGAGAAAGTTCTGAGAGTTCAATGGTTGGAGCATAATGAGAGAATAGTTGGAAATGGGGCTGGAGAGGTAGGCAGGAGCCAGTCATGCTGGACCTTTGAGGTTGTTTTAGGAATTTGGGTTGTAACAGAACAGTAAAATAGCAAACACACACACACACACACACACACACACACACACTCTCACTGACACACACTCATAAGCTCAGTGAAATGGGAAGCCACTGATGAGATTTAAGTAGGAGGACAGTTTGAGCGAGAAGATGGCGTCGCTGCTCTGTGCCGCGGACTGAGGGCAGGAGTGGGAATGCGAGCTTTGTCGAGGCTGCTGCAGGACCAGGGAGAAGTGATGGTCGGCTGGACGACAGCAGAGCCTGTGAGGAGAGCGACAAGTGGAAGGCAGCTCACTAGGCAGGACTTCTGTCCTGTGGGGCCAGTGACAACTAGGAGTTAAGGATGGATCTTGGGCTTCTGGCCTAGGCAATGGGGTGGGTGCTTAGCTTGTTTATTGCTAAAAAGAGGGTACTGCCATGGTGGGGGGCAGGGCTGGGGCAAGTCAGTCCCTCTGGGACATGGGAAATTGGAGCTGCTTCTAAGACAGCCAAGTGGGGGTGCCAGTTAGGGGTTGGATATGTATGCTTTGCGGCTCGGAAGACAGGTCAGGTCCAGGTAACTAGGTGTCACCAGCATGTGCGTAGCACTGAAAGGGATGGTCAAGTGCAGGAATGTCGGGCAGAGAAGGAGAAGGTCCAGAACTGAGGGGCTCCGACTGAGAAAGGAGCTGCGGAGAACGAGCTGCCGGTGCTCACCCTTAGAATTTGAGCCACAGAGCCTTGTACTGATTATGTGTTATCTTGTATCTTTTTCTATTCAACTACATTATAATTAGATGGGGACTGGGACTATATTTAGTGTAATAGTAATTATTGTTGATAATGATAATGGTGCTTCAATTCATTGAATATTTTTAGACATGTGCTATGTGTATTATATTTATAACCTTTATCTCTATTTTCTTTTTAAAAAAATTATTGGGCCAGTATTTGTTAATAACATGGTATAAGTTTCAGGTGTACAACTTCATAATACTTTATCTGTATATTTTATTGTATGCTCATCACCCAAAGTTTAATCTCCTTCCGTCACCATTTTTGACCCCCTTTATCCTCTTTGTCCTCCCCTCCCTTCTCTGTTTTCTTTTTTGTGACAGAGACAGAGAGAGACAGAAAGAGGGGCAGACAAGAAGGGAGAGAGATGAGAAGCATCAATTCTTCTTTGTGGCACCTTAGTTGTTCATTGTTTGCTTTCTCATATGTGCCTGGACCAGGGGGCTCCAGCTGAGCCAGTGACCCCTTGATCAAGCCAGCGACCTTGGGTTCAGGATGGTGAGCTTTTTCTTTTTTGCTCAAGGCAGATGAGCCCACGCTCAAGCTGGCGACTTTGGGGTCTCGAACCTGGGTCCTCCGCATCCCAGTCCAACACTCTAGCCACTGCGCCACCACCTGGTCAGGCTCCATGAGATTATTTTGCCAGAGATTTGTTCCCTGTGTTTGGGTAGGGCAGTGGGTGTAGACAGGGGTCACTGAAGGCATCTTAGCAAATGGCATCCTTTCTCACAGAGCCAGGCCCCACTGACCCACAGTTACCAGGATACATGGATGGTGTGTATACTGAGTGGCTGGCTTTGTGACAGTCCCTCTATACCTCTTGGCTGGCTCCTCATGATCTAGAAGCCTCATTTTTCGTGCTCCTGGCTGGGTCAGAAGTAGTATGGCTAGCTCATAGCCGTGAGCTTAGCTCCTCGGAGCTAAGTGGACTGTCCACAGTCTCACTAGTGCATGTTCTGACCAGTGTGCTTACCTGTCATTTGTGGAATGTGGACACATAGTTGAGGGTCTCTTCACAGTTGTTTTCTCAGTAGCCAGTTGCGACCTCTGACAAGGACTGAACACAGCCAACTCTTGGACTTGGAGACATAGCTGTAGCACCAGGGAGTCCACACAGTTCACCAGTGGTTTAGCTGGAGGCAGACCTGCATTTTCCTGACAGCTCCTCCAAGAGGTGTGACCCATTAGGATGCAGAGGAGTCCCATAGCAGCTTGTCCTCTGTCTTGCTCCTGTCTCAGCCTTCTTTTTTTCTACCTCCTGTGTTTGACTCTTCCTCCAAAATCGTTCTGACTTGTAAGCGTTTATTTATCTGGCCATTTCTCCACTCATTTCATTCAGGCTGTGTGCTAGGGACATGGCTGTGAGCAAAGCAGCTGACTGCATGGCCTTTACACTCAGTCCTCTGTAGCTGGGCACTTAAATTTCCTGTGTTCTCTCGTCAAGTTCTGATGCCCTCAGATATCCTGCTTTCTAGGAACAGTTCCATAGATTTCTGGCTTGGGTCCCATCCTCTGGTTAATGAACTTGGAGAGAACGCAGGGCTTAGGCATGGTGGTCTTCCTTTTCCCTCTACCTAACAGCACTTTCTGTCCTATTGTGGTCACTGTGTGACAGGTACTGGGGGGGTGGTGAAATGGTTAAGATGCAGCCCTTGCCTCCTTTGAGAAGCCCAGTGGCCAGAGCAGAGGCAGATGGGCACACTGTAACTGCAGTCTGAACAGAGAACTGAGGGCCCGAAGGAGGAGGATCAGCCTCTCCGCAGAGACAGCCACCCCTGTGGACTGTCCTGAGCAAGTCTTCCCTCCAGCTAACTGTGATTCCTTCCACCGCAGCCAAACCCTGTTTGTTTGTTTTCCTTATTAGACTTAGAAACTAAACAAACAAAACTACCTTTAGTTCTTTTCTGCCTCGACCCTTTCAGCATCGTTACTGTCCTTCCTGAATCCTAGCCAAGTTTCATTTCCACGGCTAAGCAGAGACTCCCCCTGCCTCGATCCTCCGCACCGTCCCCTGCTGAGTGAATCTGCATGCAGACATCTCTGGATGTGGGCCCCCTGCTAGGGACCTCTGCAGCCTTTTTTCTTGGCAGTGTAGGTAAATGGTTTGCTGAGCAAGTATAGTATTTTCTATATTGCTGAAAAAGTTCTCAGTTTTAGAGTTTATAAACATCAGGGTGAGGTGAGTCTCTCTTCTTCTACCATGGCAGCCCATCTCACACATTCCCTTGGATAGCAAGTGCCACTTTGTGTCTAATGTAAATTCTGGGTTGAGGCTGTCTTGTTTGAGGTTTAGAGGGACAGGATGCTTCACCAGCTGCACACATTGTCAAATACAGAAATAATCAGCACAGGCCTGAAAGGGGATGTGTGTTGGCCCATCAGCTCTGGCTGTGTGTGGGTGAGTGAGAGACTAAAGACTGAGCTGTCTTGCACTGCAAGCCTGAGAAACTCAGCGAGAGGCAGAGAGAGTTTGGCATTTGCTCTGAAGCCCACATCTCCACAGTTGCCAGTCAGCAGAGATGTTGCATGTTGATTTCACATACTCACTTTTCTTCCTCCCCTCTGGGAATTCTGTACTTGCTTCATTTTTTTTAGTTATTTAAAAAAAAAAAAAAAAAAAAAAAAAAAAAAAGAGCATCGGCCTAGCGTGCGGAGGACCCGGGTTCGATTCCCGGCCAGGACACACAGGAGAAGCGCCCATTTGCTTCTCCACCCCTCCGCCGCGCTTTCCTCTCTGTCTCTCTCTTCCCCTCCCACAGCCAAGGCTCCATTGGAGCAAAGATGGCCCGGGCGCTGGGGATGGCTCTGTGGCCTCTGCCCCAGGCGCTAGAGTGGCTCTGGTCCCAACATGGCGACGCCCAGGATGGGCAGAGCATCGCCCCCTGGTGGGCAGAGCGTCGCCCCATGGTGGGCGTGCCGGGTGGATCCTGGTCGGGCGCATGCGGGAGTCTGTCTGACTGTCTCTCCCTGTTTCCAGCTTCAGAAAAATAAAAAAAATAATAAATAAAATAAAAAAAAAAAAAAAAAAAAGGAAAGAAAAGGCAGCTATGCCTTGTTCACATGCTCAGAGATTGTCAAGGGCAGTTGCTACCTTCCAGCTCCCCTGAGCATGGCAAGTGGTTATCAGGAGGGGCAGGGGAGACGGTGGCTCACCTCACCTTTTCTCTCTGGTGGCTCTTTCTGCACCAACATTAAGAAATTGAGGTAAACCACGCAGCTGGTCTTCTTGCCTTTCCTCCATCCTGCTGCCAGGCCCAGCTTCCTTGGGCACCAATTTTGTAATTTAAGGCCTGGAACAGCTCACTTTGACTTCTAGGCACATTCTTCTGCTTCAGTCAGGCCTGAGTCCTCACTACTTCTGAGTGCACCGTGCCCACTCCTTCCTAGATAATGCTCCTCCTCACACCCCATCTACACCCACTCCAGAGAGCCCTTCTGTGAGGAAGGGCCTAAGGGACAGCTCTTGGCCAGTCCTATCATGGTACACGCTTGCCATCTCACTCTGCTTTGGGCTTTGAAGGTACTTTCTTGGAGTAGGGGTAAAGGCTGGTAACTTCAGCCAGCTTGTGAGCTCCCTGAGGTCCATGGCCATGTCCCGTGCAACTTGTATATTTTAGGGTCCTGGCTCAGCATCCTGCCTGTGATGAACATGCTATTATGAATGCATAGCTTGTTTGTGGTGGCTGAACCTACCCTCCTATGGTTCCTCTCCCAGCTCTGTCCAAGGTGTCTTCCTGTCCTGGACCAACTTCCTGGCTTTCAGACTATATTCTCCCTGTACCCGCTTCCTCCTTCCAACCGTATGTAAGATAACTCAGGTCTGTTTCCTCGGGGACTCACCTGAGCTGATTATCAGTCCAACGGCACTGCCCCAACCACACCTTTCCCTCTTGCCTCTTACTCAGAGTCCTTTTATCTAATGACCTCTCATCAGGACATGAGATTCTAGGATCCCAGTGTGTTTTTAAATACTGTCTCTTAGACGGAAAGATTCCCAAGGGCAGGAACTAGGTTTAGAGCCCAAGATAGTAAAGAACATGGGCTTTGAAATCAGTTTCCTTACCTCTGAAATGGGCTAACCATAGCTGTCTCATAAGGTTGTTATGAGGACTCAGTGAATTATTGCATTTGAAACCTGATGCCTGGGGTATAATGAGGACTTACAATAAACCCAAGTTGCTCTTATTATTCTGATAGGAACTTACTGAAACTATTAATGGTCTGAAGAGTGGGGCTTCAGTACCCTTTGGACAAGTGTGACCAGGCAGGAGAACTGTTACACTGGGTAGTCTCCTTCTGTGTCTTACATGCCTGTTGTCCTTCTCTCCCCCCATGCCACCAGGTCCTCAGTTGATGAGGAAATAGTTACTGACACAAATCTATTTATAATAAACAATGAAGGTAGAAAGACAGTGGGGAGGCTGTTCTCACTGACCAAGGTTTGAGATGGGAGAACAGAGATTTAAAAAAAGAAGGAGAAAGAAGGAAAAGGAGATAGAGGGGGCTAGCCTGGGAGGGTTCTTGCTGTAACCAACTCCCCATCTGAGACTAGCAGTGACAGCCCTTAATAGTTGTTCAATGCTTACAGTCATCGGACTGTTCCCAAATGTGCCAGTTCACTTTATTCTCAGGACACCTCTGGGGTTAGGCTCTATTAATGCTCATTTTATAGAGGAGGAATGGGAGCTCAGAGAGGCAAACTACCTTGCCCTTGATCACAGCTACAAACTGAGCTAAGAGTGAAGAATAGGTCTCAGACACGAGTCCCACATGTAAATGATCTCTCCTTCATCAGAGAAGTGGTGTTGTAAGGATGAAGTGGCAGCCATGAGCCCTCAGGAGCCTGCTGGTCGGCTGAGACTGAAGAGAACAAAAGGTGTTAGCCATTCCAGTCAGGTGGCTGTGGGCTCTGTGAGGAGCTGGCCAGGCATCTGCCCCTCATCTGTAAACAGCACCCACAGGACTGAGTGCCCAACGAGGAGATAGCAAGGTGCCACAGCTGTGACACAAACTAGATTTCCTTGCTGGGCTGCTGTCTGCGTGGAGATGGAGCTCAGAACAGGAACACCACTGCAGGCCCCTGGAGAGACCCTGAGAGATTTCACCCTAGCCTAGGATGTAGGCCTGCCTGGGCACCAGTGAGGGTGCATGGCCACCGCAGTAGGCCTGTGGTGAGGGTTTTAAATTCCTCTAGTCTGAGTAAATGTCCCCCTCCGTTCCACCACAGCCAGTGGCAGTAGCTCTGTTCTGGCATGGCCTTGGTGGTGAAAGTCCTCTGGTCTTTCTGACTAGATTGTATGTGTCTGAAGGGCAGGGAGCAGCACACCTTACAATTTCCTCAAGGGCCTGCCTGGCCCTGTGCTCAGCACATTGAAGCAGGTGTAGAAGAATTAAGTGTCTGATGGGATCCAGGGAGGCCATTTCACACTCACAGCCCTGAACGGCATGAATTCTCTATTCAGCCATTCCAGTGCAGCGTCCCCTCCCCTCCAGACGCTAAGCCCTGTGTTAGGTGTTGGGGATACTGACCCTAGTAGGACTTGGTTCTGCCCTCGGGTGCTCTCAGCATTCTCTTGCTGGTGGCAGAAGAGTTGGGTTCCCCCCCCCCCCAAGTTTTCTAGTCTTTGTTTGCCAACTGCGGTATCCCAGGTCAGAAATGCAGAATACTGCACAAGCCCAGGGGACGCTGCCCCAGACGCAGTGTTTTATGGTAGGATGAGGGCTCCTCCTGCTTGTTCCCAAGCCCCTAGCAAGAGCCTTCTTCCTGCTGCTTCCTTGACCAGCCCCTTACTTGCACTCCTCACGGGAGGGAATCCAGCCTGCGTCCAAGGGCACTGCTTCATCATCCTTGGCAATGGCAGGACCGCACCTCTGCCACTTACTCCTTAGCCCCGCTCTTGTCCAAGCCAGTGCGGCGTCCCACTCCGGCAGGCGGGGCGGGGGAGGAGGACTCGCGCAGCTGCAAGAGCCTCGCAGAGCCGCGGGAGTGCGCGCGCGTGCGCGCGGAGGGGCGGGGAAGCCAGCGCGTGCCCAGGGGAGGCCCCAAGTGCCTTTCCTACACCTAAAGCGGTTCCTGCGGACCTTTCTCCCTGTGCGTTGAAGCCGGACCCACGTCTGCAAAAGCGTAGCGGGGTGATGATGGTGGTGGTGGTGGTGGTGGTGGTAGTGGTGTGTGTGTGTGTGTGTGTGTGTGTGTGTGTAGCCGGGAAACCATGTACCGCAGGTCGGACTGGCACTGCACAGGGGGTGGCAGCCAGGGTGACAGTAGCCACGCTTCTTTACCCCTTCTGTCCTCCCACTCTTTTCCTCCGGTTTCCTTGAGTCGTTGGTACCTCCAGTCATTTCCCTCCTCTACCGCCCCATTTTCTGCGGTAGAAGAGACCAGCGCCTTCTGTGAAGATTCTGGGTCACCCCCAGGTCTAGAGCCCTTGACATTTAGCAAGGGTTCGCGTCGCACGGGTGTAGGCACACAGCAGAACGCTAATCCTATTAAAGATACGGTGTCATTGGGGAGGGGGAGGCTGCACCCTTCCCACCCTCCCCTGGCAGATCTCTCGCTCATTGGTCCAATGCAAAGCAGGGGGCGGGGCCGAGGGCCCGGCAAGGGGGCTCGGGGCGATTTAGGAGTCGGGAGTCGGAGCTGGGATTTCTCTGGGAAAGCCCAGCGGTGGTAGCTGCCGCAGATCTGCCGGCACTGTCCGTGGCGTGCCCGCCCAGCCCAGGGCTGGAGAGCGGCTCCGCGAAGTCGCGGAGCGAAAGGAGGCGGAGCAGCCGCAAAGTGGTCGGGGCTCAGCTCTGGGGCTGGGCTGGGCGAGGTGTGTGCCCTGGGAGCCTGGTCCTGGCGCCCTTGTGCCTCGCGTGGAGCGGCCAGTGCACCGGGAGGCGAACTGACGCTCTGGAAAGAGAAATCAAATTGCAGCTTTCCCAAAGACGCTAAGTTACGCAGGCCAGCCAGTTCCCAGAGAGTGTTCGCGAGCGCGCAGAGAGCCGAGCCGCGGAGCCCTCCCGGGCTAGCCGGCTGGGAGTGGGGCAGCGGCTCCTGTGCACGGGGTCCGGTGCGGACTGCGCCTCTGTACAGAAGGGCGTGCAAGGCTCCACCGGGCCGCCTGCAGCCCGCGCCCCACTTGGGCGCCCCCTCCGTCCCACTCCGGGAGCAATGCCCCCCGCCCCTTGCGTCCCCCGGGAACGTCTCGAGCATGGAGAAGTCGAGTAGCGAGGATTCTTCGATCCACCGGAGTCCATCTTTGGACAGCAAGGACTCGGACTTTGCCAAACCGTCCACCTCGGGCCGCCCGTTCGGCCGCGGCTTCGCAGCCGGCGCCTTCTATGGCACCTCCGGCGCCCGGGGCCAGAGCCGCGCTGAGGCTGGCGTCAAGTCTGACAAGTACAATGCTCCCAAAGGCAGCAAGTACGTGGTGTTTTACCTGGACCTGTCCTTTGTTTTCCTCCTAGAATTTAAGAAGTGCAACATGGCCAGGGGCTGCCTCTGCTGCTTGAAGTACATGATGTTCCTCTTCAATTTGATATTCTGGGTAAGTCCTTGCCTTATTGCTCCCTTTGCTTCCAGTCTTCGTCTGTATCTCTTGGTGCTGCATTGCTCTGCTCTCTGCATAATACCAAGTGGGGTCCCCCCCATCCACGTATTTTCCTTTCTTTTCTCTTTCCTTGATGGCTGAATGGAGGCTCCAAATTGCCTGTCGTCCAGGAGAGACTTACTCTACTCTTAGGAGGTGGGCAAAGTTTGCTGCCATCTCCTTCCCCTATAAGAAATTCATTCTGGAAGTGCCTCTAACTGGATTAGCTGCAGAAATTGGTGTAGGGTCAGCATTTTTAACAGCTGTGACCCTGAGTTGAAGGCAGGCACAAGTGTGGATGATAGTCTGACTTTCTTCTTGTATTCCCCATAAATATGCAAGAATACTATCGGCAGCACTTTATGGGCAGGAGGTGGTGGAATGGTAGAGGTCACATCCTCCCACTCCTGTCAGTGAACCCTAGGAAACCGAGGAATAGCCCCTGTCCAACTTGAGGGATTCGCTTGCTAGCCTGCCATTATACTCCTGAGTTAGGCTCATGTAGAGAAGGAGGGTGTGGGAGGGATGCTGCCATCGGGTGGCAGGCAGCTGCTTTTGAGGGATTGCAGTGGACTGGGCAGGGGAGCCGGCTAACCATGCTCTCCTGCCACGGACCTCCAGCCCTCCCAGCTCTGGAAACCCCAGAGACTGGAAGGGAGTAAAGGGGGTCACTCAGGAGTCCCCCATCCTGGCTGAGAGGTTGTTTTCCAGAGAGGGTATCAGCAGGTGGGGCAGCTTGGAATTGTTCTCTGACTTCCGTGATTCTGGAGGCCTTGTGGGCGTGTCTTACACACTTGTGCATAAGAAATACTAGTTAGGCAAATTTGAAAACTTCTTAACACTCATACATAAGAAATACTAGTCAGGCAAATTTGAAGATTTCTTAACTTTATATCTAATTGTTCCTTCATCCCAACTGCTGCCTCTGCCTTTCTTCACCAGAGCCCAGACACAGTCAGCACAGATGTTTGGCTCTGCCCCAGGGCCTATCCTCCTGCCGGCTGGAGGCTGTCAGCTGCCCGTGGTCCAGGAGGAGCACTGGGGGCGGGAGAAAGTCATTTACTGTGAAGTTGGCTAGAAGCAATTGTGTTTTGGTGTTCAACACTTGTGGGAAGTGACTGGCTTTAACTGAAAAACTTTTTTTTGGATGTCTTGGAGGAAGTGACTTTTCCCACAGAGGAGAAAACTCAGGTTGAGTGTGAAGAAGTCTGGGTTCTAATCTTGGTTCTGTGACCTTGCATTATTCCTTAAGGACTGGGTGACTTTTCCAGCCCAATGGGGGGCTGCTTTGATGGTTTCCCTCATGTCCTCACTTTATTAGGAATGGAACATCCTGCATCCTTGCCTTCTCTCTGGGGAGGGATCCCTGTTCCCTGCTTCATTCACAGGCTGCTGCTTCTCTTCAGGGGACCCTGGTTTGAAATTTTTTGAGTTGGATTTCCCCCCATGGTCTGGGGCCCCTCAGCCATTGTGTTACCTGTCCTATGTAGAGGGTTTTGTGGGAATGGGCAGATTGTCAAGAATGTTTTTGTGGCCACATTTGGGCAAGTGCTTCTGGTCCTCTGACTCACTTGCCAGCATTAATGTCAGTGAAGCTCTGGTGTGTATTTCTCCAGTGCCTACGGATTACCTGAATTCTGCCCTTTCACTGTGTATAACTTCCCTCTTTGTTCCTGTTCACAGTCAACCTGCCTTTCTGTCTTGTCCCATTCTGCATATCTTAACGCTTACTAGAAAGACCCTCCTGGGGATGCTCATTCGGTGCCTTGGCCAGTACCTCCTCTGCTCCTCCCCACCCTCACTCTGCCACCTGCTGGCCAGACCGAGTATAACTGCTGTGGCTTCTTTCTTCTCCAGAATGGTGCCAACTTGGGTTAGGGACTGTCTCACATGGCATAGTACAATGGTCTGTCCCTCACACTTAGCAGGCATTTCTTATATGTTTGTGAGTAAATGAGTGAAAGGCCAGAGCAGTAAATCCCCATTTTAATTGTACTGTAGGTATTCCCAAGTCTCACTTGGTGTAGGAATTTGTCCATGATGAAGGCTCTCTCTCAGCACCTTAGCTGTGGGTGACAAGAGTCTCTTTCATCATCCCTGAAAACCTTGACCGAAATTAATGAGCTAGTGGATGGAGTGGCCTTCTTTTATGGTCTATAGTGTGAATACTTGCTGTCTCTCCCTAATTAGAAGGAACCACCACTGTCTTACCAGGTAGAAAGTGACTCTCCTCATCTCTGAGGTTTTGATTACTTAATATTTTTATAATGCCCATGACATGCTATCATTTGGGGAAAATTCAGTCTCAAAGACTCAGGTCTATTATGTGAGTAGTTTATGAGATGATGAAATAAGACAGACCTTACCAACGATGGACAATTAGCAAAAGAAAAATGAGTTCCTGTGTATAAGAGTGTTTATTGGAAGCTGAAAGAGCAGGTGTAGCAGTGTGTTAACCAGGATTTGGGGACGGTGCGTCGCTGAGCTCCTCTTGAATGACGACTTCCTGTGGCTTTATGATTGGGCCTAATGTGGGCAAGGGAGTGGAGCAAAAGGCCAAATGAAAAAAGAAAATGCTTGGGTCAAAGGCAGGTGGGGCTTTACTCCTGGGGAGACCTCTGCTTTTTCTTTTTTTTTTTTTTTTTTTTTTCATTTTTTTCTGAAGCTGGAAATGGGGAGAGACAGTCAGACAGACTCCCGCATGCGCCCGACCGGGATCCACCCGGCACGCCCACCAGGGGCGATGCTCTGCCCACCAGGGGGCGATAATCTGCCCATCCTGGGCGTCGCCATGTTGCGACCAGAGCCACTCTAGCGCCTGGGGCAGAGGCCACAGAGCCATCCCCAGCGCCCGGGCCATCTTTGCTCCAATGGAGCCTTGGCTGCGGGAGGGGAAGAGAGAGACAGAGAGGAAAGCGCGGCGGAGGGGTGGAGAAGCAAATGGGCGCTTCTCCTGTGTGCCCTGGCTGGGAATCGAACCCGGGTCCTCCGCACGCTAGGCCGACGCTCTACCGCTGAGCCAACCGGCCAGGGCTACCTCTGCTTTTTCTAGTGCATACAGGGAGGGAAAGACTGGAGGTGGGTGAGGGAGTGGGGTGAAGAAGTATGCAGGCCTGGGGAGAGCCGACTCCTCCAGAACAATTGTCAGGAATTATATAGCCATCACTTTTTCTAGTCTCATGGCTCAGATCCCAAAAGGAGGCTTTTCTGAGGCATTAGAGTTGAACCCGAGGCCTGCAATCAATAGATGGAGATCTTCCTTAGATCCCAGAGCCTAGCCCTGCTTCTCTGAACCCACTGCTGCCACTATATCCCCTGCCTCCTCAGAGCCCGCTGGGAAGGTTCCCAGTGCAGCTATCTTAACACTGCAACCCCCTCTCAGGTGTGAGAACCCCTGGTTTCTTGCCACTGGGTGGAACTTTTAGGGTGTTGGTATTGGTGAGGGCCTGATGACATTGGTGAGGGACAGGGTGGGAGGCAGAGCTGTACTGCCAGTATTCCTATTCCTTACCAAGGGGGCAGGTGCCTTACAGGCTGCTAAGTGCCTGCCTGCTTCGGGGTAGGGTAGGGATGCAGGTTGCTCCTGGTGCCACCAACTTCAGCCAGAGGTGCTTGCCATGTTGGCATTCAGGGCAGCATTTCTGAGGGCCTAATATAGATGGCAGGAATTGAGGAGGGGCAGTCAGTGACATACCGGACTGAGTTCTACCTTCTCTTTTCCACTACATACCTCACTCTAATTTTTTTTTTTCTTAAATAATTTTATTTTTTTAATGGGGTGACATCAATAAATCAGGATACATATATTCAAAGATAACAAGACCAGGGTATCTTGTCGTTCAATTATGATGCATACCCGTCACCCAAAGTCAGATTGTCCTCTGTCACCTTCTATCTTGTTTTCTTTGTGCCCCTCCCCCTCCCCTTTCCCTCTCCCATTCCCCCCTCCCCCCCGTAACCACCACACTCTTATCAATGTCTCTTAGTTTCACTTTTATGTCCCACCTACGTATGGAATAATGCAGTTCCTGGTTTTTTCTGATTTACTTATTTCGCTTCGTATCATGTTATCTAGATCCCACCATTTTGCTGTAAATGTTCCGATGTCATCATTTCTTATGGCTGAGTAGTATTCCATAGTGTATATGTGCCACATCTTCTTTATCCAGTCATCTATTGACGGGCTTTTTGGTTGTTTCCATGTCCTGGCCACTGTGAACAATGCTGCAATAAACATGGGGCTGCATGTGTCTTTACGTATCAATGTTTCTGAGTTTTTGGGGTATATACCCAGTAGAGGGATTGCTGGGTCATAAGGTAGTTCTATTTTCAGTTTTTTGAGGAACCACCATACTTTCTTCCATAATGGTTGTACTACTTTACATTCCCACCAACAGTGTATGAGGGTTCCTTTTTCTCCACAGCCTCTCCAACATTTGCTATTACCTGTCTTGCTAATAATAGCTAATCGAACAGGTGTGAACCTCACTCTAATTTTTTGTGGCCAAGAGAATGCTGTTTCTTTGTGGAAAGGAAATAGGAGGCCTAAATTGGGACAGAAATTTCCCCACCCTGAAGGGCCTGTCCACCAGTAATCAAACCCACCCTGAGTTATTTCTCGCAGCAGTGGGAACCACTAAGGTAGTTCCCTCAGTGGGGGCCCATCTCGGAGTCCTCCCAGTGCCATCTGGTGGAATCCTCCAGGTAGAGATGAAGTGAATGTGAGCCCCAACAGGAAAGCGAAGGGACTCAGAGCTTTTCAGTCTGAGAAGGGGAGAGAGAATAGAGCATGGGCTCTTGAGTCCTGGGGGCCTACGTCCCCTTCTCAGGACAGCAAATAGGATCCCAGTCCAGCTTCTCCCAAGTCAAGTCAAGTTCCTGTCTGATACGGAGGGCTTGAGTGGTGCTGGGGTTGCTGGCATAATTGCCACACCAGATAATGGTCACTTTCCATGCTTGCTAGCAGAGCTTCCCATCACTTTAAGTCATGGCTGGCCGAGCAGTGACATTCTGGCCCCAATGGAAAGTCTCTTCCTTTGGAGTTCTCCCTTAATAAAGGTGAATCAGCTAAGCGGGCAGTGTCTAGTATGCCTTCTGGAACAGGGGAAAGGCTGGCACAGGGATGCCATGGGTAGAATGCTGGGTAACCTCCCTTAAGCGGGCTCAGGCTTTGTGGCTTGGCCCCTCCCAGACTGTTCACTTGCTCCCCGGGGGCAGACAGCTTGGTGAGGCTCTTCAACCACATTTGAGGCATATGTTTGGTACTGGCATGACTGTATCATAAGTGCCTCTGTGGGCTACGTGGCTCCCTTTTGGTCTGTGGTACCCAGGACGGATCTGTGTACAGTTGGTGCTGGACGACCCGGGTTGTCACAAGGTAGCTGTGGGGTGCCTTCTGCCTGGGAATGGAAGTGGTGAGCCGACTGAGGGGTCTGAGCAGGACAGGTGCAGACTTAGCCTCTCCAAACAGGAGATCGAAGCTAAACTGGGCAGCGAGAGGCATTCAGAGGCTTCCCAAAGCGCTCAGGTCTGAGTCATCGGGCTGTTCTCCCAGATGGCTGCTACAGTAGATGTTTGGGTGGGTCAGCGTGGCTCTGCTGGGAGGAAAGGGCACAGATAAAGGGCCTGGATGATGCTCTGAGACCCTGGAACGTGGCTATGAGGGAATGCTGGCTCTGTGTTCACTTCCTTTCCAAAGCATTAAAAATTAAACTTCCTTGTCTTAATATCTATTTTTAAATCATGTCAGAGCCAGCATTGGTGTCAATCAAGAGTGGGTGGGGAGGAAGAGTGTAGAGAAGAGAAAGTCCCAGCTGAAACAGGGTGATCGCTGTCACTGCCTGGAGGAAAATGCCACAGGTCTGTCCTCTATCCCAGGGTTGGTGGAGAGCGCTGAAAACACCAGCAACCCCCTGTGAGGAGGGTGGGTGGGTGGAGGCGAGAGGAGGGAGGGAGGGCTCGTTCTCCCCCTGCCCTGCCTCCATGTGCACGGCTGCCCTTGGCTGAATTTGGTGTTCAGCCCTGGGGCTTACTGGGTTGTTGGGGTCCCAGTTGAGTCCATTCACTCATGCCACAACTATTTACTGAATGCCTGCTGCGTGCACAGGAGGCTCCAGTTGGTGAGGACAGGCTGACTGGGCTCGCACAGAGAAGATCAGCTTTCTTGGGCCAGGAAGTCGTGGAATTGAGAGGTCATCTGGCTCGTCCTCCACCAAGCATTTGAACACAGGCCTGCCAAGGGAGGGGTGAGAGCAGGGCCACCTCTCCCTTCCCCAGCATTCTAGGGAGGGACAGCAGCAGGCCTGGGCTCAGCTTCTGGGTGGCCCGACTCAACCTGTCCTTTCCTTTCCCCCACCCTTAAATGATGGCTGTCTCACTCCTACTCTAAAATGTTTGCTCCCCATCAGAAATGGCAGGAAAAACAAACTTGTTTTTTTAAGAGTTAGTTTCCTACTTTGGGAAAAAGAATTAGTGAATTACGTGTCGTTTCTGTTTCTTCTTTTAAAGGGCTGATCGGATGCTCTGTGGCTATTGTGTACTGCATGCACTTATTGAGCACCTGCTGTAAGCCAGGCCCTTAAGCTGAATTCCATGCAGGAATCAGAAATATAAACAGATCATTCTAGTTCTGAGCAGTAGGTGCTCAGTAGAGCTGCTTAATAGAGTAATTAATATTGCTTAATTAAGACAAGATACAGAGGTAACAGAGTAGAGCAAGTGACACTGGGATTTTGAAGAATGAATAGGAGTTTGCTAGGTAGGTGTGGATGGGAGTCTGGGCAGGGAAGAAGATCCAGAACTGGAGCTGGGAGAGCTTGCAGTCCGGTGGGAGCGACAGAGCCCCCTGCATGTGTACAATGGGCTGAACACAGGGAAACCAAGGGTGGGATCAGTCTGGGTGGGGTCTGCTGGGGGAGGCTTCCTGGGGTGGTGAGTTCTATACGGGCTCTGAGGGTGAGGTGGCCCTGTTCTGCCGTGAAATGTGCACCAGCGTCTGGGCATGTTCTTCAGTTTGTCTCCAGTCTCTGAGGAAAGGGAGATTTTGTTTTTCTGATGGTAACCACCATGCTAGGACTTGCGAACGTCTCTCAGGCTATAAGCTGTTGCTGTGGGTAATCCGGCTTACAGAGATGCCCCTGTTCACTCCCCCTTCTGGCCTCTCCCTTCCAGCTTCCATCTACCTGCTTATTTGGTTCCAGTTAGGAAGCTTTGAAGCTGAGCTAAACCCACTGGACAGAGTTAAGTCTTCTGAGCCCGCTTTGTCCCTGCTCACATTTGAAAGCTAATCTGCTAGCAGAAGTGGTGGGGCTTGGGGCAGGGATGTTAAAAACAGCACGTGGTTGGGAGGGTGAGCAGATCTGCAACTGGGGGAGCAGCCCAGGATAGAGACAATGGCTTTCATCTCCTTGCCTTTTCTTCAACTAGGCAGGGGGTGAGAGCCAAATTTCAAACCTCCCTTGTGTTAGGCAGCTTGACAGGCCAAGGAGAAGACAGACAGACACAAGAATAAGACAGGGACATGGCTTCTGCCTTCGGAGAGTTTTCCAGCTGCGCTCGGGGATCTTCACTAGGGTGTAGATACAGAGCAACCAGGCAGCTTTTCACACGAGCAGAGGCCATGTTCCCTTCCCTCCTCCCACTGCCTTGAGTCAGTCTCCAGGAGAGAGGCCTATGTTTTGAACATTTCCTTAACCTCTTGATGCTTGGGTATCCTCATGTATGTCAGGATCAGCCATTTTACAGTATGTGCTGAGGCCCAGATGAGGTAACACATGCATTATGTAGGTACACTGCCTAGCAGGAGGCCTGGCAGGTTAGACTGGCAGCTGCAGTTACTATCAGTGTACTTCCTGCAGTGCGAGCATGTGAACAGGCAGCCCCTCCATGAGTTACATGTCCTGGGGCTGGAGTGACAGTGCCGGGCAGCGCTTTGGAGCCCTGGAAGCAGCCCTAGATATCACTTTGGGTTGGCGGTTGTTCCGATTGTCTTCTGGTCTTAGGGATACAGAGGAAAAATGAGGCAGTGGGAGGTCTGGGTGGATCTTTTGGAGGATGGTGGTGGAAGGCAGTGGGGAAGAGAATGGTCTCAGAGCCCAGGGCCAGCAGCTGTCCCTGCTATGCTGTACGCTTACCTCTGGCTATCCCTGTTGGGGCTCTTCCCCTGCCTCACTTTCTTCTTGGTACAACGAATCAGGCCAGGAACAGGCCTGCTAGGCCAGTGGTCATATTGCAGGGTCCCCGTGGGCCCTCTCCCCTCAGTGCTCCAAGGGCAGGTCATTCCTCTGGCACACTCAGTGTTGGACTCTGTGGAGGGGAGGAGGGGAGAGCTCAGTAGCTGACTAAAAGGGCACATGGGGCTCCAGGTTCTGGTTACTTTACTAACCACTAAAACAGCCACTTAAAAATTTTCCAAATTGTGGAATATATCATGTAAATTTATATAGTTTAAAAAAGTTATGTAATGAAAATGCACCCACTGTGCAGTGTAAGAAATAAAACATTAGCTACACCCATGAAGCCCCTGTGTTCTCCCGAGCATACCTCCAGCATCTCCCCTAGACAGAACTGCAGTCCCTAGGTTTTGTTGAGTACATTGCCTTATATGTTTTCCGCATAGGCATCCTTCAACACCATATTATTTGCTTTGGCTTGTTCTAAACATTTGGTCAATGGAATCATTCAGAATTTTTAAAACATCCAGTGTTAGGCCCTGGCCAGGTGGCTCAGTGGATAAAGCGTCGACCTGGTGCCTCAGAGGTCACGGGTCCAACCCCTAGTCAGTCTCAGAATACATCTGAGAAGCAATCAGTAAGCATACCAGTAAGTAAAATAGCAAGTCGACATTTCTCCCCCCCTTCCTTTAACTCTTCCCTTCCCCCCTTCAAATCATTAGAAAAATTTTTTAAAAGTTTTACAATTCAATGTTACGTTTATGTATTCATTCATGCAGATCTGTGGCCACAGTGCACTTGTTTTCATTGCTCTGGTATTTTGTGTGAGTGTGCTACAGTGTGTTCTTATGGTGATGAGTATTTGGCTTAATTTTTTCTTTTTAAACATGCTTCTGTGAACATTCTTGGACAAGTCTCCTGGTGTATATATTCAGGAGTTTTCTAGGACAGTGCTTCTAAAAGTATCTGTGAAGGACCAGCTTTTTACTTACAATTCTCAGATATGGCTACGCTGAGCATGACTAATACACAGCTCAAAGTGCAGGTGACTCACCTACATCGAAACAAGTTCATTAATCATGTACTTGGATGTTCTGGCAATATCAGATTACTATAGAAAATTCCTAAGTGTTAAGCATTTTCCTGGACCACACTTTGACGAGAACTGCTATAGAGTATATAGCAAAGAATGACATTGCTAAGATTTAGGCTATGTAAAGCATTTCCGCTTTACTAGATGATGTCATAGTGTTTTCCAAAGTGGATGTATCAGTTGACATTTTTACCAGTGGAATGTCAATTGAAAATGGGGAGTTTTGGCTCTGGCCAGTTGGTTCAGTGGTAGAGTGTTGGTCAGTGTGTGGATGTCCCGGGTTTGATTCTCATCAGGGCACACAGAAGAAGTGACCATCTGCTTCTCCGCCCCTCCACCCCTTCATTCTCTTTCTCTATCTCTGTCTTTGCCTCCTGCAGCCATGGCTCAGTTGATTCGAGTGCGTTGGCCCCGAGCTCAATGGCCCGGGTGCTGAGAATGCTCTGTGGAGCCTCTGCCTCAGTCACTAAAAATAGCTGGGTTGCAAGCATGGCCCCAGATGGGCAGAGTATTGGCCCTAGACTGGGGTTGCCAGATGGATCCCGGTCGGGGTGGATGCGAGAGTCTGTCTTTATATCTCCCCTCCTCTCACTTGGAAAAGAAGAAAAAAAAGGGGGGAAGTTTTGGGCATTCTTCAATATAGTGAGTACAAAATGCTATATTATGATTTTAATTCGCATTCCTCTGATTACTAGTGAACATCTTTTTATAGTTTTATTAATTGTTCTTTTCTGTGAATGCCTGTATATGTTTTTGTCCATTTTTCTATTGTTTGCTTTTTCTTACTAATTTTTAGAATTTTATTTATGTTTGGTACTTATCTATTATTTATTGTGTACCATAAACACAGTTTATAGCTTGCCTTTTCACTTTCTTCATAGGTTCCTTTGGTAAAAAGAAATGATTATTGTTATTATTTTTTTTTTGCAAGCTAGTAAAAGAGAGACAGACAGAAATGGAGAGATCTGAGAAGCATCAACTCGTAGTTGGGGTACTTTTAGCTGTTCATTGATTGCTTTCTCATACATGCTTGCCCCAGGGGCTCCAGCCAAGCCAGTGACCCTTTGCTCAAGTCAGTGACCTTGGGCTCAAGCCAGTGACCTTGCACTTCAGGTCAGACCTTTGGGCTCAAGCCAGCGACCATGGGGTCATGTCTATGATCCCATGCTCAAGACGGCAACTTTGTGCTCAAGCTGGATGAGCCTACAATCAAGCCAGTGACCTTTGGGTTTCGAACCTGGATCCTCAATGTCCCAGGTCGACGCTCTATCCACTGTGCCACCACCTTGTCAGGTGACATTCTTCATTTTAATATAGTCAAATTTCTTGTTCTCTTTTCTTTGTTAGGGTGTTACTTTTTATAAATTATTTAACAAATATGCAGTATCTCAGAGGTGTCCATATCCCTTGTAACAGGACAGTGCTTGTCACAACATACTAGGCAATCATGAATTGTTGAATGAATTTGAGTGATTAAAGGTGAGTTCCTGCCTGACCAGGTGGTGGTGCAATGGATAGAGCGTCGGACTGGGATGTGGAAGACCCAGGTTCGAGACCCCGAGGTCGCCAGCTTGAGTGTGGGCTCATCTGGTTTGAGCAAAAATTCACCAGCTTGGACCCAAGGTCGCTGGCTCAAGCAAGGGGTTACTCGGTCTGCTGAAGGCCCGCGGTCAAGGCACATAAGAGAAAGCAATCAATGAACAACTAAGGTGTCGCAATGCGCAATGAAAATCTAATGATTGATGCTTCTCATCTCTCCATTCCTGTCTGTCTGTCCCTGTCTATCGCTCACTCTGACTCTCTCTCTCTCTGTAAAAAAAAAAAAAAAAAAAAAAAGGTGAGTTTCTATACTTTTTATTTCTGAAAGTTTTTATTTTTACATTTAAGTCTTTAATATATCTGGAATTGATATTTGTGTACGATGTGAGTGAGGCAGGGCTCTGATTTCTTTTTCCCTCAAGTGCAAATCAGTTGTCTTAGCTCCACTGATTGGCTAGTCCTCCTTTCCCCACTGGTAGGTAATGCCACCTGCGTCTTTCCACTGCACTCTTTGTCTGTCCATGTACCACATTGTCTTAATCACTTCAGCTTTAAAATAAGTTCCACATCTGGTAGGGCAAATCCTCTCATCTTACGCTTTTCAAGAATGTTTTGGCTGTTCTGGGCCATTTTGCATAAAGTTTGTTTTTTTGCATAAATTTTGGAATCAGTTTATCTAGTTTCATTAAAAATCAATCGTTCAGTCAGTTAACTTCCCTGCCCCTTGCCCAAACCCTGTTGATATTTTGATTGGCAGTGCATTGAATGTATTGATTGACTTGGGGAGAATTGCTATCTTTGTATTTCCTTTCATGGATATAAATTGTATTCTAATTATGTGTTTCTATTTATGGATATGGTATACTCCATGTATTAGGCCTTCTTTAATGTCTTTCTGAAAGTTTTATCATGGTCTCTGTGAAAGTCTTACACATCTTTTATTAAGTAGAAACCTTTGCTCTTCCATCCTTTGCCCCCACCCCTCCCCCCTGAGTTCCGGCTAGAGACCCAGGGGGGGGACTGCTGCCCTTCCGGCCACCCCTCGTCAGGTGTGGTGATGTTGAGACCCATAGGGCAGTCAGGCCCAGTACTAGGTACTTCCCTTACCTTATCTACTCTCCATAGCACCTGAGGAGGAGACAAGCCATTATTTTCATTTTGCCTCCAAGGAGATGGAAGCTTTGACAGGTTAGGTATTTTGCCTCAAATTACTGAGGTGGAAAGTGATGGAGCTGGGATTTGAACTCAGGTTAGTCAAACCCCCAAGCCCGCATTTTTTTCTGTGACCATTTCTGGGAAGTCATCTTGACCCAGCTGCTTCCCTGCTGACTTTAGATTGTACTTTTCTTGGATCTGTACTTCCAGCTTAGTACATTGAAGCCTGGGAAAACAGGACCTGAGTTATGCATATTTTTATATGACTCAGTTGATGATTTGTGCCTTCCTCCCCCCAGTCCTAGCCCCAAACAGAAGTGGGTCAAGAGGTGACCACCTAGTGATCATCAGGGACTTTCTCAAATCCGTGGACAGTCAGTCCTCTAGGTACCTTAAAAGCCTTACAGATACTATGAGTGGACAGTGGTATCTGTGTGTAGGTGATGACACTGAGGCTAGAGGCACTGTTACCCATGGCCATGAGCAGGAAGAAGTGAGTGTGAGGGACCTTCATCTTTGCCTTGCTTCCTCATAATAGGTGCTCAGTAAGTATGTGTTGATTATGGGCTGACTTGAACTGCACAGGCATGCTAGGAAAGAGGGCAGGGTGTCAGGCAGGCTAGTGTTGGGATGCTCCTTGTTGGTGACCCCCTTTAAATAATGATTGGGGTTTTTCTAAAGGAAAGGCATCATGCTATTGGGGAGCCTCCAGTGGGAATATTCTGCCTAGCCAAATAGGACCCCAGATGCCAGTCATACTCATTGCCTTGGAAGACGGCTTT
The DNA here is from genome assembly GCF_036850765.1 of Saccopteryx bilineata. Lineage (NCBI taxonomy): Eukaryota > Metazoa > Chordata > Mammalia > Chiroptera > Emballonuridae > Saccopteryx > Saccopteryx bilineata. Next base: position 116,157,197 of record NC_089491.1, read on the forward strand.
GTGGCCATCTCTCCTTATTTCAGTAAGCCCCTTGTGGGTGTCCCCTACCCCAATGATTTCTTCTAGCTACATATAGCACTCTCCCCCAGGACTCTAGAAAATGCCATCACCTCATTGCTTTCATTTCAAGAGTGCTGAGGACCCATGGAGTTTGGCGTCCTGGGACTGTGTTGCCCTGGGGTCTAGTTCTGGGTAGGCCCTTGGTGTATGTAGGTGGTTGTAACTTGCTCACTCCACAATGATTGATGAGGACAGCTAGATTAGTACAGAAACCTCAAAACATAGCCCTGCTTGGTCATGTGGCAGCTACGGTCCCTTGTGCCTAACTAAGGGCTCCACGTGGCCTACGCTAAGGCAGGGCAGTGGTGGGTGCATTCCTTCACCTGCTGTTCCTCCTCCTCCAGGGTGGGACTGTCCTTTCAGAAGTCTTAGGGAACAGGACCCCGTGGTCACAGAGTGGAGAGTTTGCCAGTTAAAGCCAGAAGAGCTGGAGTAGAGGGGCAGTGGTATGTCTGAAGGTTCTGTGGGTCGCACAGGGCGTGGGGCAAGTTCCTCAGGTGTGCTTTTTTTTAAACATTTATCTTTCACTGGCCTGGTTCTGCACTTGCATCTTCCCCTCAGGTACCCAGATTGTAAGTTCTTAGAGCTGCCCTCTGCCCACATACACATTTGTGTATATTTGTGTGTACATGTGTGCACCTATATATATAAACATATATACTGTATACATAAATCTGTATGCTTATGTGTATGTATATATCCATGAATATATAAACATTTAAGACCCGTTAATAGTCCTTAAGTATGTGTGTTTCTATATATACGAATATGCATACCTAGCGAGATTTCCTCCCAGTGTGTGTGACCCTTGGGTATAAGCTGCATTTTCGTTTTAAGCATCTCATTTCTTAGCTAGGTTCTGGATAAGCTAGATCTCTTGTATACCTCCCTACCTATCTGTCTATGAACTAAGCTCAGCTGTGTTGTTCCACATGTGGAGGGCAGGGGCAACTCACTTTTCCAGACATCTTTTGTTTTTGTTGGCCCAGCTTTCTTTTCCCTTCTCTTCTTATTTGCCTCTCTATTTTCCTGTCTTTGGGTCTTTCAGTATATGTGAAGGGCTACAAGGTTAGTTCAGAGGCTACAAAGGCAAACTGAGCAACAGGCCACACACTGGGACAGGAGCCAGGCTGTTCTGGGGTTCGAGGCATCAGGATCTAATGATGAGCTCGGTCACTTTAACTCTGTCAGGAGGCATTGGCTCCTGCTGTTTTGGCCCTTGACTCCCCACTGTTCAAGAGCTGGCTTCCCAGGAGAGGGTCTGGCTGGTCACGTGCCCACCTGTGGGCAGGGGAGAGCAGAGCATTTTGATTGATGGGATAAAGCTGTATGCATGGGGGAGGAGGAGAATTTCCCCATTAACAACAGGGGTGCTGCTGCCAAAAGAAGGGGGAAGGGCAAAAATGATAGATATCTGCTACACTGCTTCGTCCCCTTCCCCCAGATGCCAGATGCTGCTGCTGGGATTTCTTCATCCCCTGAGACGCATTCTCCCTGCCTCCTGGAGAGAGAGGTCAGGAGCAGATGGGGGGGCTGAGGCCCAGGGAAGCAGAACAGTGCACCCAGCAGCCCTGGCTCTTTGCCTGGCTGCCCTGACTGCCTCTCCGGGTGCGATTCAGCAACTGGGGCACCTCTGATCTGCTCAGCGCCTGGGGTGCTATCTAGGTATGTCTGAGTTGCTAAGGGGGGGCAGGGTGCCCAGACCCAGGATTCCCTTTGGGGCATCTCCCAGCACACCATGCTCATGGATCGTAGTCTGTCACCACTTCTCACCCATCCCAGTGATTGCCATTGGATCTACTGGCAGAGCCAACTGATTGATGGTAGGGTGTGTGTGTTCCCTGTCCTGGAATTTCTTAACATTCCTCAGTCCTGAGTCTCTGAATTCCCAAAATGTGTTCCCAGTGATCAGCCACTGAGTCCTGAGGTCGCCGGTGGTTGGCTGACTTCATGCTGCATGGTAGTCTAGGGGAAACGAGTGAACTGGGTCCCTGTTCTCAAGGAGCTTTCGGTCTTGCTGGAAGAGCTAACTGCTGTCCAGGAAAGCATGCAGGAAGGCAGTGTGACCTACCAGAGAAAGCCCACGTACGCCGTTGGCCAGAGGGTAGTGCATTTTACAGACGTCCACAGTGTCCAGTCCCTGGGTTTCTTGTCCCCCATCTTAACGCAGTGGAGTGCAGACGAGAATACTGGTGTGAGAGTTCCTGTGGGCTGCCTGCCACACAGTAGGCACTCCTGAACAGTGCGGACCATTACATAATCTGGCGTGTTTCTTTGTTTGCCGTGGTTTCCAGGAAGTGTGAGCTCTGGGAGCACCAGTGGTTCAGGCGTAGGGCCAGGTGGATGGAGGAAGTTTTGTGCAAGAGGCAGGAGATAAGCTGATCCTTGACAGAGGAATGGGATCTAGTCATGTGTAGAGGAGTGGGGACAGCCTTCCGGGCCCAGCTGAAGGTGAGGAGACATGGTGAGCAGGGAGCCTGAGGTCAGCCAGGTGAGATCCTGGACAGGGCCTTTACTCATGCCTGCTGCTGCTGCATGCAGACCAGATGAATGAGATGAACGTGGGGGAGTAGATGTGCTTGTTGTGGTAGGTGTCTCTGGAATGGAAGGGGCAGTGGAACTGAGTACCTGTCATACCCTGGCTGAGCGCTCTTGTTGGCCATGGAAGGCAGTGTTGGGATGTTCATGTCCAGCACCTGCCATCTGCCTTCTGACCAGATCAAGCTTTATGGAGGAGGACAGTCAGGCGAAGGGGTTCTGGACAGCATAAGGAATGGGGAGGATGGAGGAGGCAGTCATAAGAAGGTGATATTAGAGACCAGAGAAAGGAGCTAATGGCAAAGGGTCTTGAACCAGATTGTGGTGTGCAAGGAACTGCTTCAGTAGAGCAGTGTGCTGGTTGGCAAGGACCCCTTTAATGATGGCGTTTAGGATGTACCTGGCAGGTGTTAGAGACTGCCAGGTGGAAGGTCTGGGGTCGTGTGAATATGGCCTGGGCTGGCAGACTTGGGGTCTCCAGTAGTACCGGGACCTGAGGAGATGGCAGTAGCTGACGTGGAGGATCCTGAGCCTTCTGTGCTCCCTGCAGTGAGCAGCAGCCCCTGGTGTGTCTCTGGGAGGTCCATTGTGTTCTGAGCTCTGACTGTGTCCCCCACCCATTCAAGGAGGCTTTCCCTGCCTGTGGCCAAGAGCGCCTCAGACCCAAATCAGAGTGACAGCTTGTCAGGTCAATGAGCCTAGGCTCCCGGCAAGAGCTCTGTGATGTCTGAGCCATTTAGGACACCTATGCTGACCGGTTCTCTGGGGCCTGTGGAGGGTGAGGTTGGGGGACCCTCAGGAGGGGGGGACATTGGTGCAGTTAGAAGAGCTGAGCGCACAGGGTGCTCGATTTGTTACCATTTATGGCAGCCGAAGAGAACTGGGCCCCCTTGCCTCCCCTCCTCTTGAGCCCCCCTTCCTCTGCCCCTTTCTCAGCCTGCTGGCTGGGAGGAGGGAAATCTGAGTGAAAAGTGCATGTTTCACAAAAAGCCACTCGACTCTGTAGAGGGTTGTGGTCTGAACCAGGCTGTGGGCGGAAGACTGGCAGGATTCTCAGCAGTGCTTTGTTCTCTTTTCCCTCTTGAATGGGGGCTCCTCGTACCCTGTTAGGGTTGGGGAGGGCAGTGTGGCTGCATAGCCCCTTCAGTGGCCTGTCCCCCCTCCCATCCAGAAGTATATTGTCACACTTTCATGTAGAGTATACACCAGTTAAGTGTTAGTTCTGCCTTGGAGCAGAGTGGCCGAGTGGGAAAGAGCAAGGGATGGGTCACAGAGACCTGAGTTCTAGTTCCAGCTGTGTTGCTAACTTGCTGCATGACCCTGAGCAAGCTATTTTCCTCTCTGGACCTACGTTTTTACATCTGGACAATGTGCTCATCCCTTTGGGCTCTGACATCCTGTGATTTTATGTATTTCTTTTTTCTTTCTTTTTTTTTTTTTTTTAACAGAGACAGAGAGTCAGAGAGAGGGATAGACAGGGACAGACAGATAGGAACGGAGAGATGAGAAGCATCAATCATTAGTTTTTCGTTGCGCATTGCGACACCTTAGTTGTTCATTGATTGCTTTCTCACATGTGCATTGACCGTGGGTCTTCAGCCGACCGAGTAACCCCTTGCTCGAGTCAGCAACCTTGGGTCCAAGCTGGTGAGCTTTGCTCAAACCAGATGAGCCTGCGCTCAAACTGGTGACCTCGGGGTCTCGAACCTGGGTCCTCGGCATCCCAGTCCGACGCTCTATCCACTGCGCCACTGCCTGGTCAGGATATGCATTTCTTTTGTTCCCTTTGTGCTTTGAAAGAGCTGATGATTCTTGAGGTTCTTTATCTTCCTCCTAGTAGCCTTAGTACAGTGAGGGACCAGCAATGATTCCCGTACATCTCATTAAGTGTGGAAACTGAGGCCCAGAGTGAGGGAGGACCCTTGAGTAGGGTTGGGTGTGTCCTTGGTGTGCTGGGTACTCACTGCCTGAACCTCACAAAACTGTCCCGGATTCGGCTCTGCCTGGAGGCTCACGGCCCCAGGAGGCAGCAGCTGTTTTGCTGCAGGTCTGGGTACAAGCACAACAGTTTCTGGGTTCAAGGCTGGACAATGGGCTTTGACTCTGTAGAACTCAGGTTTCTGGCTCAGGGACAGGGAGATAATCTTCCCTATTACCCTGTTTCTTACCTCAGGGTAGGAAGAGATGGAAGTCGTTGTCTGACCTGCAGTGGCACAGTGGATAAAGCGTCAACCTGGAATGCTGAGGTCATCGGTTCAAACCCTGGGCTTGCCTGGTCAAGGCACATAATGGGAGTTGATGATTCCTGCTCCTTCCATCCCCCCTTCTCCCTCTCTCTCCCTCCCTCCCTCCCTCTCTCTCTCTCTCTCTCTCTCTCTCTCCCCCCTCTCTCTAAAATGAATAAAAATAAAATCTTAAAAAAAGGATTTATTAAATGAATTAACCTGGTGATAGCCCATAATTGTTTTTGAACCCGCCAATATAATGAGAAACTTGTCCAGTTAGAGCCCAGTTTAGAATAAAACCTAAGTTCAAAACGTGTGTGTGTGTGTGTGTGTGCACGTGTGTCTAGAATTATTGAGCCGTTAGTGTGAATTAAAATCAGACTGACTCCTCGCCTCTCTAAAATGAATAAATAAAATGTAAAGATTAAAAAAAGAGAGAGAGATGGAAATCATGGCTGGGAAGCAGCTACTTAGTACGCTGGTTTTGCCTGCCCCTCCCCTGCCTGGGATGGCTGTCACCCCGGGAGCAGGTAATGAGGGGGCGGGCTGCTTTATTAACGCACTAGGGAGAGGAGCTCAGCACCTTGTTTGACACATACAACTGCTGTGGCTCCCTTCCTTTTGTTAGAAGCCTTAATTGTGAATTGTTCCAATTCCACCTCCAGCGTTCATCCTTAGGAAGAGCTTTTTTTTGGCTTTCTGCTTTCCCCAAGCCCCCTGAACAGTGTCTTTGCTGTTGGCTGACACTGCTTTGCCTCCCACTTCTTTCTGGGGCAGCCCTAGCCCCCTCCCTCAGCTGCTGGTGTGCCCAGCTGCCACGCTTCACAACAACAGAGAGACAAGCAAACAGCCTCCTCCAAACCCTACTAAAACCATGGCTCCACGCTGGGTTTGCTTCTGCTTCAGTGGGCCTTTTCATTGTGAATCCGAGAACCTGTCCTGCCTCTCCATGTGGTCGTGAAGATCAGCATCAGGGGTGGGTGTCATCAGTGGGAAGGTACACACATGTTCACGGGTAGTGGCCCTTCATTCTTGGCCCTCGCTATTGCTGCCCGAGTGTCCCTTTCCTCTCAGAGCCCATCTCTGCCTTTGTCCTGACTTTGTCAGAGGACCAGGGGGGAGTGTGGGAAAAGCTTTGATTGGGAGTTTGGATTCTCCTCACAGCTCTGCCACGGCATTCCTGTGAGGCTCTTTGACTTTTTAGTTACTTATCTGTAAAATGGGAATAAACCTTAATACTTGGCTGGCCAAACTGGGAGAATTGTCAGGAGGATACATTATGATGCTGTCCAGGAAAGTTCTCTGAAGTCTGTAAAGGGTGATGTTCATATAAATTGGAATTACTATCTTGGTTTTTTTTTTTTTTTTTTTTTTTTTTTTTTTTGTATTTTTCTGAAGTCAGAAACGGGGAGAGACAGTCAGACAGACTCCCGCATGCACCCGACCGGGATCCACCCGGCACGCCCACCAGGGGCGGTGCTCTGCCCACCAGGGGGTGATGCTCTGCCTCTCCGGGGGTCGCTCTGCTGCGACCAGAGCCACTTTAGCGCCTGGGGCAGAGGCCAAGGAGCCATCCCCAGCGCCCGGGCCATCTTTGCTCCAATGGAGCCTCGGCTGCGGGAGGGGAAGAGAGAGACAGAGAGGAAGGAGGGGGGGGGGGTGGAGAAGCAGATGGGCGCTTCTCCTATGTGCCCTGGCCGGGAATCGAACCCGGGTCCCCCGAACGCCAGGCCGACGCTCTACCGCTGAGCCAACCGGCCAGGGCGGTTTTCCTTCTTTAACTTCCTATTGTTCTTGGTGTCTGTCTGTTTCTGCCCCCATCTTCTCACCTCCCGTTTCTGATTGGGCCATAAAGCTGCGCAAAGTTTGTTCCCCAAGGTGTTTCTCCACATAGGCAGCCAACATAAATGTGTGACTACGTGTGTGACTGTGGATCCTGCAGGCTCCCTGCCGAGGCACCACACAGTGGTTGACACTGCTGTAAACCCTACTTACGCCTACCCAGGAAGTGTGGTGGGAAGTCACCTGCCCTGTTGACTTCAGCAGCCCCTTCCAGTATTGCTGTGGCCCTTCGTAGGTCAGCTGAAGAAAAGGGGTTAGTGCAGTGGGAAATACGGATGCCTCTCCAGATTTATCCAGGACTTCTCTCTGGCTTGTCAGGCTTATTCCTTCTGTTCGGGGGGTTACTCAGATGTCCAGGATTATGGTGAGCTGGCCCTGTTTTCCTAGTGCCTGATCCATCTGACCAGTTGCTTACCTATCACCTTGCCCTTCCTCATCAGCTTTGGCCTTGTCTGCCTCCCAGAATCCTGTGCTGGGAGGACCCTCATGGGCAGGCCCTTCCTCCGCCAGCCTTGGGCTGGTCTTCAAGCCTGTGAGCCTAGCACTTTGACTGACAGGAGGTTGAGCAACTTTGCTTGTCTGGGTTTGTCTGCCCTCTGGGGACACTTGAGCCAGGCTGATCATCCTCTGACAGACAAAGCCTACCGGTTTCTGCTCTTACCGTGGAGGTGGGGAAGTGGGTTTTGGGGGCAGGGTACTGAGCAGAGCATCACACACTTGCCCACATCACTGTGGATACACACTGAGGAGATCAGAGACCATTTTCTTCCCCCAGAGATGTCCAGACACACCCTGGGCACTCAGATTGGTTTAGGTGAAAGGACTTCTCCTCAGGGAGCTTTACCAGAGAATCATTAGCCTTACTTTGCTTGTAGGGAGACTGAATTGTGGAGAGGAAAGGTGTTGTGTTGAGGGTTCAGTCACGTGGGGAATAAATAAACCTGCTTGGCTGTAGTGGACCCATTGGAACGCATAGTGCCTGAATGGACACGGACCCATTTGTATTAGGTGTGGTCAGAAAGTGCCTTGGCTGCCAGGCTGTGGGGATCCCTGAGGGTTCAGCTGGTGCCCCTTTCCTGCCTCCCAAGAAAGTCCATGCTGGGCCATTTTCTCCGCAGAACTGCAGGCATCCGTCCTGGAGTCCAGTGAACTTCCTTTGCCAAGGCCTTGGCCTCCCGGTTTTAGATACAGCCTGTTGCTTCAGTGGACTCCGATGGACCTTTAGGCCTGCCACAGGCTCCCTGGGCCCTTGTGAAATTCTAGGCCGGGCCAGTACCCAAGGGCATGCTGTCCTGGGGAGGCTGGGCTGCCAGGTGGGTCTCTGAAATGTGGCTGGGGAAGGGCTGGGAGGAGAGCGAGAGGGGCAGAGGACTAGGACACCTCTCACAGGGCAGCTGCAACCTGTTGCCGTGCTATTCAGTTTACTGGAGTTATTTTCCCTTGTCTTTCTATTTATCCGCTTGGTGTTCCCAAACTTCTCCTCATGACTCTCTCCCTTTGGGATTCTCTTCACCTTGTGTTTAGGAGATAACTAGGGAGATGAGTCTTCTATACTGCCCTTGGGCCAGATGTCCTTGACCTTGAGTTTGGGGACTGAGGTGTGAAGGCAGACCTTGGAAGCCTTCTGGGAAGGCAGGCTTGGGTCCCCTGATGGAGATGCTCACTGACTTGGTTGGAATAGGACTTAGATTGTGCATTCTAGATGATGGAGAAGGAAGCTGGGGGATGGGAGCAACCCCACCACATGTAGTGGTTTCTCTGCTGTCTATCTCTCTGTGTCATTGAGGTAACAGTGGGGGGCCCTGTGTGGGTGAATGGCCTGGTCTTTGAGAAGAGTGAGGGGTGAATGGCATTCCAGGCTTCATACTGTTATGTGGACACATTTCTCTACCTTTCACTTGCCCCAGGAAGGTAGAAGAGGCTGTTTCTTTTGGGAGGGGGAAGAAAAATCAGAACACAGAGAGATGGCATTGCATTGGCTCCTGCCGTCTTCTGCCTGCACCCCTGTGCCCACCCTTCACCCCTGTCCCTTGCATCCAATTACCCACAGCTGCCTTCTGCCAGGCCTGCTCTAGCTGCTGGTTTGGCAGGTGGAAGGTAATATGGTGGAAAGAGCCCTGGCTTTAGAAACAGACACCTGGGCTTGACTCTTTTTTTTTTTTTTAATTTAAATTTACAGAAACAGAGAGAGAGTCAGAGAGAGGGATAGACAGGGACAGACAGACAGGAATGGAGAGAGATGAGAAGCATCAATCATCAGTTTTTCGTTGCGACACCTTAGTTCATTGATTACTTTCTCACATGTGCCTTGACCGTGGGCCTTCAGCAGACTGAGTAACCCCTTGCTCGAGCCAGTGACCTTGGGCTCAAGCTGGTGATCCTTGCTCAAACCAGATGAGCCCTCTCTCAACCTGGCGACCTCGGGGTCTCGAACCTGGGTTCTCTGCATCCCAGTTCAATGCTCTGTCCACTGCGCCACCGCCTGGTCAGGCTGGGCTTGACTCTTGACATTACTGCTTACTATTTGTATGAACCTGACAAGGTGCTTAACTCTTTGAGCCTCGACCTCCTCATCTATAAAATGGGATAATAATACCTACTTTCTAGGTTGGTTCAAGGAGTGGGTGAAGCTCTGTATTATGAGGGTTCAGCCATTATATGGCACATGATAGTTGTGTTGGGGCCCAGCGAGCTTCGTATGGGCAGACGATGCCTGCTCAGCTAGCACAGCCGTGCTTCTTGGCAGGGCAATATGGGGAACATGTGTTCAGAATTAGGGTGTGAGTGCCTGCTTTCTGTTCTCAGTCCCCACCCACATCCTCAGCTGGGTCCTCCTTTCTTTAGGCTTTGTCTCCAGCAGAATGCCAGCAAGTCATTCTGAACCTCCCACCCCGCCCCCAGCTTCCTTCGGGGCACAGAGGGAAGGACTGACTTTTGCACAGCCAGAGCTGGGTGCTTTGAGATCTCTGGTGGAGATGGGGAAGGAAATCAAAGGGGAGGGGTTGTTCTGTGCTTTTAGGATGCCCTCTAGGGACTCAGTGTTTAAACTAGAGTTGAAATCTCCTACTGAGATCTCAAAAGGAGGGCAGGGAGGAAGCCTAGGACCGGCATTTGCTAGACCAGCCAGGGGCCTCGAGGGGCAAGGGCAGGGCTATGATGGGCAGTGACTCCCCCACCTGGCCTTGCTTGCAGGGCTAAGGCATGTTTGGGGGAAGACTGGGCGCTCTGCGTAGGGCCTTGGCAGAGATGGAGTGAAAGACAAAAGCAGGACCTGAGAAAGGTGGAGGAGGAGAGGAGAGGGAAGGAAGGGAAAGGAGGGCGATGGCGCAGGGACAGCTGGCAGGGCGGACAGACGCCGCCGGCAGAGCGCCTCAGGTAGGCAGCACTGGGGCTGAGCCTGCCTGCTCCCTTCCCCTCCGCAGTGATTAAGATATCACCAGCTGCCTGTGTTCTTAGCTCCGCAGGCTCTCTGCTGCCAGTAACAAATGCATCTGGCTGGAATCTGGGTCATTAAAAAAAACAACCCGATGTTTCTCTTCTTCTTTACCCCCTGGCAACCCATGCTCTGGAATATAGCTGGGACCCCCCAAAGGAGGGGTCTGGAGGTAACAGGGAGCCAGGGTAGACATGTTGTCTGTCAGGGCCATTCAGCCAGACAGCCGCCCTTGCTGGCTCTCCAAGTTCTGCTGTGAAGCAGAGGCCCTAAATGGAGAGTGATGTGCAGAGACAAGGTTTTACAGGTGGTGTTCCCTCCCGTCTGCGGGCTGGGGTGTCGAGCGAGGTAGCTGTGGTAGTGGCGGTGAGCATGAGCTCAGAGTCAGACATCCTTGGGTTCGGTTGTCATGTAGCGGGATCGCTGACCTCTCTGGGCTCACTTTGTTTCCTCTGTGGACAGTGACAGTGACACAGTTCACCTCTGGGTCGCTGAGTGGGTTCTTCAGGGAATGTCTCAGCACAGTACTGAAGGAAGGGTGGCTGCTTCTTAGTGTGTCATTAATATGTTTCTCTTCAATAGCACCTCCTGGGGGAGTTACGTTTACTCAGCCACAGTGCCCAGCCTGATGGTCAGGAGCAAAGGATCCGTGGAGCAGGTGGCTCTTTAAACTATAAACTGAGACCCCTTTTAAGACTAAAGGTTTGTTTGTATAGTTTGCTCTTGGATTTAGGAATGCAGATGAGTAGAGAGAAATAGAGGAAAGGTGGAAAGGACGATAAAAAGGGAATAAATCTAGGAAGTTTCTTGGAAGAGGTGTGAATTCTAGTTACTCACAACAGATTCCATTTCTGGGAGCTAGTACCATACTGGACCCTGATCTGAGCACTTTACCTGTATTGTCCCACATCCGGCTGATTCCAGAGCCTTCCATGTTCGTAACCCGTATATTGTCCTTACTGTCCCAGGCTGGTAACGACCAAGGATTATGACTTGAATTAAAACCATGGGCATCATCCCAGATATCCTTCAGTGGGTCTGGGGCAGGCGGGCCACACCTGGCTGGTGGGATACAAGTCTCATGGATGGGAACCCACATGGTGCGTGCCCTTGCCTGGGAGCTGAACCCCACTTCTGTCTCTCTGGTAGCACATGCACAGTCTGTAGCACAGAGTAGCTCAACAAATGTTAGCTGAGGTGCTTCTTTGGAGCACAGAAAGTTTGTGATCAGGCAGAACCAGGGCCATTTGCTATGAAGTGGGGAGCTTGGGTACCGTGGAACTAATCTGATATTGAACTAATCTGATATCCAGTGTTTTCTGGAGACTGGCAGGAGGGCCCAGAGACCTCACCCTGTTGTTCTGGCCCATGGGGGATGTTTCTGGTCTGCTGGGGTGGGGGCTGTCTCAGTATGGTATGAGACCTGCTCCCTCCCCCCTGGGGACAAGCACACCAGACTGCCAGCAGTGGGGGCCTCGGGTGGGGAGGGCAGGGCCACTTCTGGGTTCTGATCTTCAAAGTACAGGGCCCTGCTTGTCGTAGACCTTGGATGAAGAACATGCTGGTCCTTTCCTGTGAGATGGTTCCCATCCTTCATCCGTTGCTCTTTTCTAAAGATGCAGAGAGATATTTCAAGCTGCCTTTTACAGCTTTGCGACAGGAGGGCCCTGGAGACTTGGAATCAGGCTGACCTTTTGCAAGCTTGCTGGCTCTTGGTGGTTGGAAGAGGGAAGAGAAGCCCCACGGGGTACATGGAGGCTCACCACCATCTAAGGCTCCCCAGCTGCAGGTGGGTGGAAGATCGTCCTCTTGTTTCCCACCCCACCCTTTACTCATACGTTCCCTCATTGTTCGTTTGTTGGTTAGTTCATTCGTTCATTCACTCACTCACTCATTCAGATACCTGCTTATGCCGGGACTGACAAAAGCAGGGATGAAATAGTCCTTGCCTTGTCATGACTAGCCCGCCTTGACATATTGAGACATTATTTTGTGTTAAAGGGGAATATTATAGATATCTAAGCACTTAATTGAAGCGTTCCTTTTGACATTGTAAAATGAGTTCTTTAAGGAACACTGAATGAGAGTGTATTGGAAAGAAAGGGAGCAGCTGTCCTAGGTGCTCTGCTGTGAATATTTTCTTAGGCTTGTGCAGGGTTCTCTGCTCTATTCCCCTGACACTTCTTCCATAACGTTTATTGAACTTCTACCATACTGGGTGTGGCAGAGAGGGGTATGGCCAGACTGTCCCGGAGAGAGGAGGATATGTGAATGGGGACACCACTTCCTGCACGCTGGGCCCTGGCTCCATACCAGCTGAGGCTGGTTTGGCCTTGGGGATAACTCGTACTTCCAGAGTCAGGAGCAGCAGCAGAGCAGGTTGGACTGTGATGGCAGCAAAGGGATGAGTAACAAGTGCTTCCCGGGCACTTATCAGCACAAGTTTCCAGGCCAAAGGCCTGCCCCCTTACCCGGCTAGTAGGCCACCCCAGTACCCCATGGAGTCCGAATGGAGTCACAGCAGTCTTGGCTCTTGGCTGCATTTCTGTTCCCTAAACATGGCTGCCTCTCCTGAGCCTGATGCTGCCTAGAGGTGATCCCTATCAGATCGTGTGTGGGGTCCTGGGTGATGGATAGCTCATCTGTGTCCTGGCTCTGTAGGCTAATTTCTTGACAAGAGCATGCCAAATCCAGGGCCCTTTCTCTAGTGCGTTTTCAAGAAATATTAATTGGCAATGAAGACCAGACACTCAGGTTCACCAGTGTTGGCCTCCAAGTCCTGTTCTCCCACAATTTATTACTCTCTCTTTAAATTATTCCCCAGGCCTCATGCCGGCGTGCAGGACCAGCCAAACTCTTCTCCTCATGATAGGTTTTGTCCTACAGCTCAGAGCAGAGGGGGGCTTTAATCACAGCTCCGACCAACCAGACCCAGGGAGCTGCCACTACCAGTAATGCACATGGAGGCTGAGGTGGATGGAGGGGGGAATGTGGGCAGGGAGCACTGGGCCACTGGCGGGGGATGGACCTGCCTGGGCCCAGTGCCTGAGCTGCGGTCCCCTGTCTATTAATGCTCCATTAACATGCGGCGGTGGCGTACCTCTAACAGTTTGATTTATACCACCGCGGTTTTGCTTACAAATTAGAAGCTGCTGTTGTGCTAAGTCGGCTTTAAAATCGATGCGGAGTAATTGTGGTACATAGGTAGTTGGACGACATTAACATGAGAAATGTGCTGTAGTCGTTGTCCTTGGAATGAACATGACCAGTTACAGTGAAATTCTGTGTCCTCTACCCAGCTAATTTGAACACAGCTCACTGCCGAGCTCTCCCCTAGCATGGCCAGGCGTGAACAGAGGTTTGTCGTGAATGGATTTGTCAGGAATAGGGCTGGGGGTGATCGGTTGAAGTGGAGGTGTGGGGCAGGGACCTCATTTGTTCCATCACTTGCTCCAAACTCCCTGGCTTTCACTGTGTATTTTTTTTACGCAGTTTGCTACCATGACGCTTTGGGCAGCCCTAAGAACTTTAGTATGTGCTGACTCTGTGTGTCTTTGTGTGTGTGTGACTGTATGTGTGCCTGTGTGCACATCTGTGTGTCTGTGTGCGTACCTGTGTGCGCATCTATGTCTGGGTGCGTTTCTGCATGCTTGTGTGCATCTATGTCTGTGTGCATCTGTGTGCATGCCTATGTGTGCATCTATGTGCGTGTCTGTGTGTGCATTTGTATCTGTCCCTGTGTGTTTGTGTGCATGCCTGTGTGTGCATCTATGTCTTTCTGTGTGCATTTGTCTGTCTGTGTGCATCTATGTGTGGGTGCCTGTATGCGTATATCATCTATGTCTCTGTGTGTGTGTACATCTGTATCTGTGTACATGCCTGTGTGTGCATCTTTGTCCCTGTGTGTCTTAGTGCATGCCAGTGTGCATCCATGTCTGTCTGTGCACATCTTTGTGTGCATCTATGTTTGTGTGCGTCTGTGTGTGTATCTGTGCTGTGTGGGTGCCTGTGTGCATTTGTGTCTGTCTGTGTGTCTGTGTGGGTGCCTGTGTGTGCCTGTGTGTCTGTCTTCTGTCTTGCCTTAGAGTAAAAAAGAGTGCATAGGAGGGCAGATTATGATTGTTCATCCTGCCTTCCCAGCAGTCCCTAGGGTGGTCAGTTCATCCATTTTCTCATCTGTAAATTGGGCCGAACACTGCTTAGGCTCTGGTTTCAGTGTGTTTGAGAGAATGGGAGTCCAGTCATTTTAATGTCGGATCGTGAATTTGCGGCAGCAATAGCAGTAGCTTGTTAGGAGAGTGATTTGCCCAGGAGCTGACGGGTGGCCAGCATCCAGGGTGGTTCCGTTTGCTCTGCACATTGGAATCTCACAGTAGCAGTTTTAAAACAGAATCCCAATGCTGGGTTCTATCTTCAGAAATTCTAGTTTAATTGGTCTGGGGTGTGTCCTGGGATCTAGGTACTGAAAGCTATCCAGGGGATCCTTACGTATGGTCAAGGTTAAGAACTGACACCGAATCCGTTTCTTTTTTTTTTTTTTTTTTTTTAAATCCATTCTTTATCTTCAGCTGGACCTGCACTTCTTTAGGTGGGACTCATGCTAATCAATGTGAAAGCTCTCTGTAACAAAGAGGAATGTTTTCTAATTTATTGTCAGGTCGTTCTTCCTTCTATCTAACCGGGATCCCTACTGCTTCAGATTCAACCTGCTCACTCTCCCATAGCTGAATGTGTGTACCTGGTGCCTCTGTCTCTCTGTATGGCTGGTGTCAGGCAGCACTGTCTGTGTTGTAAGCATCCAGTTTCCCCTGGCACCCTTGCTTACTTACAGATGGGGCAGTGAGGCCTTCTGCTGGGGAGTGACCTGGCCTCACTGGGGACCCTGCTGCTCTGAGGGACACTGCACTAGGCCTTTTCATGGGCTAGGGAGTGGAGTTCAACATTTCCTCTGCTTACACACGAGGCAGCTAAGACCCAGAGAGGGAACGGGCTCCGGCCAGCAGATCACAGCCGTTGGTGGCAGAGGCAGGACTAGACCCCAGGTCATGGCTGCTGTCCAGGGCTGTTTCCCACGCCATGGCAGCGAGCCGAGGAGTTTGTCTCTGGACCCTTTCTCTGAGTGGGCTGTGCCCAGAGAGGCAGGGTCCATGTGCATGACTGTACAGCGCAGCCTCTCAGACGTAGATTGCGCCAGGATGGCCGCACGATGGGCTGGGGGAATGACAGCTGTCGGGTCTGGTTTGACGTCAGTGCAGGCGCCTGCCAGATCCCCCAGTTCTGTCAGCTTCGCTCCAGCAGTGCTTTTCCTGTTTGGTGAAAGCAGGTCTGTCTTATACAGATCAGCCCACCAGGGGTGGAGCGGCTGGGGGTGCACAGCAGTGGTCAGGGTTTCCTGGTGGCCATTGGGAGTGGTGCTTGTCTCCATGTGGCAATCGGGACTTCAGAAATCATTCAGCTATTCACTCAGTTATTATAATGTAAGTGTCACCTTTTACTTGGTTCTGTGTGGGACACATAGCCTTTGTGGTCAGAGAGCTCCTGTTCTGGTGGAAAGAGACAGATAAGGAGTGAGTTTTGAACATGGTGTGGTAAGAGCTGTGATGGAGGTAAACATAGGCAGCTGCAGGAACACCTAGGAGGGGCACCCAGCCTGGAGGTGGGGACTCTGGGAATGCTGTCTCTGCACTCAAGGGGAGCAGGGTTGAGTGACTTACCAGGCAGGGCTTTGTCTCCTGGGCCCTCCCCAGCTTGGCCTGCCCAAGGAGCCCAGGAGTGAGGGGAGTCTTGGGCTAGGAGGTCAGTAGCACTTGTGAGGGCAAGATGATGGGAAGAATGTCACACTGAAGATGGGACATGGGGTTTCAGAGCAGAGCTAGAGACACATGTGTGCTGACATTGGGGCTGAGGGCAGTGTGCAGGCAGCTACAAGCAAGGCTGGTCCCTGTGGGATGTTGGGCACTGTTGCATCCTCATGGGAAGATGAGCAATGCATCCCTGCATGTTGCCTGACTCATACTTGGTTCCGGAGCTTTAAGAAGTGGGAAGCAGCTCCCTCCTCTTCATAATAACAGGAAGGCAGGCCTGAGTAGTTGGCTTAAGTCTGGGGAAGCAGGAGGGACTATTGTCATATAGCTCATCAGAGGGACTGCGACCAGGGCCACCCCTTTGCCCTGGGATCAGAGGGTTTCCACACAGTAGTAGCCTTGGGGCCAGGTTCTCCTCCCATTCACTAGTGAGACTGACGTGCAGAGACCTGGGCACTTACCAGGATGTGTGGGCGGTGGCAGGGGCGACCCTGAATCCTGGGGATACACCGAGCCCAGTACGGTCTTGTATCTGGCCTTTTGTACACCAGCAAGACACACCGCAGCAGAGAAATCCAAATGATTGTTTAGTGGTGAAAAATTAAATGCAAGAGCTGAAGCCAACAGTAATTTCAATGAACACAGGGAGATTGAGAGCCCCAGAGAAGCATTAGAAGTTGTCTGCCATGCTCATGTCCCGGGTTTTTCTGGGGCTGAATGTGTCCCCCAAGAATGTGCAGTCTGGGCTGTTTGGCACTGCTGGGAGAGGCTTTGGAGAACTGCCTCGGCCTCCTGACAAGGCTGGCCTCCGAGCAGCTCTGGGACAGCCAGCCCGTCTTGTGTGTGGTTCCCAGGGCCTGCACAGCCCTGGATCCCTGAGACACCAAGGTCAGATGCCTTGAAGGGACAGAGCCATTTTCGGTGGTCAGGGAGAGAGGGTGTGGATGAGTGTTTGTGCATCAGGCTGCCTTGGTCGGGGGGCCCAGCCCCCCAATTCCCTCCTCTCCTCTCATTTCAAACTGTTTGCTTCCCTGCTCTCTCCTTTGCTCCAGTTGGATCTGCTCTCCTTGTACCAGACCTGTATGAGGTAGGGGGACATGGGTGTTTGCTCTCAGCTGGGGCCTTGTCCCCTTGGGGGGCTTGAGAATAGGCACAGCGGGGAGGTGCTTCATAAACAGAGATGATTAGTCCATTCTTGTGGGCTGGGTGGCAAAGAACTTTAGCCGAGGTGTAATAACTAACAACTGGCATTCCTGTGATGCTTCCCTGTTAGCAAACATCTTCATAAACATTTCTCATTTGGTCCTCATGGCTCCTTTTAAAGGCTAACAACAGCAGCTAATACTTATTGAGTGATTACTACATGCCGGGTACTTTGCTGCTAAATGTTTTACATGCATTAAAACAAAATATTCTCTTCTCACAGCTACTTTGGAACACAGTACTAATACTGTCCCTTTGTATCCACAAGGAAACTGAAGCTCAGAGACATTGGGTAACAAGGTCACACAGTCACACACTAAGCAGTTGGGTTCCAGGCCTCCCCCCCCACCATCACCACTTCCCATCTGCCACTGGTCTGCTGCAGGCTGGAGGGAATGGCCCTGCTTCTAGGCAGCAGAGCCTCCCAGCCCAGGCACTGGTTGATGCCCATGCACGTTTCTTGGTGGAAACTTGCCACAGCTCACTTCTAGGCTATATTGGTTTCCAGCAGCTGTGTAACAAAATACCACACATGTGGTAGTTTAAACCAATAGAAATTTATTGTCACACAGTTCTGGAGATCAGACATCCAAGATCAAGGTGTGGGCGGGCTGCAGTCCCTCTGGTGACTCTAGGGGAATTCTTTCTTGCCTGTTCCAGATGCTGGTGGCTGTGGTGTGCCTTGTCTTGCGGCTACATCACTCCAATCTCTTTCTCTGTCTTTCAACACTTTAACCTCCGCCTCTGCCTCTGCCTTCACCTCACAGTCTCCTCTGAGTGTCTGGCTCCCTCTTCCTCTCTCTTAGAAGGACACTTATAATGGCATCCTGGTAATCCAGGATTATCTCAAGATCCTTAATCACATATGCAAAGATCTTTTTTCTAAATAAGATCATGTCCACAGGTTCCAGGGATTAGGCTGTGCACATATCAGCCCACACTACACTGGGCATCCTCAGGTGCTGTGGACACAGGAGGCAGGAGTGGGCCCATTTCAGACCTGGGGTGCGGCTCTACACCAGCCCTTCCAACAAGGGACAGGCAGTAGAACCAGGATGATACATCCTGCATTGGGTTTCTTCACGCTGTGGCGCCACAGCTTGGCCCATGAGTGCGCCTCTGCTTCTGAACCTTGCTGGGCTTGTGGCATTCACTGTGCCTTCTTTCCTTCCTTCTGTAAACTCTGGAATCTTGGGACTGGAGGAAGCATCCACAAGTGGTCTTGCTCTTCTTTTGGCCTCCTGACTAGCCTTCTCCGAACAAATCCAATCTATCCTGCCTGCTTTTTCTCTCTGGTGGTCAGACATTTTCTCCTTACCTCTGGCCTCACTGCCCTCAGCAGCATTCCTGTCTGGGGCTTACTGTCACCAGGACCTGCCTATGTAGTGAAGGCCAGGGCCAAACTGAAGCCCTGTGCACAGGGCTGATGGGGATGCGGTGCTTTTTGGGTTGGCTTGAGGTGGAGCCAAATGCTGTTTCTAAGCTGGGTTTTGCTGAACTCAGAGACAGAGAGGGAAGCAGGGTTGTGGTGGCGTCTCCTTCCTACCAGGTACTGCCTGTGCTGAGTGCAGGCGAAGCCCCTTGCTGGCCTCACAGTTCCAGTCCAGCAGCTTCCTCTCTGACAGGCAGGTCCTGCTGCACCAGCTTCTGTCAAAAGATGTCTCAGGAACTTGCTGCTATGTGGGGAGTCAAAGCCAGTCCTGGATCCCTTGGGCCAGACAGATGTGCCTCTCGTGCTTGGGGAGGATCTGGCCTTGGCCCCTGAGCAGGAGGAGACAAGGACCTGACTGAGCATAGCAGGCCCCCTTCTCTTCCCTCAGCTCCTTCCCCATCCTTGTCCTCCACTGCTCCCAGCACCTACCTCAGTGGGCCCTGGGCACCTTGCAGAAGTGTGCCCGTCTTCGCCCCACTTGTTCCTCCCCCGGATTGCCCCCAAACCTGCTCAAGCTTTGGAGATGCTTGGGACCTGGGCCAAGGTGGTAGGCATCATAGATTGGCCGAGGAGATGAACAGTTTTGAAGGTCAGAAGGCAGGGTCAGTTCCTAGGCCTTCCTGGGTTCTGCTGTCAAAGCCTATGTGTCTCCCTGATATTTAGTCCTGTGTCCCAGCTCTCCTCTGCCCGTGAGCCTGATTTCCCTGTCCATATATCACAACTCTTTGTTCCCTTCTCGGCCCTTCTCCCACCACCAACTGGGTGGTGTTTCTGTTGCAGTGTGGCCCACATTGGAACTTCCCTTGTGTCCCTAATTGAGCATTCCTCAAGGACAGTAGGCACCTACCTTGTGCCTACTGAATGCTTGTCGACACTGCGTGGCACAGTCTTCTAGAATGGGGATGGAACAGTGTTTCTCAGTCTCTGGAGACTGCCGCACACACTAGGGTTTTTTCCCTGCTGACTGCTCTCCACCCCTCCCCACCTCCAGCACTCCCTCCATTCCCTCTCCTGTTCAGCCACTGGTCCTCAGCTGCCTGAGGAAGACCGATATACTAGAAGGTTTGCCTGTTTCTTGGTCATCCTGAAGCCCTCTTAAGGATACCATGGATCCTCCCTGACCCCCATGTAGAAGTCCTAAGCCAGTAAGGTCTCTGTGTGTCCCTCCCTGTCTGGAGCTTTAGAGACATGGTGGGGCTTGGAGTGTGTGCTGTCAGGGCCCAGCATGACCCACATCAGCCACCTGCTTTGGAGGTGAAGATGCCTCGAATTGAGGATGGTGCTTTGTCAAGAGAGTGTGTACCTGGGTATGGGTTTTTAAAATTTTAACTTCTCACCAGGGAATGCCATACATTCTTTCTCTCTCTGTCCTGTGGAGCTTATTTCTGAAAAAAGACAACAGAACAGCAGGTGCAGAAATGAGAGGCAGATGGACAGGAAAGAAGCAGGCACAGTCCCAGGTTACCTGACTGCGTGACCTAGGGCCAGGCACCTCCCTTCTCTGGGCCTCAGGCTTCCCATCAGCTTACTGACCAATACATACGATTCCTTCAAATGGAAGAGTCAGGTTCTGCTGGTGCCACTGTGGACACCAAACATGCTCTGAGTTGGGAAGTCTGTGAGGGCGACTCTCCCAGCCTAGGCCTGGCTCTGGCCTTGGCCGGGATGAAGTCCCTGGCATCAGCTACTTCATCAGGGCGAGATGCCAAACCCCACATTATAGCCTGACCTACCTGTGCCCCATGCCAGGCCCACCCTAAAGAGGTCAACCTCAAGGAGCAAAGGCTGGAGCCGGGAGGGGCAGGGCGGGTGGAAATTCACGTGGAATTGGCCAGCCTCGGTGCCAGGGCAACAGATGTTCACTCTGGTGCCTGAATGGGGTTCGCTCCAGGCCGTGGGCGGGCGGCGCCTTCAGATGATCTCCCGGGTCAGGTTTCTTGTTGGCTCCGGGAAAGGCCTTTCACTTTAGGGGCCGTCTGGTCTCCAAGATTCCTCCCACCACTGCTGTTCACCCGCTGTTGTGCGCATGCCAGGCCAGTAGAGTTGGCCGCTCCACCCCCAGCACTGAGCTCCCTGCGCCTGGGGCTGGCTTAGGCCAGGGCATCTTCTCTCCTCTCTCCGGAAGCATCCTGATGATCTCAAATGCAACCTCACAATTACATGCACCTGGGGGAGGGGACCAGGCGTCTGCAGGACTCCAGTCCCAGCCTCTCCAGAAGTCACGGTGTCTGGTCCTGAGATGTACTCCTGAGTCTCTCTTTGTGGTGTGATTATACAGGCCTGAGGATGTCAGCTTTAGAAGTGAAGTGGGCAGAGCTTTTCCCACTACCAGGGTGCCCTATATAACCAAGTACCTGCTCTTCTCTCATGTGATAGCAAGCCCTGGGAAATGTGTAGTCTCCTCCCCAAGCCTTTTCTCCCTGATCTCCAGCAGCCATTATAAGTCTTTTTTTTCCTTTTTATCACAAGATTGGTTTATTTGTTTACTTTGGTAACTGTTTCAATAATCAGAAGATATGAAGCCAGTTTAGTGGGGAGGGGGGGCTCAGTAGGGGAGATTTGGGTGGGATCATCAGAGGTGTCGAGAACTGGAAGCTCATTCTCTGCCCTGATGCTTTTCCTTTCTGCCCCCTGATTTCCGCCATTGGACTGCAGAATCTTGAACTAGAAGAAAATTTAGGACATTCAATCTGGTGCTTTTGAGCCTATTGATGCATCAGAATCACTTGGGAAGCTTGCAGAACTCTAGACTCTCAATTTCCACTCTTGGAGATGCCTTTTGTTGGACAGGAGTGGACAGTGGAGGTCAGTTTGTTTAATAAGACCCCCAGGTAATACTGACACATAAGCCCTCCTTGGTCCTTGGCATGGCAGTTGGCCCATGTGTGTGTGGCAACCTGGCCCTCTCCCTTATCAGATACAGACAGCCCAGCTCCAGCTTCTCCAAGCGATTACCTGTGGTGGGTGCTCTAGTTCTAGGACATTCTTTTTTTTCCCTTTCTTTCTTCCAAGTGAGAGGAGGGGAGATAGAGGGACAGACTCCCACATGTGCCCTAGCCAAGGTCCACCCAGCAACCTCAATCTTGGACTGATGTTCTGCCCATCTGGGGCCATGCTTGCAACCGAGCTATTTTTAGCACCTGAGGCAGAGCTTCCACAGAACCATCCTCAGCTTCAGGGGCTGATGTACTCAAATCAATTGAGCCATGGCTGCGGAAGGGGAACAGAGAGAGAAAGGAAGAGAGAAAGAAAGGGGAGGGGGAGGGGTGGAGAACCAAATGGTCTCTTCCCCTGTGTGCCCTGACCAGAAATTGAACCCAGGACTTCCACAGGCCGGGCCAACGCTCCACCGCTGAGCCAAGTGGCCAGGGCCTAGGACATTCTTTCTTATTGGCCCTAGTCTGCTCCCTTGAAAGATTGTCCTTCCTCTTCTCTCTGGCCACCCTTTTCTGTGATGACAGCTTTCTCATCCCATCCACTCTTGTCCTCTGCAGCTGACATGCCCCTGCTCCTTCTCATGCTTTTCAGATGTCTTTATCTTGTTACAGTAGGATGGGGAGGAAAACCAAGCTGAGGAGCCCAGGAAGTGGGGCTGGGAACCCACATGCTCAGGAACCTCAAATTGACTGGCTTAGTCGGGCAGTTTCTTCTCCCCATCTCCACCCATCACCCATTGCTTTCAGTCTTTGAGTAACATCAGCAGGGCTTTTCATTGAATTCTCGAGCTTCCACAGCCATGTTAAATTATTAATTTAACAAGTTAGCAAGCACATTAGGTTATTTTATTAAGTAATACTTGATAGATACAGAAGATGCATGTAACTTATCAAGGATAATAGAACCCAACACTCACCCTAAGGCCAGATCCTCTCAATACATCTCTTCTCTTGTGGTTTGCTCCTGTGTCCCTGGTCTCCCTCCAGAGGGGACCCGTCTCCCGATTGCATTTTAATCCTTTTGCCTTGGTTTTATAATGTGGCCACTCATATGATCTTAAACAACACATTCTGTAGTTTTATGTGTCTTTAAGCTGCTTGAGATATTATTGTGCTCTAAGTAGCTTTTTGTAGCTTGTATTTCCTTTACTCAATGATTCTAAGATTGGTTCATGTTAAGTTTGTAATTGTAGTTTACTTATTTCTCTACTTCATAATATTTAATTGTGTGAATATATGCAGTTTGTCCTTTATCCATTTTTGGCTATCATGGACAACGCTGCTGCTGGGATCGTTTGTGACTTTGCTCATTTCTTTAGTGCGCATGTGTAAGAGTTTCTCCAGGGCATATCTGTAGGAGCAGACTTGCTGGATTGTGGGGCAAGGGCAGTTTCTTCTTCTAAGTACATCAGATCAGAAGAAAGAGACGAGCCACCTGCTGACTGGGCTGGATCAGGTGTTCTTTTCTCTGACTTCGTGGGCTGGAGAGGCTGCACCTGCTCTAGCCCCAGGAGCAGCCAGGTCTCTGCAGGGATGATCCCAAAGCTGAGCAGCATGAGCAGGTGTTTCCAGCACCCCCAGGTCTGAGCCCACAGCAGCTGTGGAGAATAGTGGTATTGCTTCACAACAGAGCAGGGATGAATGGAGTGTGGGAGCACGCGAGTGTCTGGGGCTGGATATTCTCACAGATCTAATTTACTGCTTTGCTTTCCCCTCCTGGAGCTTCTGCCAAGTGCCTGAAAAAAAGAAGAAATATTTAGTTAAGATTGGGAAGGATCAAGGCTGTCTTCAGAATTAACCATGGTGTTGAGAAGGTAGTTTGAATAATCTCCTAATACCATCCCAGATTTAAATCCTGGCTGTCCTTGATAGCTACTTTGTATTCTGTGGTCTGAATGTGTCCCCAGTTGCAGGCACTGTTCCTTGCTCTGAATTTCTCAGTCACACTTTGTGGACTGTGGTGCTTCCTGCCTGATCATATGGTTCTCTTTCCACATGTGTGTGTCTCTTCCCTGCAACCAGACCCTTGAGGACAGGGCCTTTGTCTCCTGCTCCCTTGTGTCCCCCGCCATCCTGACCCCCAGCACCCAGCACAATAAATGCTATTGTTAATTGACTAATTAGTTGGCTGTATCCATTCTAGCCACATGCACCTGCTAGGTCAGTGTTTTTTTCACCGCCGGTCTACAGATGGTCTACAGATCGGTGTTTGAAAAACATCGTGCTAGGTGACAGTCTACTTTCTTTCCCACTCCTTAGCCCATTCCCCACCCAAAATAACACTCCCAGACCCATATTTCTGGGAGGTTCAGGTTTCTTTTTTACAAGGCTTTTAGCTGCATTGTGTAGTGGACGGGCACGTGCTAGGCCAGGGCTGCAGGCAGAGCAGAGCATGGAGAGGTCTGGGCTGTGCCTCACACTCACTCCGTGATCTGCTGCTGGTTGCTCTGTGGGCCCTGCTGCTAAAGCTGGGAGAAGGGAGGAATCCTGGCAGGTCTGCAGGAGAGGAAAACGCTGCTATCTCCCAGGGTTTCCCTGGGCGGCAGGAGAAGGTAGTGGGTAAACGACTCAGAAGGTCATGAACTATAGCAGTTTAGGGGAAAAATAGAGGTGAGTGAACAAAGAAATGAGTGCAGTGAGGGCTGATGAATGAGCGTGCGGGCGAATGAAGATCATGCTGCAGCAGAAGGACCCTGGCCTGCAACCTGAAGGCGTGGGGTGTGCATCCTAGCGTCTGCTTTTCTGTTTGTGTGATTTAGAAAAATCTTAATGTTTTTTGTTTCCTCATCTGTAAAATAGGGCAAAATGTCCTGCCCCAGCGTGGTCCTGCAGACCAAAGGAGATCATGTTTGTGAAAGTGCCAACTCCTCTGGAGGTGATGTCTAGTGTAACCAGGGTCTTAGTGGATTGCTAGGACTGGGTGTGATGGGTGCATATGTGTCATTTTCTCCACTGAGTGAGTTGTAATTTGAAAAGTGCCAACTGCATCCCATCTCCCAACCTCTGGTGATTGCTGGCCATTTGCAAGTGATAAGGCAGTGCCCCTGCAAGCTGAGTTTGCCGTGCAGCCAGTGTTGAAAACTGCTGCTCTCCCATGGAGCTAGAATGTGTGAAGGCTGATGGTTGGTTCCAGCCACAGCATCTTCCAAATTTGCCTGTGTAGGGAGAACAGGTGCTAATTGGATTTGGTTTTTCTGGGTGGGGGGAGTTGGCCTAGCTGCCACAACAATAGCATTTAATAATTGGGGGAAACCAGCCAGTCCTCTCAAATAGAGGCTTGCTAAGTTCATACCTTCTTTTCCATATTCCCGGGGAGCTGCTGAAGTCAGGGAGTAGTTGAGGTATCTCAGGGTCCCATAGCTGCTCGGTCTGTGGCTTCAGGTTGTGAACTTCCACAGGGTTGAGGGAACACTCTGCTGCCTCTCTATCCTTTAGTGTCCTCTGCTAGCCCGTGGTGATGCTAGAAAAGTGCACCCAAAGTCGGAAGACCTGAGTTGAATACCCATCTCTTGTCTCCTCAGCACCAGCTCTGTGACTCTGAACCAGTTGTCTGATATCTCTGAGCTACACACACCTCATTGGTAGGCGAAGACAGTAATATTTATCTTGTAGATTAGTACAATAATGCAATATTAATTACTGTATGTTGAGTGCTTTCTAAAAGTGCCAGAGAGTATGTAAACATTTTACAATCATTATTTGAGCAACAACTTGAGAGAGATGTGGTGTGGACCTCCATTTTATAGTAGAGGCAGCTGCAGCTAGAGAAGTTAGGTAACTTGCCCCAGGTCACACAGTTGGTGATGGCAGAGCCAGTTCAACCCAGCTGGCATCTGTGCTCTTCACCACCACCATGTTGCTTCTCATAAATAACAGGACATGTAAAGAGTGTCTGGCATGCGGTTGTCTGGATCTGAATCTGACCCAGCCTGTGGTACTTACCAGGAGATTAGTTGGGGCTTTCTGGGGACCGGAAAATATGGAGGTGGGGGTAGAGAAGAGGCTAGTAAGCCTGGGTTTGTGCTCCCCAATCTCCGTAGGGTGTCATTCATGAGCCCAGACCTTGGCGTTTGGTAACAGATGGGTGACTCTTCTCTGAGCTCATCAGGAGGCAGAGGGCGGGTAATGATGCACAGGAACAAAGCTCATCCTCTGAGTTTATGGAGTTCTGCAGGCTCAGTTCCAGCATGGACATGGTTGTTGAACACTTGCTGGGTTCTTTGGACTACAGGGGACATTTGAGAAATGTCAGAGTTGGATCCCTGACCGCAGAGAGCATTGGGTGGTCCAACAAACTTGTGAGGTGATTGGGGAGCAGCAGCTGAGGTCCTGCTGTGGATGACTCATCAGGGAGGACTTCCTGGAGCAGGTGGTGCTGCTGCTGAAGCATGGGCAGAGTGTGACCTAGAGAGGAAAGGCCTGAGGCTGTCGACTGTATCAAAAGAGAGGATGCATCTTGAATTGGGGCCAAAGGCTCATTGTGTTATCCTGACCGGCATTGTCCCCTTCATTGCATTCTTCAAGTATCCTGTGTTGTCTGTTCTAATTGGAAGCCAGTGACACAGAGAGTCCTGGGACCCTGCCTCCTGGTGGCTCACTATCAAAGACCGACAGGCTGATGCCCACTTAAGTAAAATATGGCCTACAAAGCATGCTGCAAAGCCATGAGGAGGTTCTGATCCCTGCATTTCCTACTACTTCTCCTCATACCGGGAAACCTTTGGCCTCAGAGCAGGGAGAGACCCCAGCTGTTCTAAACCCCTTCCCTTCTCCATCTCCAAGGACAGTCCTGGAGCTGGGTCGCCAGAGCTGCCCTGGTGTTCTGCCTGAGGCGGGCTCCCATCGATGGGGCTCGTCATCTCAGCCCATTCCTCTCTCTCCACCTTGGCCTGCCCTCCTGCGTTGGGATTGAAAGCCCGACCGATCTCTCTGGAACAAATGACAGTTTATGGCCTAGGATTTTACACTGTGGAAGCCTCTCTGTCCTCAGTCACAGAGAGGGCAGGGTCACCATACCCCAGCCCCTTCCAGAGTCCAAAGTGGGCATTCGCACAGCTTCCTTCCAGCTGTCCCTGAGTCCACACAGCCAGCTGTTGCCTGCTGCGGAAGGGCAGGACTGCCACCATCTGTAGCTCATTCCCTGTGAGAATTTTTACCAACAACCGTTTTAATCATGTGTATGAACTCAGCGTACATTTGCTGCAGATTGGGTTTCCTGGGATGATGAAAGGGCTGGGCTGTAAAGCCAGCAGGTTGGGTTTCAGAATCTCAACCTCACTGGGATCCTTCCTGAGTTCCTCGCCTCTTCACTCCCTCATCCTCTCCCTCCCCCTTTCATCCTCAAGAGGAAGACTAGAACATTCCCTTATTTTTGTATGCTGCCTCTAGTTTACAAGGCACTTTTATCTCTCCTGTAGAGAAAATGCACTATTCTCATTTTGTAGGTAAAAAACTGAAGGGGCAGAGAGACTGAGTGATCTCCCCCAGGCTGATGGCTGGAAGAAGCTGAGTTGAGCCTGGAACTCTGGTCCTGAGTCTGCCTTTGCTGTCCTCACTCTGCTCTGCTCCCTCGATCTGGCTGGCATGACAGACTCCTTCCCTGGGAATCGTTCCGAGTCCCCTCCTGCCCCACCCTGGGACATATTAGGCTGAGCACAATCTGCAGCTGCCATTGCAGCCTGCTTTGTGCTGAATTGTGGTTTGTGGCTTTTGTTTGTTCCCACAGTGCCCTTTGTGAATGTCATTGAGTTATCAGGGCTGGCTCCTTCTCCATTCCTAGCAGGAAAACCAAACCCCAAATGGTGCTCTTCCCTGGAAAAATATGTCAGCTCCTGGTTGGGAGTTGGGATTCCTGTGTTTAGACCTCAGAGCCAACTGTCCTTAATCCCTTGTCTGGTGCAAAGTCACATGTCCTTATTTCCTCTACTCAAAAGATGAGGTGAAGATTATCCACCTCCAATGCCTATCCCTGGTGGGACAGTGTGTGACTATCCTGGAAGAAGTCAGCCGAACCTATTTTGACCACAGCAGCAGAGGGACCAGTTAGTGCTTAGCTCCTGATGAACTTGGGCTACCCTTGGGCATGCAGGCTGCACACAGTAATGCTAGTGGGCTGCAGGACTGACCCTCTGTGCTTGTGTAGCACTTTCATCCTCAGGCTTTCCCGCTGTGTTTCCTTGCTTTCTCCAAGGGCACTGAACTCCTCAGAGAGGGTCAGGTAGCTGTCTGCTCAGCCCAGAGAGGAGTAGGGGAGCTCCTCTACAGTCCCCTGCATGGCAGGATGTGGCTGGAAATAGAGCTAAGGGCTCCTGATTTCTGTGATCCTAGGAGCCTCCTGTTTTCCGGGCCTGGTTCCTGTGGTCCTGGGAGGGAAAAGAGGAAGAAAGCTGGCCGAGAGGGCAGCTGGGATGGGGAGTGCATGGGGGTGACGTCCTTACTGGGGATGCTGCCTCCCTGCCTCAGGCTTGTTTTGGGGGGATGGAGTTCACAAAATAGTTGATTTTTTAAAATCTTGGTGAAAGAATACTCCAGAGGGTTCTTGTAGGAATTAAATGAGATGATTATACATACAGGGTTTTACAGAGGGCTTGCATGTAACAGCACCCAAAACACAATATTTCAAGTAGCAACTGTCATAGTTCATCAGATGAGTTGGATGAAGCAGGGATCACTAAAATTATACACATAGCCCTGGCTGGATAGCTCGGTTAAGAGCATCATCCCAGTATGCAGAGGTTGCTGGTTCGATCCTTAGTTGGGGCACATACAGGAACAGATCAATGTTTCTCTCTCTCTCTCAAACCAATAAATACAATTTAAAAGGCTATACGTATATACCACACAAACTTTAAACACTATTTCAACTTAAAACATTCTTGCTAATCTTCTGCTATAGAGCTAAGGCCTCTACTTGAGCCTTACCTCTAGGTTGGAGTTCTACATTTATCTTTTTTTTTTTTCCTTTATATATCATCTGTGGTTTCCAGATTTGGCTTTAGAATGGAGAAAGAACTTAAACTCACATATGAAACAATCTGAGTACAAAATTCTTCTAGGATTATGTACACATTTCTTCTAATCTTTATCAGGTGTCCTGCCACAACTAATTTGACAGCCTTCATTGCCTCAGGCTTATCATCTGTTCAAAGCACACACCAGCACACCTGTGCAGAGGAAGGCACCCCCCCCCCCCCACCTCTCTCAGATTTCATTTTCATCCTCGTTACTATGATGATCATGTCTCCAAAAGCCCATTTCTCCAGCCCTCTGGAGGTGGGCAGTGTTTGCCTTGGGAATCACCTTATCATAGCTTTACTGTTCTAGTCTAATGTCCTGAACAGGCTCACAGAGAGAGGGGTGTTTGTTTTTTTGGGTGTTTTTTTTTGGGGGGGGGCACTTAAAAGAAGCAGCAGCAGTGACTACTGAAGATCTCTCTGCTGGCTCTGCTGAGCTTTCTTATGTTCTAAGGAGACAGGTGAGTTGCACAGGTCAACACATCCAGTGGCGTGGCTGGGACTGAAACCCAGGCATCAGTCCTGGTTGCTGGTTGGCTACCAGGGGCTTGGCCTTCTTGCAGGGTCATTGGGAGCCCTCATGGCATCTGGTAGGGAGGAAGCTGTGGAGAGAGAAAGAAGGAGCTGAGGAAGGGTAAGGTGGACAGCTGGGGGTTGGACATTTTGAGATGGAACAAAGGCAAAAGGGCCCAGGTGATAGGTTTGGAGGAGGGAGGGCTTCCCAAACCCTTAGGTACAGTGAGAAGGTCTCAGAAAGTTGGGCTGGACAAAATGAAATAGCTCCTTTTCTCCTAACTTCTCATTGAGAAAATCTTCAGACATGCACAGGGAGAATAGTGGAATGAACCCTTGTGTAACCACTCCGTTTCAACATTCTACCATTCCCTTATTTCATCTACTCCCACCCCCTTTCTTTCTTCTGGAATGTTTTAAAGTGGATACCAGGCCCCAGGGCTATGTTTTGAACCCTTTCACGGGTGTGTTTGGATTTGGAAGGCCCCATAGCATGCTAAGGTGAGTGTGAGATGTTTGGATGATGTGTGAGAGTGTGAGGCTGATTTTTCCCATAGGGGCAGCCCCGGGAGGATGATGGTCATCTGGAAATTGGACAGTCCATGAGGAGTCAGAGCTCAGCCCCAGAGGGCATCTCCAGTCGTCTGCACTCCCCCATCTCCAACAGAAGCAGTAGGTTCTATTAATTGAATCCTCGTTATATGTCTGGCATTATTATAGGCACTTCACATGCTTTACTTCACAGGATCCTCACATAACCCTGTGAGGGTGAGTCTGTCAACATTCCCAATTTATGGATGTGGAATGGAGCCTCAGAGGTTAGGTAACATGCCCAAGCTTACACAGCTGGGCAGCCAGGAAATCAGGATTTGAATGCGGGACTCAGGACTCCAAAGCTCTTGGTCTTGTCTGTTGTTACACTACCTCATGAGCAAATGCATCAGGTCTGCTTTTTACCTGGCCACGTCTTGTCTTTTGGGGTAACCCAGTGTTCTGACTCGGAGAGGGGTCTTCCTTACCCATTAAAAGGCTGTTTTCTTGCTTAAAGTGCTATTTGACTCTGATCTTCTCTTGCTTTGGTGGGCTGGTGGCACCTTTCCCTACCTGCCTGTGTCCGACTGGTTGGATGTGTCTGTTTGTGGCTCCCAGGGATGACCTTTTTTGGTGGGAGATGGAACAGGAGGAAGGCTCTGAGCTTCCTGCCATTAGTAAGCTCTCTAGTTTGTGGAATATACCCTCTCCACTGCCATCTCTTAGATAAGGGAGGGGAGAGGGAACTAAGCTATATGGTTGTGTCTTGGGATTTCTTTGGTGACTTTCCTGTCTCAGCCGTAGCTGCAGCCAGCCCCAGCCTCCACCTAGAGCACCAGCCTTTTCAGGCGGGAGAGCCTAGGCCCCCTGTCCCCCTAGCCATTTCTCCTACCTGCCATTCTCTGTTCCATTAGCACCGAGTCCTCTATACAGGGACCGGGACCCCCTAATCAGGAGAGAGATGACCCATTTAGCTTCTTGCTGCCTTTTGAAGCTTATGGTTACACTGAGTTGTTTTTTTTTTCTTCAGGAGAGGAAAAGCCAGGATCATTGAGTCCATTTCTCTACTTTCCCACTGATAACCCTCAAAAGAGAAGTGTTCTGTTTGTAAAGTCCTGGATGGGAAGACCTTCTTTTGAATGCTTCATTGTAATTTGGCATCATAACAATATAGCCCAGTGTCATTGGCATCTCCCTCCTGCCTCCTCATTTTTCAGGATGGGAGCTTTGCATATTGGGCCATTCAGTAACGTAAGTTGTGGCGGTAATTGCTTTTTGTTGAGTACCCACAGGTGTATGGCCCTGCACTGAGTGTCTCGCCTGGTTCTCATGGGGACCCTGAAAGGTGGTTACTATGGTTTTATTTTGTAATTCCACAGCAGATGAAACCGAGGCTAAGAGTGGTGAAGTAACTTTCCCAAGGTCACACAGCTGGTACGCCAGGGTGTAGGCATTTAAACTCAGGTCGTCTGGCTTCAAATCTGGTGTTCCTTATGCTACTTCATGCCTGTCTCTGCTGTTCTGTGGTGTTAAATATGAACATGAGATATATATATATATATATATATATATATATATATATATATATATATATATATATTTGTATTTTTCTGAAGCTGGAAACGGGGAGAGACAGTCAGACAGACTCCCGCATATGCCCGACCGGGATCCACCCAGCATGCCCACCAGGGGCAACGCTCTGCCCACCAGGGGGCGATGCTCTGCCCCTCCGGGGCATTGCTTTGCCGTGACCAGAGTCACTCTAGCGCCTGGGGCAGAGGCCAAGGAGCCATCCCCAGCGCCCGGGCCATCTTTGCTCCAATGGAGCCTTGGCTGCGGGAGGGGAAGAGAGAGACAGAGAGGAAGGAGGGGGGGGTGGAGAAGCAAATGGGCGCTTCTCCTATGTGCCCTGGCCGGGAATCGAACCCGGGTCCCCCGCACGCCAGGCCGACGCTCTACCGCTGAGCCAACCGGCCAGGGCCTGAACATGATATTAATTCCTGTGATTTAGTGTGCATTTGATATATTATAACAATAATACTAAAATGGCATGGATGTCTGAGAGTTCTGGCTTGCTGGCTGTTGCTGTAATTAGATTTGTGTAAGAAGAATATTAGTGATCAGTAAACATGAGAAAAAAAATATCACTAGTAATGAAAAAAAATCTAAATTATGACAATAATATGCTATTTTCTTACCTTTTAAATGAACAGTTTTTAAAATTTTCCTAGTTTTTAAAAAAATCATTTTTTATTATTTAATTATAGCTGACAAATAGTATTATATTATTTTAAGGTGTACAATCCTGTGATTAGACATTATATAACTTACTAAGTGATCATCCTGGTAAGTCTTATACCCATCTGACACCATACATAGTTATTAGAATATTATTGACTATTTTCCCTGTGCTGTAATTTACATCCATTTGTACTTCTTAATCCCTTCACCTTTTCCACCCATTCCATCTGGCAACTGTCAAAATGTTCTCTGTATCTGTGAGTCTTTTTCTGTTCTGCTTATTTATTTATTTTGTCTTTTAAATTCAATTGTTAATAGGTATGTATTATTGCCATTTTATTGTTTATATTTTTTATCTTTAAAAAAAAAAGATTGTTTCCCTTTCTTTGCCAAGTGAGAGAAGGGGAGATAGAGAGATAGACTCCTGCCTCTACCTGGCGACCCCTGTCTGGGGCCAATGATCTGCTCATCTGGGGCTATGCTCGCAATTGAGCTATTTTTAGTGGCTGAGGTGGAGGATCCACAGAACCATCCTCAATGCTGGGCCACCATGCTCAAACCGAATGAGTCATTGCTGCGGGAGGAGGGGGGGGGAGAAAGGGGAGGGGAAGAGATGGAGAAACAGATGGGTGCTTCTCCTCTGTGCCCTGACCAGGAATCAAACCTGGAACATCTACATGCTGGGCTGACACTCTACCACTGAGCCAACCAGCCAGGGCCTAAAGATTTTATTTATTGATTTTAGTGAAAGGAGAGAGAGCAGGGGGTGGAGCAAGAAGTATCAACTCATAATCACTTTACTTTATTTGTTCATTGATTACTTGTCCTAAGTACCTGACCAGGTAAGCCTAGGGTTTTGAAACAGTGACCTCAGCATTCCAGGTTGACGTTTTATCCACTGTGCCATCACAGGCCAGGCCATATTTTTTATCTTTATTTTTTCTCTTCTTAAAGAAGACTCTTTAACATTTTGGGTAATACTGGTTTGGTGGTGATGAATTACTTTAGCTTTTTCCTGTCTGGAAAGCTCTTTTTGTGTCCTTTGATTTTAAATGGTAGCTTTGCTGGGTACAGTAATCTTGGTTGTAGGTCCTTGCTTTTCATCACTTTGAACGTTTCTTGCCACCCCTTTTTGGCCTGCAAAGTTTCTGTTGAGAAATCAACTGACAGTCTTATGGGTTACCCTGTAGGTAACTAACTGCTTTTCTCAGTGCTTTTACGATTCTCTCTTTGTCTTAAACCTTTTGCAGTTTATGCTGTGTCTTGGTGTGGGCCTCTTTGAGTTCATCTTGTTTGGGACTCTTCATGCTTTCTAGATTTGTATGTCTATTTCCTTCATCAGGTTAGGGAAATTTTTGTTTTTTCAAATAGGTTGTCAATTTCTTGCTCTCTCTTTTCTCCTTCCATGATGTGAATATTAACACACTTGACGTCTCAGAGGCTCCTTATACTAACTTCGTTTTTTGGATTATTTTTGGTTTTTGCTGTTCTGATTGGGTGTTTTTGCTTCATTATAGTCCAAATTGCTGATTTGATTCTCAGCTTGATCTACTCTACTGTTGATTCCCTATAAATTATTCTTCGTTTAGTTAGTGAATCTTTCATTTCTGATCAACTCTTTTTTATGTTCTTTTCTGTTCTTTTTTTTTTAAAATGCTTGTTATTTCTTTGTTGAATTCACGAAGTTCTTTGAACATCCTTTATGCCCAGTATTTTAAACTCTGTATCTGATAGATTGTTTGCCTCCATTTGTTTAGCTCTTTTTTCATAGATTTTTCCAGTTTATTTCATTTGGGACATGTTTCTTTGTCTCTGCTTTTTGGCTGCTTCCCTATGTTTGTTTCTGTATACTAGATAGACCTACTACGTCTACGAGACTTGGTATAGTGGCCTTGTATAGCAGGCGCCCTGTAGGGCCCAGTGGCGCAGCCTCCCCGGTCACCTGGGCTGGGTGCTCTAAGTACACCCCTGTGTGGGCTGAGTGCATTGTCCTGTTGTACTTGAGCCTTGGTGGCTGTTGGCATCACTGGAAGGGATTGACCCCACCCCCTGACTGATCAGTTTTGAGGACTGGCTGTGACTATAGCAAAGGAGCTGCTGTGCAGGAGGTGACCCTACAGAGCAGGACTTGCATTGGTGGGGCTTCAGTGCTCACCAAGTCCGCCCCTTCAGTGTGTTGCTTGTGTAGGTGGTAGTATTGTAATCTGGCGTAGTCTGAATCTGTCCACTGGGTGCACTGGCTCTGGGACTTCCTGGGAGGTACAAGGTCAGTCACTGCCTATACCCTGTCTGGGACCATCCAGCACAAGCTACAGAGTGATGTTCAGATAGCTGCCACTTGTGCTGGGCTTGGAGATGCCCAGGAGAGGCCAAGCTGTGAACCAAGACTGGCTACTGCTAGTGCCAGGCCTGGGCCACTTAGCAAGAGGTACGGGGTATGGAGAGACCAAATGCTGCTTGTTTGAGAGATTTTAGAAAAGTCCAAAGCATGAACAAAGACAGTCACTTGTATTGAATGACTTGGGTGGGCCTACAACTTGAGGGGGCAGGGTCTTAAGGAATCACCTGGGCAAGGCGAACAGTGTGAGCCAGGTTGATGAAAACTCAGATATGGTGCCCACCTGCGGGTTGTGTGTGGGGTGGGGGGAGACGTGGGGTGTCTCAGAAAAGGAACAATGCTGTCTTCTAGCACTTTTGTCCGGCGGGAAGCTGCCCCCCCATCTCTTGCTCTGATGCCTGACAATCTAGTCCCTCCCCATATGTCCGTGGTTCCTTTCAAGCTGCTGCCCCAGTGCTGGAGCTCAGAGGGAGTGAGTCTGAGTAAGTCTGTGCATGGGCTCTTGAAGAGGAGCTGCTTAGGGTTCCCACAGCCCTCTGTCTCACTCAGCCACAGTTCCCGCTGGTTTTTACAGCCAAAAGTTAGGGGTCTTCTTTTCCTGACCCTGGAACCGTGGTCTGGGAGGCCTGGCATGGGGCTAGGACCCCTCACTCCTCAAGGGGTCCTCCACAGCCCAGATACCCCTCCCAATTTTAAACCGCCACACGTGGGTTTGGGACCAGCCTGTTCTGTGTCTCTGCCCCTTCAATCAGTCTCCATGTGGCTGCTTCTTTAAATTCCTAGTTGTAGGAGTTCCATTCAGCCAGATTTCAGGCAGTTCTGAATGATGGTTCCGTAGTTTTAGTTGTAATTTTGAGTGGTTGTGGGAGGATTCAAGTACCACGTTTACCTATGCCACCATCTTGACCGAAAGTATACACAGATTTTTAAACTGATTCTTGCTAACATGATACACCCCTATTGCACAGTGCTGGTAGGAATGTCAGGAGTCATAACCTTCAAACTAAACTTTACAGAGGGTATTGAGAGCCTTAAAAATGGCCTCACCCTGTTCTCTGACCAGTGACTGTACTTCTAAGGATCCATTCAAAGAAAATAATCAGAATGCTGTTAAAAATGTTCTATGTTGGTTCTCACTAACGAACAATTTGTAATAAAGGAGAATTGAAAACAACCTAAATGTCTTCCATTAGGGGAACAGTTAAAGCATGATACTTCTGTGGGCAAGTGTGGGAAAGTGTTAAATAATATGGGAGAAATGTTTGCAATAGAGTATATTTTATATACTATAAAATTTACTCTTTTTAGAGGATAGTTCTGACTTTTGACAGACCCATGTCATCATGTAAGTATCACCACACAGAATAATTTTAAGTGAGAAAAGACATTTGACTACAGTATATATACAGTAAATTTCTAAATTTTAAAGTTGTATACATATATGCTATGTGACTGCATGTGGCTGGAAAGAAAGACATCATGGAAGATGATCAAACAAAATGGCCCTTGAGAAATAGGCTGTGTATTTTTAAACAAGCATTTTCCTTTCGAGTCTCAGATTCTTTCCTGTACCTGTGAGGTTGGGCACCAGAGCTCTGACTTTGCACAGTGCTCTTGTCCCAGTCATGGTCAGTGGGGGTGGGGGGGTGTGGGGTCCGTGCCTGTGACCTGACCTTGGGTGGAGGTACTGGCCTTTCGGGTGTGCCCAGTGGGGCTAGGGGGGTGGCAGGGCACTGCCAGCCTGGGGCCCTGGTGTGTCACTCGGCTCAGTATAGAATGGAATGCTGAGCCAGTGCCGTGTCCTGAGTGAAGAGCAGTGGAGGGCAGAGTTCTTTCCCCTGCTCCCTCCTCACCATCTCTGCCAGGTAGCTGCTCAGAGTTGGGGCTCTAGCATGTAGGGGCTTCTGGCCCTGGGGGAAGAGAAGTTCCCCATTCTCCTAAAGACCTAGAACTCGTCAGAGCATTCTGCTGTCCTGCCCTCTTGCTGCCACCTGCCACCTCTGGTGTCTTCAGGCCATCTGCAGGGTTCTCCTTCCTCGGTCCCCTTGGTCTGACTTGTTGTTAATTGTTCTCAGCAGTATAGCACCTAAGCAGACAGGGAGAAGCCTGCATATGAGGTTGGCCCAGCACTTAGGAGCTACCATTCAAAGCCTGAGCCAGAGTGGGGAAGGGCTCTGCCACCTGCTCTTCCCTGGATTGGGACGGGCATGGCCAGGGGCCGAGGCCTGGGTGTGCCTTCAGCCTGGCGCCCTAGGATTGCACCCAGACTGCCTCTTGGCACGAAGCTTCCTCTCCCACACACCCCTAGCCATAAACTGTGCATTTTAAACCAACAGTTAGGTAGGGAAGCTCCCAGGAATGGGGATGGCTCACTTAGGCTCCCACAATCAGTTGTGGGAAGAGCCACTGATGGCCAGGTGTTTCCTTACCCCTTCCCTGCTGGCTTGCAAGGACAAGGACTGTCCCCACCCTTCTCTGTAGGCTCAGCGGCCACATAGGACTCTGCACAGAAAATGTAGTGGACAAGCAAGAGACTCTAGGGCTCTGCTGGACTTGCCCCTGCCCTGGCAAAGGGGCAGCTGCTGGAGTGGGGAGCCACAGTGCTACCTCAGACGTGCCTGAGGTCATGGTGACGTTCTTCCTCTGCCAGCCATCCTGGGCTCGTCTTTCCCTACATACCTTCTGGATCTGCTGCGCTCTGGGAACCAAAGTCTTTCTGGCCAGGCCTTGGCTGCCAGTATAAGTATTCTGGACTCCATTGGCTGTGCTCTGGGACAAGGCTGTGCCCTGCTGTATACTCCTGGGTGTAAGATTTAGCAGCAGGCCATGTCTGGAAGAACACAGATACCCACTATGTGTATGATTTCCAAGGACCCTTTGTGCTGGCTTCTTTCTTCAGGATTTCCAGCAACACTGACTGTTGGGCATCACGTGGTGGCTGCTCTCCACACCCCACACACACCTGTCACACAGAGTAAAGCATGAGCCTGTCTGTGAAGGCAGGGTGTGCTGACAGGAACTCTATAGGAGGACGGAGCACCCCCAGGCCTCCTAACACAGCCTCTGGATCAGCCTGAGAAGGTTGGGGTGTGGGTGGACTACTGGGGGGATGAGGGATCAGATGGACCTTAATATCCAAAGTAGAAAAGACCCTCTGATACAGACTATTCTGGTTTTCCATGAGCTCCTTCACCCTCTTTTCCTTCCCGAGTTACTGGACAGTGGCTGAGTTCCACGTCTCTTCTGTTGGTCTTACTCATCATGCTTCGCTGCTGCTGTCACAGCACTGTTTGTGGAGCATGGCCTGAGGGCCAGGCACAGGGCTGGGCCTTCGATCCTGCCACTCTTTCAGTTCCCACAGCAACCCCAGGTAGTGGAACTACTATTGTTCTTCCTTTTGCACAAGGATGTTAGGAGAAGCTCAGTTACTTGCTCAGCTCTCACAGTAGCTCAGGTCACACCGGTTCTGTCTGGCTCAGGGCCCACACTTCAACAGGGCTGCCCTGGTCCCCCACCCCCACCCCTGATGGCTGAGCCCTGAGCCGAAGAGATAGGGCTGTTGGTTAAGCCGCTTCGAGCAAAGCTAGATCATAGCCAGGGCAGCTTCAGTCATGGCATCAGCAAAGAGGGAGCAGCCAGGCTCCAGGCCCTGCCTCTGCCACCCCCCTCTGGCGCCCTCTCTCTGGGCTACCTTGTCCAGGTTTTGTTGTGGAGGTACATGAAGGCCCTGTTGACTTCCTGTCTTCTCTGATACAGGCTTTTAGGCCAGCAGAGAGCCTGGCTCCATGGTCAGCAGTAGACAGTAGGAGGTCTTCTCTAATTGAGCCAGCCATCCTGGGCTCGTCTTTCCCTACATACCTTCTGGATCTGCTGCGCTCTGGGAACCAAAGTCTTTCTGGCCAGGCCTTGGCTGCCAGTATAAGTATTCTGGACTCCATTGGCTGTGCTCTGGGACAAGGCTGTGCCCTCTCGGCTTGCCTGCTGTATACTCCTGGGTGTAAGATTTAGCAGCAGGCCATGTCTGGAGCACTTTGCTCTAAACACTGTCCTCCAAGATGATGGATGCTCACATGATGCGATTTTCTTTTTCTTTTTTTTCTCTCTCTCTCTCTTTTTTATGGCAGGGGGTGGGGCGAGAAGTAACAACTCCTAGCTGCTTCACTTTAGTTGTTCACTGCTTGCATGTCATATGTGCCTTGAACGGGCAAGCCCGGGGTTTTGAACGCTCTATCCACTGTGCCACCACAGACTAGGCCGTGTGATGCTGTTTTCTACTCCAATAGTCAAAACAGCTTGGAGGCAGGAAGATCTGTCTGTGACTCAACTTTCTTGAACCAAACTCTGCCCCCTTTCCATGAGGCTGTCAACCACAGGAACCCTGGTCTTTAATTTTTTTTTTTTTTTTTTTTACTTTTCTGAAGCTGTAAACGGGGAGAGACAGTCAGACAGACTCCCGCATGCGCCCGACTGGGATCCACCCGGCACGCCCACTGGGGGCGATGCTCTGCCCCTCCGGGGCGTCGCTTTGCCACGACCAGAGCCACTCTAGCGCCTGGGGCAGAGGCCAAGGAGCCATCCCCAGCGCCCGGGCCATCTTTGCTCCAATGGAGCCTCGCTGCGGGAGGGGAAGAGAGAGACAGAGAGGAAGGAGGGGGGAGGGTTGGAGAAGCAAATGGGCGCTTCTCCTATGTGCCCTGGCCGGGAATCGAACCCGGGTCCCCCACACGCCAGGCCGACGCTCTACCGCTGAGCCAACCGGCCAGGGCCGACCCTGGTCTTTATGGATGAGCAAGTCCAGGGAGGTCTCATTCTCACTCTGGGCCTCCCTTTTTCTCTCTGACCCTCCAAAGCCCTTTAACCTTTTCTGCAAAGCCTGTGGCTACCTCAGGAAGTAAGGTGTGTGGAGGCCCCACCTGCTACCTCTCTGCCCAGCTGGGAAGGAGGTCAAGTCCTGATTCCGTATCAGCCATCAGCCATCAGCACTGGGTCCTAGTCCTCCCAACCCTCCCATGATGGCACAAGGTATAAAGGTGGGTAGCAGAGGCTGCTGGCAGTGAATGCCGGGACTTCTGCGTAGTGCCTGGCAATGTCCAGTTTGGGAGAACTAGCTCTTTGCATCAACCCGTGCTCTTCTAGCCCCTGCAGGGCAGGCAGGGAGCATCAGTGGCAGCAGGTCCCACCAGATGGTAAGCCCCAGTCACTACCCTGAGGGGACCATCTGCTTGATGATCTCTTTAGTCATGGATGTGAGAGCTGGGGAATGGAGGGAAAGGGCTGGCAAGAGCCAGTCCAGCTGGAGTTCAGCAGCAGGAAAAGGAGAGTGTGTGGTCCACTTGGTTTCCTCTGCCTCTTCCAGGCTCTGGAACCTTCTCCTGGCGAGAGTGGCTGGCTCTTTCCTCCCCTTCCTGAGGACAGCGACCCAGCTTGTCTCAGAATCCAGCACCATGCTGTTGGAGCTTCATGGACCCACCTCTACCCAGCCTGTCTACCTCTGGCTGCCTTAGCTTCCGAATTCCATGGGCAGTCTTCCTAGGCTTCTCAGGAAGACAAGTCAGTGTACTCCGCCCAGCTCACCTTGGAGCTGTGTTCCTGGGTGAAGGAAGGAGAACAGACCTCCCCAAGTCCCAGGTGCGGTCCACACCCTCTGCAGCCCCAGGCAGGCGCTGCTCCTCTGCCTCTCACTGGCAGTGCCTGCTTCTGGAACTCAGCACCACTCTGGTCAGACCGCCCTGGGGTGGCCAAGTGAGTGAGCAGATGCCTGGACCAAGGCATGTTTCTTGCACCTGCCAGTCGGTGGAACAACCCTGGAAGGTGCCAGGCCCATTTCCTGTTTCGGGCCACTGCCAAAGGGAGGTGCCCAGGGGGCTCAGGAAGGACAGATGGATGTCCTCGAAGCTTCTCCTGGGTTTTCACCGGGAAAGTGGAAAGGGAAAGCTTACTCTCGTCAAGAGAGAAACATGTTTTTCAGTTTTCTTTTTCTCAAACCTCGTTTGAATGTTCCAAAGGAGGGGAGCAAGGAGAGTGGCAGCTAGCGGTATGGGAGGAAAAGGGAGTAGGATGGTTCTGGGTCTGCCTTTGATCTGCCCTGTGACCTTGACCCACCTCCCTGGGACGCAGCCACTGTGACTGATGAAGGAGAGGCTGCCTATTCACCGTCCTTTCTACTTTGCTTCCTTGCACTGTGTTGGAACCCGAGGCACAATATGGTCACAGGAGTAGTGGTGGGGGCCTGGGCTGAGCCCCCAGCCCCCAGAGACCCTTTGCTTTGGGCCTCAGGTGCGGCAGGTGGGGCTGTGAAGCAGAGTGGGTCAGGATTGATTAGGCGTCTTGTTTGTGCACTTTTGGGATGGGTGGAGGTGCTCCAGTTTTGTGCGCAGGAGACTCTCTGCTGGGCAGAGTTGGGTATTCTCTTCAAAGTCTTAGGAGGACTGGGGCTGTCCACCCCAGCCTCCTACCCCTCCTTTTCCTAGCTTCAGATCCCCTAACTGAGGATGACCTCACTGCAGCCACCCTGGGCTTAATCCTCACTTACCTTTTGAGATGCTCCCTGCAGTGGAGAGGGAAGGAGGCAGGCAGATGGACATCTGGTGAAATTTCCCACTTGAAAAGTTTGCGATTCTGAGTTCCATTCCCTAGCCTGACTATTCCAAATCCTCGTCATCTGGGTAAGTTCTCCCGCATCCTTCCTGACCATGACCCTCCTGTTCCTGGGCCTAAAAATAGGCCTGTTTGGGGCAGGACAGAACAAAATTGGACTTGTGGGCTGTTCCGAAGAACCTGATATCTTCTCTGTGTTTCCTCTCTGATGCTCCCAGCCATCCTGCCAGCCCAGCCCTCACGGCGGCTCACAAAGGGGGCCCTGGGGCCAGCAGGGAGTGCATCTCTGCTCCTGAGGCACAGGCAGAGAGGCCGAGCCTGTTCTGTTGGTGGTGTGAGTCCTGAGTAAAGTGGGGAAGCTTCCAGGATAGATGGTCTGCAGTATGCTTATGGCTCTTAGGTGAAGGGCAATCCAAAAGTAGTGTGGTCCTAGGAGAATGGTGGAAGGAGGGGTGTGAGTTAGTCCAGTGCAGAGAAGAGGAGTATCTTACATGCTGAGCTCATAGCAGATACTCAATAAATGTGTGCTGTGTTGAACACCATTGAGTTTATTGAGAAGGCATCTTGGGAATGACGGTGGGCCTCTTCTAGGCCTGGCCGTAATGACAGGTGACAGCTATAGCAAAGGCCTGTGGAGTTTACTACAGGCAGAATCAGAGGAGCAATTCAGTTTCTCTGGTTACGGCTGATGGGATTTGCTGGCCCACTACTACCTCGCCTCCTCCCCCCATGAGGAAAGAGTGATGGTCGCTAGCCATCTGTGATGTCAGAGTGTAAGCCAGCTTGGAGGCAGGAGATGGGACCAGAAGCCCTCTGAAGATCCCCTCTGCTTCAATTCTTTAAGTCTTCAGAACAGGAGAAAGCACAGGATGACCTGAGAGAGTGTTCGGCCAAAATGACTGGCAAGGTCTCAAAACCTCCCTAGAAACAGATATGGAGGGGAAAGAGACCTTGAGAGAAATGAGTTGTTACAGTCCACAGAGAAGCAGCCCGGGGCACCCGCAGAACAGACATGGCCAACCCCGTTCTCTACTGTCATCTTTCCTTTGTGTTGGCTTCTGGTTTTGAGGACAGGTTGGCCTGGAAGGTTCAGATCCTGGTGCCTGCCCAGCCCCCTCCCTGCTGATCTCAGTGCCAGCCCACTGCACGCTGCTTCCCCTGCTTCCCGTATGCACCTCCCTCAGGGCTATTTGTTTCCCACTGCGAGGCTCCCAGACTCACGGGGTGGGAGGAGAGCTCCTTCTCCATTCTGCAGAAGTATGGCCCTGCTCTCTGACTGCCCCAGGTTAGCAGCTTCTGTTGCCAGAACAGAGCAGTATATACCTTTTTGCCCATGCTCAGTGGGGAGTGCAGCAGGGTGTGGAGGATGATGGATTAAAAAACTGCCTTTTAGTCAAATGACAGACACCTGTCTTCCTACCCCCTCCTATAGATAGGGTCAGTTTCTGCATATCAGAGCAACAGCCCCCCCCCCATTGTAATCAGGGAGGGGATGGCTTCTGATGCTGCTTTGCTGTCCCCTTCCATCACCTAGGCCTTCCAACCTCATGTCACTCTCTTGATGACTTCAGGTACCCTCAAGGGGGCAGGCACACATTTGAAGTGGTTACCCCTTAGCACACACTCTACTTACCTTTGAAATTATCCTCCTTTCCAGGAAAGATGGAAGGAGCTGTCCCTTGTGGGACACTGTGGCGCTGACCGGGGCTGGCAGTGTGGGTGCAGAGGAGGCCTGGGGAGCCTGGGCGCGGAGGAGGGCTGGGGGGCCTGGGCGCGGAGGAGGGCTGGGGGGCCTGGGCGCGGAGGAGGCCTGGGGGGCCTGGGGGGCCTGGGCGCGGAGGAGGGCTGGGGGGCCTGGGCCTGGAGGAGGCCTGGGGGGCCTGGGCGCGGAGGAGGCCTGGGGCGCCTGGGGGGCCTGGGCGCGGAGGAGGGCTGGGGGGCCTGGGCCCGAAGGAGGCCTGGGGGGCCTGGGCGCGGAGGAGGCCTGGGGAGCCTGTTCTTTGAGATGCCGCTCTCTTTCTTTCGAGATGTCTGCTCTGCTGGCTTTCCTTCTGCTTCTCTGCTTCCT
Source organism: Saccopteryx bilineata (assembly GCF_036850765.1). Classification (NCBI taxonomy): domain Eukaryota; kingdom Metazoa; phylum Chordata; class Mammalia; order Chiroptera; family Emballonuridae; genus Saccopteryx; species Saccopteryx bilineata. The sequence goes on from NC_089491.1 coordinate 116,199,971, forward strand.
CCAGGGCAGCTTTCTGCCCTGACCTGACACCCATGAAAATCCCCCCTCTGGTCCTTTTCCCTCTTGCTCTTCTTTTTCTCTCTTGTCAAAGCTGTCTAGCCTCTTGGTGTCAGCCTTGAACTCTGATAATAACATCTGACATTTATAAAGTGCTTGTGTAGTTTACATCTTTTATATACATTACATCTGTTCTTTACAATCAGCCTGTGAAGTGGAATGATTCATTAACTTTTTGAATGATAAAACTGAGGCACAGAATGGTTTAGCCATAGTTTGTTTTGTTTGCTGCTACCCCAAAAGGATTTGACCTTGAAGCTACACAGTGTGTGGCTGAATGGATCTTCTGACACCACCTTTGCAGATTTCCCTCCCCACACTTCTCACCGCATCCCAGTGTCTCTGTGCATCTTCCATTGGTTCTTCACACTGGTTTTGCTTCTTGCTTCAGGCGCCCTTCTTCATCCACTGTTATTTGGATTTAGTAACACATGCCCCTGCCTGCCTAGCTCCCAGGTTCGAAACCTCTGTCTGCCCCTCCCCTCTGTCCCATCCATCCATTTGCACTGCCATTTCCCTGGTTCAGGACTCACTCATTTTCTGCCCACTCATTGGGTTCTCTCCTGAACTCCCTGTCCCCAGTTTCTCTTAGTTCATTTGAGTCACAGCTACTGGATTCTTCTTCCAGTCCCTTAGCCCTCTTCACTCCCACCACCGTCCCTCGGAAACTAGCAGAGTTCTTTCATGCTCCTCCCCCTCCATCACCTAGGCCTTCCAAACTAGAGTACTGTGATGACGGCAGGTACTCTGTGGACTCCCCCCAACACACACGAGCGTGCACACATACTCACACACTGACAAACTCTGTTCCCTGTTCTACCTGTCACACACAGCATCCTGGTTGGCCCACGGAAAGTACTCAGATGTCATTTCTGGTTCTACTTCTTGTCCATGTTGCTATATGGCTTCCACTTTCCTTCCTGCCCACAAGCCTTTCTTTTTCTTTTTTTTTTTTTTTTTTTTTTTTGTGGGAGAGACAGAAAGAGGGACAGATAGGGACAGACAGACAGGAAGGGAGAGAAAAAAACATCAATTTGCCTGACCTGTGGTAGCGCAGTGGATAAAGTGTCAACCTGGAAACACTTAGGTCGCGGGTTCGAAACCCTGGGCTTGCCTGGTCAAGGCACATATGGGAGTTGATGCTTCCTGCTCCTCCTTTCTGTCTGTCTGTCTGTCTCTCTCTCTCCTCTCTAAAATGAATAAAAAATATTAAAAAAAAACACAACAAAAAAACTCATCAATTTTTTGTTGCAGTTCCTTAGTTGTTCATTGATTGATTGATTTTTCATATGTGCCTTGATTGGGGGCTACAGCAAACCGAGTGACCCCTTGCTCGAGCCAGCGACCTTGGGCTCAAGCTGGTGAGCTTTGCTCAAACCAGATGAGCTTGCACTCAAGCTGGCGACCTCGGGGTCTCGAACCTGGGTCCTCCACATCCCAGTCCGACGCTCTACCCACTGTGCCACCAACTGGTCAGGCCCACAAGCCTTTCTATACCAGTTAATCTGCACATTACACGCCCACCCCCTTTCCTTTGTTTATCTCAAGTGCCACTTCTTTCATGACTTTCCTGAGCTCTTCTCCCACTTTCTTTCTCTCTCCTATAGTCCTTAATAGTTTTCACTCGGACCTTAGTTATCTGGCTGCATGTCAGTATTCCTGTGGGAAGATTCACATCTGATTTATCTGTGAAGTGAATGGGGATCATGGTTAGTGGCTATTTGCTGCACACCTTCTACATAACAGGCATTATCCCCAGGGTTCCCATGTATTATTTAGTTTCATCCTTAAATCACCCCAACACAGAAGATAGATACCCGTACCTTCATTTTACAAATGAGGAAACAGCCCCAAAGAGGTTATGTAATCTACTCAAAGCCTTTGAGTGAGTGGTAGAGCCAAGAGTTGAATTCCAGACGTCCACCTCAAAATCCTGTATGCTTTCCCCTCACGCCACACCTGTGAGCAGTGTGACTGTTCCTTTTCCTCTCACATGGCACCTGGGCAGGCTACCCATGTTAGGCGAGCAGCCTCTTCTCAGTGTTTGCCACAGGGCTGACCATCTGTGAAGGTCACAAGTATCCCAGTGTCCCTGCTTGCTTTATGGGCCCACATGGTGCTCTCATCCATGCATTTCCCTGAGCTGTCTTGATCTTAGCTGTGTTTTTATCCTGTGCCACCTGCCTGGTAGGGAGCCCCTTGCCTCTGCCTATTGTGTAAAGCTGGATGGCCTTTTATTTGTTTTAAGATGATTTCTTTGAAGCTTTAAGAGATGCCAGAGGTTATATTTCGGGATGTGGTGGATAAATCTGTGTTGACCCTGTCACTGTCCTTCATGATGTTATAAACTTTGATTTGATTCCCCTTCAGCTTTGCTTTTCCAGAATGAGGAGTTCACAGCTTTTTAGGCTTCCACCTGTATGTCTCACTTTCTCACTTGCCTCTTGTGTGTCTGGCGTGTTAGCTATATGAGAGAGAGTCTCCTCATTAGAGCTGGGGCACCCCAAGGGCAGGGCCATTTTCCCCCCGACTCTGCCGTAGCTGACACACAGAGGGAAGCCTCCTACTATGCAGATGCACCGTGAGCAGCCCTGTCTCTGCTCCCATCCCCAAGCCCAGCTCTCCATGCTGAGGTCAGCGTATCAGCAGCCACAAATATGGCCCATCCCAGGTTAGCTGGCTCAGGCAGCGTGTCTGTGACATGAGAACCCTTTCCTGGTGCTCTGACGGAGCGCTGGAGGCATGCGAAGCTCGGCACTTAGGCTTCTGTGTAGATCACAGGTTAGCAGGCCCGGGATAGCCAGGGTAATGACCATAGTGGGCACACTGACGACCTGCCCTGAAGAAGGGGCTTGCAGCTGGGAGGGACTAAAAGTAGAATGAAGCGGGTAGCATGTGGGGATGTGCTCTGGTTCTCGTGCTCTCTCATTTTGGCCTCCTTTTCTTCTCGTTCTCCTTCCTCATTGTCCTCCCCCCACCCCCACTCCCATGTTTTGGGAGTTGTCATAATGATGGGCGTGATGTGGTACCATCCATCCTAAGGTCAGAGTTCTGAAGATGTCCTGATTGTTGGCTTCATATCATCATGGGTTACTTTAAAGAATTTTTTTTCACCAGTGGTCCCAGATTCCCAGCTGTCACCCTTTACATAGCCCGACCCTCCCTACTCCTGCACCCCTACCACAGCACGCGGGTCTCGTGTAATCGCAAGTGTAGCAGTCATTGTCGCCAGCTCACAGTGGTTCGTGCTGTCCTGAGGGAGGCCGCAGCAGGTCAGTTATAACAAATGAGTGAGTGTTACACAAGCCGGGCCCGAGGGTACTGCCATCGCCCACCCACAACTTGGAGGTCAGTGAGGGGTCTTTTTCAGTTTGTGACTTCAATATACAACCAAAAAGGAGTAAGTACCCTCTGTGATGACATTTCAATTAACGTTGCACAGAATTGGCAAAGGAGGGGGTGGGCCCAGCCAGGAGAGATGAAGGGAAAGTGCTGACCACAGGCCAGCTGCTCCTGCTCCCTGTTTACTCTCTGGCAGGCTGGCACCTCCGCCCCTTCCCCCATGTCTCCCGATGGAGCCTGTCTCCCCTTGCACACTCTGTCTTGTAGCCCATTCTGCTGAGGAGCCACAGTGGGTTCCTGCAGGCGTGTTAAAGATTGAGGGCTATCTTTGGAGTGGTTAAGGAGCCCTGGCTGCATGAAGAGCAACGGCAGAGACCACTTCCAGGACCTCGAGAAAGAAACAGTCAGTGCACAGCTCCTGGGTGCCACATGCTGCCACACAGGCATCCTGCACCTGAAACAGGGAAGTCAAGTGCTGTCACTTCCCCAGCAATGAGTTGACCTAGAAATGCAATCCTTGCATAGTGCCACTCTCCCCACGTGTGTGCATGACTGTCCCGGGGAACGGTGGAGGCTTCTGAGGGGCTGATCTTGACAATATTATCTGAGAGAGGAGAATGAAGTTGATTCTTTTAAAAAACTTTGTTTCTGTTAATAAAATTAGTTTGTGGCCATTAGAGGGTATTGGAAAGAACTGAGCGGTTAAAATGTTTATAATGAGAATCACTAATAATGCTGTCATTCATTGATCACCACCGTTCACCTTTTAATGAGCTTCTAGGTGTGTGTGTGGGAGGAGAGTACAGAAGGACACAGAGGACATGGGGTGCTCAGTTTCTCCTAGCCAGGCTGCCTGGGGCCTCCAGCGTTGACCCTTAGCTTCAGCTGGCTGCCCCTGGGAACTGGGCAGCCACTCAACACTATGCTTGAGTGTCCACTGGGCTCTAAGTCGGGGAGCTGACCTGGAAAGAGGACACTGCTCTCCAAGAGTTCCTATGTACTGTGGAAACAGAGCAGGCAGTGGCTGTGACAGCCCCTGTCCCAAAGCAGAGCTTCCTGCAGGTGGCCATGGGGTCTCCACCCAGCCTTCTGGTGGCAGGCATGATGCTGGTCAGTTCTGGGTCTCTGGGCAAGGGAGGCTAAGGGGTCGTTTTTCACTTCATAAGTTCTAACCCTTGGGGACCCCATTCTGTCCTCCAGAGTCTCATGGAATAAGTCCAGACACTGAACCATGTCAGTCTTTCTCATATTTAAAAGCTACACCATGTTCCTTGCCTCATCCCCCGAGCCTTGTCAGGCCAAGCACCTCTTGTTCCCTTACCCATGCCTGTGGGCAGCATATTTTCACACACTTTGGTGCTGGTGTGGCTGGAGAGAGGTGGAGCCGCTGGCACGGCTTCCTGGAGCAGGTGAGATGAGAACGGCGTGTGGAGGGTATGGTGATGGCAGTGAGATGGGGAAGCCCATTCCAGGCCGGGGAATGGCATGCAGGAATGTTCATCCGTGGCAGGTGTGCGCACATGCCTGCGCGGGTGTGAGCTCTTGCTGGGGCCAAGGAGAAATCCCAGCCCCCTGGGCTCCCCCCAGCCTATGCCCTTATATAGCAGTTGCCGCGCTCCCAGAGCCACCCCCCCCCACCTCCACTGTACTCATGCAGGGAGCTGCCACTACTTGGGCACTTGCTGGGCCCCAGGCCCACTCTCTCACAATCGTCTTGTCATCACAGCCAGAGTCAGCTGTTGGTTTGGGAAGGCTTCCCCGGTCCAGCATGTCATGGTGCACAGCCAGGGTGGGAGAAACGTAGGTTTACAGCTGTTTGTATGGAAAATGCAATAATTAATAAATAATAATAATACAAGAATAAACTTTATATTTTGCATACTCTCTACTGTAAACCTGTGTTTGTCCCACCCTGTATAACCGTCCTGTTTGCCAAGAGCACTGGGTCTTGGCAGGCATCTCATGGCCTATTTTAAACTGAAGGGAATGGAGAGAGGTGCCTGTCAGGCTGAGCTGAGGACCCTTCCCTTGTGGGGTCGTGTTCCGCTGCTGGGCTTGTCTCTTGCTCCTTCCATGGGCCAATGGACATCTGTCTTGAGGGGAGGGCACAGGGGTTGAGAGGGGGCTGTTTTAGAGCAGTGTAAGAGAGGGTTTTTATAATTACACCGTGGGCCCTGAACTGGCATTGGGAGACTGGTTTGTCCCGTGTTACTTCTGCGTTGCTGTGATTGTTACATGAGCCAGCTGCTGATTGACCACCCTGTTTATTCTCCCTTTCTGGAAAGTGGAGGCTCACACAGATCTGTTCTCTCAAAGTGCTCCTGTGATTTGGAGAATGGTTCTCAACAAGTCTGGGACATCTACCGAGCCCGGTCCTTTTGCTTCATTTGCTAAAAGTCACTCTCCCCACCAAGCACAGCCTATTCTGAGCAGACACAAGTTCCTTAAAACACACACACACACACACACACACACACACACACACACACACACACACACACACATAAATAAATGATAGTAAAGGCTGTTCAATTACTTATGATATTGCCTGCTGGCTCAATGAACAAAGTAATAATAATCACTCATGCAGGATCCAATATAGTCTGGTGCTTAAGATCTTGGATTCTGGATTTACCCGCCAAGCCTCTCACTGGGAAAGTTACTTAATCTCTCTGAGCCTCAGTTTCTCATCTGTGAAGGGGGGATGATAATGATACCCACCTCATGGGTCACAGTGAGGTAGTAGTCTGAAGGATGGGGACCTGCTTAGTGAGCGTGGCCACCCCAGCAGCCACTGCTGTGGCTTTCATAGCCCACGGAGAATTCACAAATGTCGTCATGGACAAAGTGTACCTACAGTGATGCTGAAGCCCAGCGAGAACAGGCCACCAGTCACCCAGGATCAACTGAGGGGGGAAATAGTTGCTCCTCTTATTTTTTAAATTGGATTTTATTGGGGTGACACTGGTTAACATAATTATTAAGGTTTCAGATGCCCAATCCTACAACACATCTCTGTGCACCACATTGTGTGTTCACACCCCCTCCCCAAGGTACGTCTTGTCCATTTACCCTCCCTATACCTTCCTCTATTCCCCTGGGCAATTTCCACACTGTGGTCCTGATCTGTTAGGTTTTTTTCTCCTTTTTGCTCTATTTCTCCACTGTCCTCACCTAATCCCCCCACCCGACAGCTGTCAGCCTGTTCTCTGTGTATGAGTCTGTTTCTGTTTTGCTTGATAGTTCATTTTGTTCAGTAGATTCCATATATGAGTGAGATCATATGGTACCTGTCTCTCTCTGACTGGATTTTTCATAGTGATCTCCAGGTCCACCCATGTTGTCACAAAAGGTAAGATGTCCTTTTTTATGGCTGTGTACTATTCCTTTATATAAATGAACCACAGCTTTTTTATCCACTTACCTGTTGATGGGCACTTGTCATCACTCTTTATTAAAGAGCCACAGAATGCCACTGGTCACTGTCCCCAGGACCCCCATCATAGGGGGTGGGATGCTAATGGTAGTGACGACAGGGTGTTCATTTCTGAGGAGAAGTGAGGAGAGGCCACAACGTATCAGGTCTCTAGGGGCAGTGTGTCCCTGTGTATATTTCTGTCTGCTGTGTCTCAGCCCAGTGGAGCCTTCTCCTGGCTGGGCAGATGGGTAGCTACAGCTCGAAGATTCTGATGCACAGCAGGTCCAGGGTGGGGTGTGGGCATCTGCAGTGTCAGAAACCTTCTCACGTGGTTCTGATGTCCGTCAGGGAAGTGGAGGGGTAAGGAGTCAGATAGACCTGAAAACTGATCCTGGCCCTACTGGGGGGTCTTAGATAATAGAGTCTTCCTCCTCAGACTGTTATGAGAGTAGATGGAATAGTGCGTCTAAACACCCAGCCTGGAGCCTCGTCCACAGGCTTCGTTCCCTGGATGGTGGCAGTGGTGGTGACCTTTGAAGCCCAGGCTCGGCGGGTACCCACTCCTCTGTCAGACCCTGCCTGGCTTTTTTTGGACCAGGAGCTGACTGCCTTCAGGACTCAAGCTTCTGTTTTATACATTTTCGATGCTTGGGTGCCCTCACTCTCTCCTCCCCCCATTCCCACATTGGAGGCCTGAATGTGGAAAGGGTCTTCTCATTTTAGTGGTGAGGAGAAGTGGGGAGAACCGCCTGCAGGTCCACAGAGAATTGGACACTGGTGCTCGTCTTTGCCCTTCCCCTGAGTCAGGCTTGCAGGTGCCTTCAAAACCAACCTATGCCCAAGTTCCACGCTCCAGACCTAGTGCTCAACACAGTTCTTCACCAAAAAGAGAGCTAAAGTGAATGACTTGAGTTCTGTCTTGTCTATCCTGATGCTGTTGCTGATGGCAATGGCAATGACAATGACAGAATATAGTGCTGTTAGAGCATTTATTAGGTTCCAGGCATTGTTCTTTTCTTTTTTAACCCTCACTCCCCCTTTAAATTTTATGTATGTATGTATGTATGTATGTATGTAAGTGAGATGATGGGAGGTAGAGAGATAGACTCCCTCATGTGCTTCAACCAGAATCTACCCAGCAACCACTGTCTAGGGCTGATGCTTGAGTCAACCGAGCTCTTTTTAGCACCTGAGGCTGACACACTCTGACCAACCAAGCTATCCTCAGTGCCTGAGGCCAACGCTCAAACCAGTTGAGCCACTGGCTGCAGGAGGGGAAGAGAGAAAGAAGAGGGAGAGAGAGGATGAGAGAAGGAGATGGTTGCTTCTCTTGTGTACCCTGACTGGGAATTGAACCTGAGATATCCATATGCCAGGCCGACGCACTGTCCACTGAGCAAACCGGCCAGGGCTGGTTTTTTTTTTTTTTTTTGAGAGAGAAAGAGACAAGAAGGGAAAAGGAGGGTGAGAAGCATCAACTCGTTGTTGCTTTCACTTTAGTTGTACGTTGAACATCTCCTATGTGCCTTGACTAGGTTGTGCCAGTATCACCTTGTTCAAGCCAGTGACCTTGGGCTTTTCATGTCAGCAACCTTTGGGCTCAAGCTGGTGAGCTTTGGGATTGTGTGGACAATTCCCCTGCTCAAGCCAACGACCCTATGCTGACGAGCCCACACTCAGAGCCAGCGACCTCGGGGTTTTGAACCAGTGACATCAGTGTTCTAGGTTGACACTTTATCCACTGTGCTACCACTGGTCAGGCTATGAGGCACTGTTCTTAACTTTTTAACATTAACTTATTTTAGCATCGTGACAACTCTGAAGGAGGTACCATTAATAAACTCATTTAGCAGATGTGAAAAATGAGTCAAAGATGAACTGTGAAATTCCAGGGACTATGATTTTAAGCACGTCCTGTCCTTTAATATTGATTCTGAGTCAGTTTCCATGAGTGGCCCATTGATGGTGATAAGCATGTATGCATATTTTCATTTGGACGTAACTGTTGCATGGTGGATGTTCCATTCACATCTGTGTTGACTGTTGAGTGAATTGTATTTGTTGGTTTCCAGGGGACGCAGCAGCTGCCTGTCAGCAGGAGAGCTGCTCTGACGCCAACCTGCCCACCATGTGGGCTTCTAGCTGCAGTCATCAGCTCCCCTTTGTCCCCCAGAGCCCAAAATAGCAGTCTACAGTCCAGAGAGACAATGAGGGCGAGGCACGTGGCTGGGCTGGAAGGCCGATGGGTGCAGGACAGTCAACCTTGGGGCTTCCGGCCTGGCTCTGTCGGCCCCGCCAGCTCCAGGCTTTTTATAGAGAGGCTGCGTTAGGTGAGCCCAGTGAGTTTGTGCATGGGCCTCATCTGACTGAGGCATGTGGACCCTTAGCAGAGGTGGCCTGAGGAGACGCGGCCCCTGGGCTGACCTGGGTTTGAGTCTCCACAGCAGCTGACGCGCTCTGCCCGCAGCCACCTCGCGTAATGGGAGCAGCCAGTCAGGGCAACTGAAAAAGGAAACGGGCAGTGCCCAACCCAGCTCTATTATTAAACTTTTCTCTCGCACTTTCTCCCCACTCAGCCCTTTGCCACCATATTCCTGAGGTTGTCCCTGTGCCACCCCATAAAGATATGGCTCCTGAACACTGGTATGGGGGGGCAGCCTGGGCCTGTTTTAGTTTCATAGAATCATCAATGGGATTTCCCTTTTTTGGTGGCAGAAGAATGACCAGCTTTCAGAAAGAGCTCCTTGGGGTATCTAGCCCGTAACCCAGAAGTCAGAGAACATTTCCCTTTAGGTTACTCTTAGAATAAGGGGAGTATCTTTTAGACAAACATGCTTTAGATGAACTCTTTGTGCAAGCAAATTAGCGACCCCTTGAGGACAGCAGTGTTGCGAAGTCAGCATCCTCCCTGGTCCAGAGATGAGGGAAGGCTCAGTAGAGGTCTAGACCGGGTAGGAGCAAATCTGGGCACCCCTCAGTGTATCTGAGGTATGGGCATCTGCTTCCGTTAATTCGCTTGAGTTAAAGAACAGTCTTTCTCTTGCCAGTTACATTCCCAAAGGCAGAGCTGTTAGCTGGTCACCCATCTCCTTTTTTATTTTTTAAGAGCTTTTCTTTTTTTAAAGAGCAGTTTTAATTTTACAACAAAATTGAGAGGGAGGTACAGCAATTTCCCATGTACCCCTGCTCACATATATGCATAGCCTCCCCATTATCAACATCACTCACCAGAATGGCATATTTTTACCAAGGATAAACCTGCACTGACACATCATAGCCAACAGTCTGTAGTTTTCCTTAGGGTTCACTCTTGGTGGTGTTCTGTGGGTTTGGACAACTGTGTGTAGTAACGTGTATCCACCATTATAGTATTTTCAGTGCCCTATAAGTCCCCGTGCTCTGCTTGTTTGTCCCTCGACCCCTGGCCACCACTGGTCTTCTTACTGTTCCCATAGTCTTGCCTTTCCCAGAAGGTCACATGGTTGGAATCATACACAGTATGTAGCCTTCCCAGACTGGCTTCTTTCACTTAGTAATAGTACACTTAAGATTCCTTCATGTCTTTTTATGACTCCATAGCTCATTTCTGCTCAGCGCTGAATAGCAGTCCACTGTCTGGATGGGCCACAGTTCACTGTTCCTTCACCTACATCTTTCCCAGAAGGTGGGGGGCTTGCACCCAGGACTAGACCTAGTCCCCATTCGAGGCTCATTTTCATAAGTGTCCCTACCCCCACCCTTTCTGTTGTTCTGCCATTTCTTCAGATTTGTGGGGTTGTCAGGAGCCAGGGAGGTGTGATGGAAGAATGAGAAAGAGGGAAGAGAGCCACTGGGGGAGCCAGCAGCTGGAGAGCTTGAGGCAGTCAGGTGTTGCGGCGGATTGGTGAGCTGGGAGAGGCCGAGGAGTTGAGCCCCATCTGACCACAGGCCTGTTGTCTTCAGAAAGAGCTGCCCTGGAAGCATAGGACCCGGCTGAATGTGGTACGCAGTCCCTCAGAGAGACGGGACAGGCCACTGGGAGCCCGGGGAAGGCCTCCTGCAGGGTCCTGGTTGGAGCTTCCCCAGAAGAATCGCTGAGGCCAAGGCCACAGGCCTGGTGCTCAGCACCTCCCTGTGATGGGCGGTGTCTGGTTCCCCTGGGAAGGCAAGTAGCTATAAATAAACGGTGACGGGCTGCAGTGCAAGCTACCTCTAGCGTAATTGTCGATTTTGGGAGTGCCCTGGCGAGGGTTAGGAGGGATAGCTGAGGTTAAATTCAGCCCCGCTGGCTGATTGGCATTTCTTGAGCCAGGTGCTAATCCCTTCAGGAGGTCAGATAAGCTCCCTAGCGGCGCCCCTGATCTTGACTTTGAGGCCAGGTTAACCCTTGTAGGGGGACCGCAGGAGAACCCCAAAGTCGGGACTGCTCCACAGTGCCTGAAACAAAGCAGCCGCTGCCATGGGGCTGGACTTCAGAGGGTTCATTCAAGGAGGGCCAGTTCCTGAAATACAAACTGGATTCTGCTGTGTGGCGCTCTCTCCCACAAGCCTTTCCCACAGGGAGGCTGTTCTGGGTCAGGCCTTGAGTTAACGAGGAGAGAAGCTACTCCTCAGGAAGAGGCTTAGGCCCAGGGAACCTGACTTTGCTGAGTATCAGGGATGAGTTGGGTGAAATGTGCCAAGCAGCCAGCATTAAAGGTTGTGTTCTTGCACCAATTCCATCTGTCCACTCCCTCCATGGTCTGAGTTAGGAGACCTGCCCCACCAAGGTCTCAATGACTCTTGTAAGTAAAAGCAGAAGGCTTTCCCCTGTAGTTAGTTCACTGGATTTGGGGGTTTCCTGTTCCCATTCCAGTACTTTACCCATTTTGCAGAGTAAGGGTAGGCTTCTTTCTAGCTCTGCTCTCCCCCAGGGGTCCGGTGGTAAGCCACCCCCAGGCAGGGGCAGGTGGTTCTCTGCTGCCAGCCGGGTAGGAGACTTGCCCCTCCCTCTCAAGTGCCTGGGGTTCTGACTGGCTTTCCCCTCCAAGCCTGACCCCTGTCTTCCCTGAGCTGGGGCTCCCGTTCTACTTCCCACTGTGATTCATAGTCCATGCTCTTGGGTTTCTTGAAACCTCCTCTTTTCAAGACTAAAAACCTGGTCCCTGCAGCATGCCACCTCCCCCAAGGGCTGTCCTGTGCTTTATGGCTGCTGTCTCTCTGTGGTGCTCAGTCCCCTGTCAGGGAGCCTGAGCCGTAGCATCCAAGAACAACAGAGACTGCTTGTTCCATTATAAACTCAACTAGCTGAGACCTGCTGAGACTCCGTGGGAATAAATTATCCCCAATAAGCCTTCTCTTAAGAGCCAGGCCCCTCTGCTGCTGCCTTCCCCTCCCCTCCTGCTGGCATCTCAGCAGGTTTCCGGAGTGGCCTGCTGTCTGTCCCAGTCCACCTGCCCTTTTACCTGCTGCAGCAGCTTTTTTCTAACTACTAGTGTGACGCTAATATGACAAGTCAGGAGACTTTGGAAGAGGACTTACAATGCAGGTGCCCAGAAATAGAGAGGATTGTTTCTTTCTCTTTCTTTCTTTCTCTTTCTTTCTTTCTTTCTTTCTTTCTTTCTTTCTTTCTTTCTTTCTTTCTTTCTTTCTTTCTTTCTTTCTTTCTCTTTCTTTCTTTCTTTCTTTCTCTCTCTCTCTTTCTTTCTCTTTCTTTCCCTTTCTTTCTTTCTTTCTTTCTTTCTTTCTTTCTTTCTTTTTTCTTTCTCTCTCTCTCTCTTTCCCTTCCCTTCCCTTTTTTTCCTTCTTTTCCCTCCCTCCCTCCTTCCCTCCCTCCCTCCTTCCTTCCTTCCTTCCTTCCTTTCTTTCTTTCTTTCTTTCTTTCTTTCTTTCTTTCTTTCTTTCTTTCTTTTTTCTTTCTTTCTCCCTTCTCTTTCTCTCTCCTTCCTTCCTTCCTTCCTTCCTTCCTTCCTTCCTTCCTTCCTTCCTTCCTTCCTTCCTTCCTTCCTTCTCCTCCTCCTCTTCCTTTTTTCTTCTTCCTTTTTTCTTTTTCCTTTTTCTTCCTTCTTTTTCTTCTTCTTTTTCAAGGCTCTTCATCAGAGAGAGATACCTCTGCAGGTGGAAGATCTTAGCTGGTCTTGTGGGGTGAGTGAGGAGAAGGAGGCTCTTCCAGACAGAGGCTTGGCATGAGCAAGCGGTATTTGGAGATGATGGAAAGCACTGCTCCATTTTGCTGGAGTAGAAGGGCTCACGATGGGGTGTACTGGGAGATGAGCCTGTGGCCAGCTCATGGGGGACCCTGCCTATCTGGCTGGAGTGTTTGGACTTCTGTGGGCAGTGGGTAGCTGGTGCAGCTCCTGAGTGTAGGAATGGCAGGCTAAAAGCTGTTTTAGACAGAATAATTGAGGGGCAGGGGAGAGAGGGGGCAGGGGTGGTGTTGGCAAGTACAGGTCTCAAGGGCTAGTTGAGAATGGAGCCATCGGCAGGTGCTGCTTGACTCAGCCTGTTGTGGGTTGAGCTTGCTCCACGGTGTCCCAGCCCACAGGCTTTGGGGGTTCAGGAGGGAGAGCTTTGGCGAGATTCATTTTGTGTCTGAGTGCTGTGGGCCCAGGATATGTCCTCCCCAACCAAGGAGATATTCTGGGGCTCGAAATCTCCATGGTGTCCTCTTCTTTGGGGTAGGAGAGAGACCTCAGAGAACATTCCTGGCTTGGGCAGTGTAGTAGTTGTCTCTAAGGACAGAGGGAGCCTTGACCCCTCCCCTCGATTTTGAACTGCTATTTGGCATTTGAGAACAAGATGTCAGGCAGCTTGGTTCTTATCTTCTCTTTCCCCCCTCCCTCCCACTAAGGCGGCAAGGAACTTGGGAAACCTTAGGACCCAAGCTGTGTTGAAAAACACCATGTTGTGCCCCTCAACCCCCACACCAGAGCCCAGTGCGTGCTCCCAGGACCTTTTCTTTTCTTTTCTTTTTTTCCTTCTTTTTCTTTTTTCTGAAGCTGGAAACAGGGAGAGACAGTCAGACAGACTCCCGCATGCGCCCGACCGGGATCCACTCGGCACGCCCACCATGGGGCGACGCTCTGTCCACCAGGGGGCGATGCTCTGCCCATCCTGGGCGTCGCCATGTTGCGACCAGAGCCACTCTAGCGCCTGAGGCAGAGGCCACAGTGCCATCCCCAGCGCCCGGGCCATCTTTGCTCCAATGGAGCCTTGGCTGCGGGAGGGGAAGAGAGAGACAGAGAGGAAGGAGAGGGGGAGGGGTGGAGAAGCAAATGGGCGCTTCTGCTGTGTGCCCTGGCCGGGAATCGAACCCGGGTCCAAGACCTTTTCTTAAGCCATGGTGGAGAACGATGGGCTGGTCTGGGAGCGCACGTCCCTCGGTGACTTCCCTTGATGACTGCCAGTGGCGATTCAGTGGAGTCTGAGTCCACGTGCCATTGTGTTCGTGACGTCAGCGAACAGCACGGCTGCTCTCAGAGGCCTCTGGCAGCCTCGCCACCTCCCCCTCACTGCCTCTTGTTTTTAGGTGAGATCCTGAGATGAGGTGGCTGACGTGTTAGTGGTGGCGGCACCTTGGCAGCCCACTGTCTGGGGAGCGGGAGGATGTAGTTATATAATTCAAGTATGTGGGTCTACCCCCCTCCCCCAGCATCCTTGGAAAAGAGTTTTATGTGAGCATCCACTCTGTACTAGATACTGTGCTCATACAAGCTTGGTATTGCTGTCTCTATTGTGGAAACAAGGAATTAAGGCCTAGAGAGGAGAGGGTAAGGTGTTTTCCTACGGGTGCACAGCCAGGGCAGGGATTTTAACTCACACGAGTCTGTTGACTTCATTGCCTGTGTTCCTTCTTGTCAGAGCTCTCCACACCATGCAGCATTTCCTCTGTGCTGGAGCTCAGGCCCCTGCTGGCACTCCCTGGACCTTGGTGAGACCTGAGAACTGTAATCCACAAATACTAAATGCTATTTTAGAGGAACATTCGCAAGGACAGAAGAGTTCCCAGTCCTGGTCTCCCTCCCTCTGGCCCTCCCTGGTGGGGAACGCACAAGGAACGAGTCAGGACTCTCATCTCATGGAGCTCACATTCTAGTAGGGAAGACAGACGATCATAAACAAACGCTTAAGTAATAGCAGATTGTTACACAGATGGCAAGGAAGCGAGGAATACTTGGAAGGTAGGAATGAACCACCACCATGTGACTACCCAAGGAAGAACATTCTGGACAAAGACACACCTCATGCAAAATAGTGGGATGTGCCTTTGAGGTCTAACAGAGGCCAGTAAGAGAGAACAGAGCAGAGGAGGCCAGGGAGGCAGAGGCCAGATCATATAGGGTCTTGTAGGCCATGGAAAGGGGTTTTGAGTTTGTTTCACCTGTGACAGGGAACCATCAGGAACTTGAATGAGGACCATTCTGGCTGTTCTGTGGAGAGTGGGTTATAGAAAGGCAGGAATGGCCTGACCAGGCAGTGGCACAGTGGATAGAGCATTGGCTTGGGATGAAGAGGAACCAGGTTCAAAACCCCAAGGTCACTGGCTTGAGTGTGGGCTCGCTAGCTTGAGCGCAGGGTCGCTGGCTTGAGTGTAGGATCATAGATATGACCCCATGGTCACTGGCTTGAGCCCAAAAAGGTTGCTGGCTTAAGCCTGAGGTCGCTGGCTTGAGCCCAAGGGGTCACTGGCTTGGCTAGAGCCCCCCAGTCAAGGCACATATGAGAAAGCAATCAATGAACAGCTAAGGTGCCACAACAAAGAATTGATCCTTCTTATCTCTCTCCCTTCCTGTCTGTCCCTGTCTTTGTCTATCTCTCGATAAAAAAAGGGGGGGGCAAGAATAGCAACTGGGAAACTAGATGATTGCACAGGGTCACAGAGGAGATGTGGTAGTGGTGGAGCTGGAGAGAAATGGATGGGCTGGAGATAGAAACGGGGAGAACTGGCAGGACTTGCTGGTGGATGATGTGGGACATGAAGGATGGCAGTCACTGGTGACTCCCGAGTTCTGTGGCTTGAGCATCAGCATTTCTGTTGTGCACCTTTGAAGTGTGAGGTGTCCATGGAGGTATCCAAGCAGAGGCAATAAGAAGACAGGTGGATGCATGAGTCAGAGTACAGAGAGGGGCTTCCCCACCTGTGCCTGAGGCAGTGAGGCAGAGCAGCCCCTCAGCACTGAGAGGTCCCAGCACTGCTGGACATAGTTCTTGGAATAGTTTGTGCTTAATCATGACTAAGGAAAGAAAGCAAGATGAGGGCAGCATGCACGAGCCTCACAGATGAAGCATATAGGTGGTCCCTGTGGTCACATGCCTTGGGGTCAGGATGGGGACAGCTGCATTTGATATGACCGCATTTCTGTGCCACTGAGGAATTTAAATGCAGTTGGTACTCATGGAACTGGGACTTGCCTGACCCTTATAGTCTTTGACAGCCTAAGTGGAGGTACCCTTTTCCACAGGGCACCTGCTGGGTGCTGCACAGAATAAAGTTGTACCATCTTAGTCCTATGCAGCTGGGAGCTTGCCTGTGTCAAACATAGTTCAACTGGCAGATGATCTCCTGAGAGCCTACTCTGTGCGACACACTGTAGGGGATGAAAGTGGGAGTGACTTTGGCAAAACCAGCAAGGAATGAACATCTTTAGGTGGCAGGTGCTCCTGCTGCCCAGAGGTGGAAGGAAGGGAGGGTGGGAAGGCTGGGCAATTCCGAGTTGTAGGGGGTGAGGGGGAGGGCATGGCTAGTGGGGGAAGAGCCAGAGGAGACACATACAGGCCAAAGGTGTGGGGTACCTTACCTAGGATGTGCCCTGGGTTGTGGGGGATAGTGCTATGATGATACTGGAAAGATGAGCTTGTGGGTCTCAAATGAACACTGTGTGGAGGGGTTCCACCGACATCCTGTGGACTTCAGGAGGCCTCCAATGTCTGAAAGAGGAGGCATTACGTGCTTCAAGAGAGCGTTTCGATTGTGGTAGTGACAGAGAGGAGGTGGGATGACCGACTGGATGCTTCTCAGTGTTCAAGCCAAGGAGAGGAGGCCAGGAACTGCACTGTGGGAGTGGAGGGTGTGAGGTGGATGCAGCAGATTTGCAGGGAGTTGGCTGAAGGGTTTGAGGTGGATGAGATGTAGAAGGGTCATGATGATGATTGTGGAAGTGAACAATTATGATGTTAGGCAGTGGTTCTCAAAATGTGAGCCAGCGCGCACTGGTGCGCCCTAGAAGATTTCCAGGTGTGCCCTATGGTATTCCAGAGAAATATGTATCTGTTGGGGACCAAAAAGCCAACAGAGTTTTGAAGTTTAGATTTTTGGGGGACAGAGGTGTCGGGAGTTGGCTGTAAGCTGACAGTCTGCCCAACCCCCCACCTCACTTGTCTGATTAGGTTGCAAAAGGCTGTTAAGCTGTGGTGCTGGATTGTTTACACTACCCCCCATGTTCCCTGGAAAGACTGGAGGCAAGTTTCTTCTATGCTTTGTTTGGTGTAAAGTTAAAATGATATGTATGGTGGGGGTTTTCTGGACTCAACACAACTAAGAATAAAAAGAGAGGAATTCTTCAATGTATTGATGAGGAAATGAGAGTTTGCCTTTCAAATATCATACATGCCCAAACATTTAAGAAATCATTAAGGCACATCAGGCTCATGTTTCTCATAAACACAAGAATGAAAAAACTTAACACATTTGTGCTGGGACCTGCCGAATTTACTAAATCTTACTAAGAATATATCTACATATATATATATAAAAAGATATATATATATATAACTTTTTGTCATTTTTTTTATTTCTTAACCACTCTTTTTTACAAATTCTACAAAGCATAACTCAAAAAAGTAACATAAAAATGATTTTATGTCAGAATAAATTAATTTTGTCATTTAATTACTATAAAAGCACACTTTATATATATATATTTTAATATTTGACTTAATTATTATAACATTTCTCAGAAATTTGTATATAGTGCGCCTACAATTATTTGTAGGATTTTAAATGCACCCCAACTTCAAAAAGTTTGAGAACCACTGTGTTAGGCCATGTTCTTATTCAAAGAGCTTTAGAAGTTTTATCCTATTGAATCTCCACAACAATCTGTTAAGGTAAGTACTACATGTATTTTTGGGAGATAGCATTATTGTCCCCATTTTAGAGGTGAGTCAGTATACCAGAGGTCATCTGGCCCAAGGTTCTAGTTGGTAAGGGGCAGAGCTGGGGTTCAGAACCGAGGCCTTTACTCGAGAGCGTTGCTCTTAACTGCTGGCCACAGAGCCAACTTTTGGCTTCTGAATGGAAGATGGAAGATCATGTCCCCAAGATAGGGGACATGTGGAGAAGCACATATTCAGCGACTGGATGGACATCTTGATCTAGATGACATTATTCAAAGTGCATACAACATCATGGAAAAGAAACAGCGACTTTCAGTGCAAGCTGCGGGCCACGAGTGTTTTGTGAGTGGAGAAGCAGTGTGGGCACCTGTGAGGTAAACTGTGACCACCATCCTGCTGCACCCGGTGTAGGTGGCAAGATCGCCATCTGCGTCCTGTGTTTCAGCATCCACAATATGATGCCTATAGATTGATGGCATGTGGCTTTGTAAGACTGTTGAACTTCTTATGTGGAATCATACCCCTTCCCACAGCAGCGGTCCCAGCACTGGCTGAGCCTTGGTGACCTGCTTTCTACAGAAGGGGCAGGATCTATAGGAATATCTTGGAGGGTCACTTTTTCTAAAAAAGAGTTTTTCTGAAACAAAACCAGACTAGTTCCTCTGAGCAATGTGAGCCATGGATCTGAAAGATTCTGTCTCCAAGTAAAATCCCCCCCCCCACCCCCCCACCCCCCGATCAGTAACATCTACTTCAAAAAATGCAAAGCTGCCAAGTGGGCAGGAGCAGCACCTGTTAATTTGAGGAGGCTGCCCCCTAAATCTCCGCACTCACAATGTTGTTTCTTCTGTTTCCTCTGACTCCTGTGTCAGCCGTATCTCCGCTCTTTTGAGAGCTTAAGGGAAATGATGGGCGCAAAGTGCAGACATCGGCATTCTGCTGTGTCCTCACCCTCCCTGGCTGCCGCCTTTTTTTTTTTTCTGTTGAATAAGCAAAAGTGAGACCAAATTTATTCCTCAGGATCTCATATGAAAATGCGTAGTAATTGTTTCTTTTTGCTATTGTCAATATGTTTCTGTTCCGTTCATTGAACTTTGTTCTCAGCTCCTCCTGCCAGCTCACAATTTAACGTATCGGTTGTTCCCTCCTGTTTGCCCTTTATAACACAGCATCATTTCCCCTCCCGTCTGTGGAGGGGAGCTTATCTGTGTGTGCACACGTGTGTATGCGTGTGTGCATGCGGGGGGGTGGTGGTGCAGGAGTTGTGTGGGAGGAGAGGAGGGAAGGTATTGGGATCTGATTCAGAGCTAGACCCCCCGCCCTGAGCCTGCACTTGATCGAAGGCCTCACATTGCTTTGCTCCTTCCGGGTTTGGGAAGTGCCCGAACTCAGAAGTAATCGATTCTGATTTATATCCAGGTTGGAGTATAATTAGCAGTCTTGATTAATGTCATTGTGGCCTGAAACGTTGCCATCTGTTCCTTCTCTGTGTGAGTGTTTGTAAATGGTCAGTTCCTGAGGCACAGTGCTGAATTGACATCGGATGGGGCCCTTAACCCTGGGACCCTGAGCAAGTCTCATCTCTGAGCCTCCATTTTCTTCCCGGGGGGTGTGGCTCATGATGTCCCCACACACGGGGATCAGGGTAAATCTCACAGCACTTCTCAGGTGCAGCCCAGGGTCTGGCACTCCTCTTTCCCTGAGAGAAGTGGGGCACTCTCAGCAAAGCAGGGGGCGGGCGCCAGCTTTCCCAGCCTGTGGGCAGTTCATGCAGCCTGGAGCCCTTCACGCAAAGTGGACCAGGCACAGTCATCTCGCCATCTCACAGGGCCAGGGCATGACTGAGTAGGAGGGAAGTTCTAGGATCTTGGGGCTAGTAAGGGTTTGGCATAGTATTAGGTTCAACCTTTGGTTTTATAGGTGGGAGGACTGAGGCTCAGAGCAGTGAAACGACGTGCCCAAGATTTCCGGCTGTTAGCAGCATGTGGTCAGTGTGCTGAGCTGTTTGGGGTTCATCACACCGCTCTGTCCATTAACTCATAAACATATGTGGGGCCGCACACCTCTCGGTGTGTGGTGGTGGACGGACAGATGGCCCTTCTCCTGCCATATGCTCCAGCCTGTTTACGAGCGTCGGGGACCAGAGGGGGTGGTGTGCCATTGCACGAGGGTGGGGAGGCACGCCTGTGGCTGAGCTGAAACTTGTCCAGCTCCAGTGTCCCACATCCCTCCTTCACTTGGGCTCACTCGGTCGATGCCAGCTGTCGATAAACAAGAGCTTCTGTGCCCCACACTGAGCTTGATGCCAGGGAAATGTACAGAGAAGGGTGGAGGGGGTGCCTGCCTTGTGGCTGTTTATAGACTGGACACATATACCAGCAAAGGTCAGTACTGGCCAGGTGGGAGGGGTCTATGGCTGATGAGATAGAGCCACTGCAGAGTGGTGGGTGGGCCTAGCACAGGGTTGGCCAGCCTGGAGGAGGAGGTGGGTTGTCAGTGGGGCCTTGAAGGTTCTGGGTTATTAAATTGCGAAAAGTAAAAAGAGGAAGACTTTTTGGTTCAGGGGAGACGCTGTGAGCAAGACATGGAGGCAGGGGTGTGGAAGGTACATTTGGGGGACCCAAGGGTTCACACTGAGGAGTGGGGAGGCTCTGTGAGAATGATTTTCTTTTCAGAGGCTGCTCACGAGTGTTAGTGATTGGGCAGGCAAGTGTCTGATTAGATTCAGCTCACCCAATGCCGGGATTGGGAACATTTTTGGCTCAGAACATGGCTGAGACCTGGCTTACTGTGACGGACACTGCAGACCCACCCAGAGGATGGAATGGGACCCAGGAGAGGTATGGTGACCTGAGTCCCTCCAGGAAGCGCAGGTCCATTGGGGCTCTTGAGGTCCAAGGACAGGAGCCTCTGATCCCCAATCTCACTTTGGATTCACTGTGGTTCCTTCTGGGTCAGAGTGACTTCTTGCCACCCTCCTGCCTGCCTCAGCCTGCCTCCTCCTGAGCTGGCTTTCCGCTTATCTTAATTTATTGATGAAAACTTGTTTTACAGTCCAGAGCACAGACGGCAGCAGCTTCCTGCCAAAAGAAAGCAGGCTCGCAAATCGGGAAAGCAAGCTGCCTCCCGGAGATGGGTGGCTGGGGACTGGAGGACGGAGAATGAGTAAAGCGTGTCTGGGCAGGTGCGTGCTGCGCGGCCACTGCAGCCGTGTGGGCTGGGGCTGGAGCAGCGGGAGGCAGCCTGGGCAGGACCTCCCGCCCTCTCTGGCCTGCAGGTGCTCCACCTGGTCTGAGCAGTCGGGGTTCATGAGGGCTGCAGGCCATAAATTCTAGTAACGACTTACATTTATAGCTTGGTATAGGGTGCTGTGCTAGGAAGTTTATTTTCCTGAACCTCATTTAATTCTGACTACAACTCTATGTGGTAAGTGCCACTAATCCCCCATTTAAAAAACCTGCACTTAAGAAATTGTTTTCCAAGATTCTCCCAGCTGGTAAATAAGGGAACTGAGAACTCTGGTCTCCCTGGTTCCAAGGCCAGAATTGTCTCCAGCCTTCCCTGGCCCATGTGCTTTTCTGCATTGTGGCCACTTATTTTTTGCCTAGAATTGCTGGTCCAGTTGGCTTGGATGCCCCAGAGTAGGGACCCCATCTTGTGTTCCGCCAAGGCACCATAGTGCCAGCTCAGGGAATGTGCATGGGAGGCGCCTGTTGAAGGATCTCATGAGCAGGTTATTGGTCAGGCCGTCCTTGTTGTCCCTTTCTGAAAAGTGAGAAGTCTTTGATTTGCTTCTATGAGTTCCTCCGAGTGTCCCAGTGGGTCAGATGAGGATATTCCTCGTGTCCATGCGTCACACAGGCATATAGGAGAGACGGGCTCTGCCCCTGTGAGCTGCAGCAGTCTCATCTGTAAAATGCGGTAACAGCGCCCCAGGCGTGTGTTGGGAATGAGTGCCTGAGAAGGTGTATGTGGACGCACCTCCAGGAAACAAAGGGGCAGGGTAACGATTACTTCCACAAGCTCTCCTGTTTTGTGGGAATGTAAGTGCAGAGGAAGGTCAGTTGGTTTCCAAATTTGTTCATTTTGTTCCTTCTTGCTTCCTCTTGCAGAGGAATAGTCAACAGTTTTCACAACTTGGGTAAGATCAGTAGGCAGATATCTTGGTGAACTCCCTGCCAACATATATACACCTTGGACACACCCCCTCCCACAGAGGGGCGCCCCTGATGCCGTGCCCTCCCCTCCACTCACTCCCTGCCCTTGCCCACCATCTCTGCTCCCTGACACCGCCCTTCCTGCTGTCGCCTGCCAGCCAGGTGCCTGAGGCCTGCACCCCACCCCACTCCAAGCTGGGGCCGTGCTCGCTTCCTACCCTCACCTGGGCTGTGTGTCTGGGTTCCTGCATGCTTGGGCAACTATTCCCACCTCCCTTGACTCCGATGAGGCTAGAAAGTTATTTAAAATGTTTAGTAAATGAGGTTTGGGATTTTTCTTAGGTTTGTATATAGTAGGCACAGAGGGGCTACAATCCCAGGGTTTGGAGTCGCAGCAAATTGGGTAACCATCCCAGGTCTGCTGACCAGGTGTGAGCTTAGACAACATACTTAACCTCCAATGTTTCAGTTCTCCCATTTTAAAATGGGGGGAATCACAGCAACCACCTTGTGTGGTTTTTGTGGAAAGGGGGACACAGTTCTTGGTGTGTCACATGGACTCGGGAAGTGCTAGCTTCATCGTCAGTGTTATTCCCGTCATTGTCATCACCCTCACCCTCACCCTCATCAGCACTGTTACCACCTCTGTTATCGTCACTGTCACCACTTTTTTCTCCTGCTCTCCTCGTCTGCACGCGGCTTCCCAACCACAGGGGCCTGCCTACACCCCTTGCACCGTGGCTAGCCTGCCCCTCTCCAGCTGGGCGTGTGTGTGGGGGCACCGAGACTGAAGCCATGGGGCGTGGTGATCAGAACATGGCTTCTGCTCTTAGCTTTCCTGTGTCCCTCCACCACTGAACCTCTCTGTGCCTTTTCTTCTCATCTATAAAACAGGGAGGACAAAAATAATCTGTCCCCACCCCCGTCATTGGGTTGGGAGGATTGAATGAGGCCGAAGAGGCAGAGCTCTCCGCACCATGCTGGCGTGGGGCTGGTGTTCACGAGTGCTCGTGTTGTACTGTCTCCAGCAGCGCAGCACACAAGAGGTGGGATGGCAGGTCAGGCTGTGGGGTGCAGGAGCAGGCATGGCTCCTCCATGGATGAGCTCTGTGACCTCACACAGGTTCACCTGGTGAGCCTGTGGACAGGCAGCAGGGTAACCTGAACTGCAGGGCTTGTGTCAAATAGTAAAGGGCGGGGTGTGGTCTCGTCTTCCACCAGGAGGATGAAGAGATAGGCAGAGCTTGGCACAGGGTGGGGGCGGATCTCAGGTTGTCACTTAAGTTGGTGCTGAGACCAGCTCTGGCAGAGGGACCTGAACTTAGCTGGCTTGTGTCCCCCACAAAGCGTGTCAGAAATGCCAAATCCTGGTGTGGGTGGACATGGCTCCTGGCAGGCAGTATAAATAATAGGGCTGTGGGCATAGGTTCCCTAGAGAGAAGGCCAGTCATATGTTGGCCAAGTCCAAGGGCTGTAGCAAAGGTGTGTGTAGGTGGCTGCCCTGCAGCCAGAGATGGACCCAGCTGTCAGCCATGACCTTTCTTGACTTATCTCTATGTAATTATAGTGTGACTTGCTGAATTCAACCCAGAGAAGATTATTCTCCTCATTCGTTTATCCAAGGGGCCTCCGTTGTGTGACGTGCATAATGGAGAGGCACCCCCCACAAAGGGTGATTTTCACTCTGCCTTTTCTTCCCCTCTGCCGGCATCTTCTCCTCGACGGGGAGAATGGGCCCACCTCTCTCCATTCTGTAGGATGAGTTACAGTCGCACAGAGTATTTGAGCTCTTTGCCGGAAAGATA
Source organism: Saccopteryx bilineata (assembly GCF_036850765.1). Lineage (NCBI taxonomy): Eukaryota > Metazoa > Chordata > Mammalia > Chiroptera > Emballonuridae > Saccopteryx > Saccopteryx bilineata. The sequence continues at coordinate 116,223,823 of NC_089491.1, forward strand.
TGATGGGAATTCAAGGTTTCTTGTCCTGTTTCCCTTGTGTTTTCCAAGGAGTTTGAGTAATAGCACAGTACTGTGTACAGTATTCACATTCTGAGAACACAGTGCTCGGCAGGCATAACCCTCTTCGTCCTCACAGTGTTCCTGAGTGCTGGGGGTGGGGTGCTTTCCCACCGCAGTCTAGAGAAACGTCTCGGAAAGGCCGAGTGGCTCCCAGTCCTGAGGTTTGGGCTCCTGGCAGTTCTTTCTCAAGGAAGCCCAGGGGGCCCCCGCTTCAGTGTAATCCTTGAAGGCTCATTTCTTAAGCCCATCCCTGTCTCCAATGTAGTATTCTGTGATTTGATGCTGTCAGAAGTGTCTTTCTCTCCAGATGCACAAAATAAAACAAATGCAGGAAGTGAAAAATATGCTGGTGATTGGAGGAAAATCCCTTCTTCAGAGTCCTGACAAGCTATTCTGAGTCCTTGGCGCCTTTGCTCCCAATTTACAGTGACCTTGGGAGTTCAGACAGCGCCTCCTGCTGTGGTCCAGGCTGTCTCCTGCGGCTCCTCCGTGGGCTCAGGCGTTCGGGCAGCCACGGGCCGTGGTAAGGAGAGCTACACGAGCAGCCTCCCCCCCAGCCCGCCGTGGCAGCCCAGAGAGCACCCTTCCCGCACCAGCACCCTGCCTGACAGCACAGGGGATAGGTGGCCTGTGGCTCCAAGCTCTTTCTGTTGATACTGATAAGTTGTAGAATTTGAGGAAAAGATACTTCCAAGGGTCGCCAACCCCCACAACTAGCCCAGCAGAGAGCAGCCCTCCAACTAGCTCAGGGTACAGACTCCAGAGAGGTCAGGACAGTGGACTGTCAGCCTCTCTCGGGAAGTCCGTCCCCAGCCCTGTCAGCGTCCTGGCGCGTCTCCTCGTGTGTGTTCCTGAGCAGGGATGGAACCCAGCTGTATGCTCATCGTGCGTGATCTGCCGGCTTTTTGAGCAGAGTCCCGCCATCGGGCCTCTGTCTTCCTGTTGCTAGCAGTGAGCGGGAGCAGGAAGGGCTGGGTTGAGCTAGCAACACCGGGGTGCAGGGGTACAGACGTTCCCTGGGTCCCTTCTCCCCTCCACCTGGAAAGAGTGTAGTTCCGCCGCATCCCGAGGCCTGCCTGGTGAGGCTGTGGTGGTGTGGGCCAGTGGTCGGGCTGGGTAAGGGTCCTTCCTGCTCTATAAGGCTGGCAGGGGCTTTGTGTTATCTGCTGCTCTTTGGCATCCAGCTGCATGTCATTCTGTGACCCTTCTGGGGTTGTTCCTCAGGCTTTGTGCTTTCGGCAGCCTCAGTCATACTTGGGGCTCCCTTGTACGGTTCTGAGCTGTCTTTACCTCTTTTTCCATTTCCCCACAGAGCAAGTAGACCTGCAGGTCAGTTTGAGAGGGTGACAAGATGCTGGCCGGCACCTGAGAAAGTTGATCTGAGACCTGCTGTCAGAGTTGAGGAGTCAAGATGGCCTGGGAACTGGGGTGTAGTTGTAGTTGGAGGTGGGGAGGTGAGCTCCGTTGCTCTGCAAGCCTGTCTTTCCAGACAGAGGAATGGTTGTGGAAGATCAGAGTTTAAAGGAGCTGTGTGGGACCTGACCAGGTGGTGGCACAGTGGATAGAGCATTGACCTGGGATGCTGAAGACCCAGTTTCAGAACCCCACAGTCAGCAGCTTGAGTGTGGGCTCCTAGACATGATCCTGGGGTTGCTGGCTTGAGCCCAAAGGTGCTCATTTGAGCAAGGGATCACTGGCTTGGCTGGAGCCCCCCGGTCAAAGCACATATGAGAAAGCAATCAGCGAACAACTAAGGTGCCACAACTATGAGTTGATGCTTCTCATCTCTCTCCCTTCTGTCTCTGTCTGTCTCAATAAAAAAAATAAAAGGGCTGTGTTGGGAGAGCACAGGTGGGCACCTTTTCTCCTCCTCATGTCTTGCTCTTCCCTCTTACTCTGTAGGCATTGCTGTCTTGAGGACTGGGCCTGATCTTGGCACCACTGCCTTGGCCTTTGAAACCCAGGGACAGATCCAGATATTCCCTGCCCCCAGAACTGTGTCACCCTGGATCTCACAGATGCCTTGGTTGGGGTAAGCCCCTAGCATGGCAGATGTCCTCCTGAGACCAGGCCAGGAAGCCCAAACAGATGGGCAGTGCTCAGCAAAGCCAGCCTCTGCTCCCTGCCCCACTCTGCCCCTACCCCGCCCCACCAGGGTCAGAGGATACCAGGTCCTTTGGGCAGCCCTCTGGAGGCCAGGACTGCTGGAAACTGCGTTTCCCCTGCTAGGGCTCTCAGCCCACTGGAGGGTGGCAAGGGGCTGTCCTTGAAGGCTCAAATAGGATGTTCCTCATCACAGACTCATACCCATGGACTTTTTAGAGTTTTAGACTGTGAAAGGTTTTGTAATGGGATCTACTCTCAACAGATAGGGTGTTCTGGTGAATTGGGGAGGGGTTACCCCATTCACAATGTCCCTACAAAGTTCACTGGAGAGAAGTGTACGCTGGAAACATGTAACTGAAGAGCTTTATTAACCTCTGAGACCAGCAGCTCCCAACACAACATCCCTTACATTTGGCCATGTTGAAGTGCTCTCCTCAGACCCATCTTGGATAGAAAATAACCTGATGCTGCAGTAATCAAACTGTAACTGGGTTTTAGATAGCAAATGCTTTATGTAATGGTTATTTGAAGGAAAATTCAGTCCAGAAATATGGGTGTGATCTCCTTATCACCTATGCAAGCTGGTGATACTGGAGGCTGTGAAGTAGAGTTGTGAAAAAATTGGAGGCTTTGAGAGAAAGTGTGAGGATTAAAAAAAAAAAAAGGAATGACCAAGGAATCATGCTTTTTGGCTTTAAATTATGCACTAATTCAATGTGATCCAAAACTGTGCTGTTCCTGTCAGCCAAGGCAGTGGAGGCTTAGGATGGATTACTAGAAGTATAGAGCTCAGAGTATAGGAGGGGAGAGTGGTATCTTTATGCTCTGCACTGGTCTCTCCATAGCTGGACTGTTAACTTTCAGTTTGGGACAGTGATGAGTAGAGGAGGGTGACTTTAATAGGCCAGGAGAAGACTTGGGAAGGAATATTAGATACCAACCTTCTGATACTTAAAAGCCTGCCACACTTGATCTAGATAGGCTTCTTGGGCAAAACCAGGACTAAGGCATGTGAGACACAGGAGAGCAGGAAAGTAGACTCTTGAGTTACAAGAGAAAGCATTCTTGACTAATTAGTTATGTGCATCAATGGAATGGAGCGTCTTTGTGGGATGGTGAGCACCAGGCCCTCAGGGGTACTCAAGAAGAGGCTGGATGGCCTGGGACCAGGGACAGCTCACACAGCAGAGACCTCACTGAGTGGCCACCTCCTCTTCTGTGCTCTGACCCTCCTGCTAGCTGGGTGACTTTGGCAAAGACATTTTTGTGACTCTGTCATGTCTTTTTGCTCTGTGCAGAATTAAAAGCATTGTCCACCCCTCCCCTCCTTACAGCTCTGACAATGAATGAGCTGCACGGGGCGTCTGAAATAGAGTAGAGGCCCCACTCCTAGCACTGACACATAGTCCCTTCTAGTGATGAAGCTCTTGGCAGGCTGGCTTCTCCCGGGCCAGGCAGGATCATTACTAGCTGATGTCGGACTGTGAAATTAAAGTCACTCTGGTTTTATTTTTTATATCCACTAATTTATTAAATGCCATTAAACATTGTGCTTGGCTTTGGCTTATAACAAGCACTGGGGAGTGCTGAGATCTATTCCTTGAAAAGCTGCTAAGTAAAGAGAGAATGAGGCTGGATGGGGACCAGAGGCTGGGCTGGGCTCTGCTGAGACACGTGGTGAGATGTCAGGGTAAACATAGCCAGAGGGTGTGATGGGCTTCAGGAGGCTGGGGCAAGTGGAGCAGGGGACTTACAGGCAAATGAGGGACCCACAGGGTAAACTAGGAGTAGTTTGGGGTCGGCCTGACCTGTGGTGGTGCAGTGAATAAAGTGTTGACCACTTTATCAAGGCGCATCTGCAAGTTGATGCTTTCTGCTTCTCCCCCCTTCTGTCTCTCTCTCTCTCTCTCTTCTCTCTAAAATGAATAAGTTAAAAATTTTTTTAAAAAAACAAAAGGAGTAGCTTTGGGCAGTGGGTGTTCTAAAAGTAGGGAAGAGGGGGTGCATGGAGGTTTCTTTTTCAGGTGGGTATGTGTCTGGGCCTGGTGCTGTTCCCAGGCTGTGTCCTGCTCAGGCCCTCCCTATCCATCCACCCACCATCCATCCATCCATCCATCCATCCTCCATCCATCCATCATCCATCCATCCATCCATCCATCATCCATCTGTCCATCCATCCATCCATCCATCATCCATCTGTCCATCCATCCATCCATCCATCCATCCATCATCCATCTGTCCATCCATCTATCCATCCATCCATCATCCATCCATCCATCCATCCATCCATCCATCCATCCATCATCCATCTGTCCATCCATCCATCCATCATCCATCCATCCATCCATCCACCACTTGTCCATCATCCATCCATCCATCCATCCATCCATCCATCCATCCATCCACCACTTGTCCATCATCCATCCATCCATCCATCCATCATTCATCTATCATCCATCCATCAATCTATCCATCAATCATCCATTCATCCATCATCCGTCTATCATTTATCCATCCATCCATCATCCATCCATCCATCCATCCATCACCCATCCATCACCCATCCATCTATCATCTATCATCTATCATCCATTCATCCATAATCCATCCATCCATCCATCCATCCATCCATCCATCCATCCATCCATCTTCCATCCTTCCATCATCCATCCCTCCATCATTCATCCCTCCATCCCTCTATCATCCATCCATCCATCCATCTAGTATTTATGTAGCATGTTCTGGGCTCTGTGGTGAAAGAGACATGAACCTGGTCCTGGAAGTGCTGGTGGTTTATATGAAGATGGGTATCGGTCTACACAGAAAGTTGGCCCCCTGATGTACTCAACTCTAGGTCCATCCCTGGCACAAGAGGTCACCCCCAGGAGGGCCACCCTCATATGGGGGAGAGGCTGTAGTTATGAGGGGACATATGGAGTGGCTGTCCCTGAGCTCTAAGCAGTATGTAAGTGATAATTGAAGCTCAGGAGGGAGCTTGGTTTGAAGGGGGAAATTATGGGCCTCACCCCCAGAGAAATGGGATGAGTGCATGAAAAATACATAAGGATACATGGCAGGAGCATATATTGAAGCTACAAATCAGTATGATTTGGGCTGAAGATGAGGAAAAATGCCACGGGGATATTGGTGGCTAGTTGCAATAGGCTTAATAAATGAGGTGAGTCTGGAGTGCTTGTTCACTGCATGGCCACAGCCCCACTAGGCCTCTGCTTACTTGCTGTACATCTGGTGGACGGGCCCTCTGTCAGGGCCCAGACCAAAGAGTCCTGTAGGAGGGAGACCCGAAGGCATTGCCACGGGTGAGGCGCTGTTTCAGCTCTGGGTATTTAGCAATGGATAAAGACCCAAATCCCAGCCCTCACAGAGATCCAAGGCCACGGGCAAATGCAAGGGTAGGAACTCATTTTCTCAAGTTTCGATGTGGATTTACTTGGAGCCCTGAATTGAAAGTATTTAGAAATGCCCTTGGTTAGTAGGGGGGAGGAACATTGGACAGGAGAGGCTTGTCAGGGTAGTCCCTGGGCCAGCTCCTTCTTGGACAGGGGTGCTAGTGACCTTGGGTCAATCAGTGCTAGTGTGGGCTGGATCTTGTCCCCCTGAGTCACTGCCTCGCCCCGGTCTCTTTCTGCCTTGAGTTGACAATAGCTCAGTCATCTCAGCTGAGACAACCCTCTGGTTTTGGAAGAGAATTTTCCCAAATGCCACCAGCTAAGCTCTTTGGCACTGACCGTTGGCTGTGCCACTGCAGACATGGCCTCTTTCCTGTGCTTGGCACCCTCGTGAGGCAGCTCCCCACCCCCCACGCCTCCCCTCTCCCTGCCCCCGGCTCTGCCTTCGGATACTGACTTCCTGTCTTCTTGCCCTCCTGCCCAGCAAACCTGTCCTGCGGTCAACTCCTCCTTCCTCCCATTGCCACACACCAGACACTGACCTCTTACCCACTCCTGCCCCAGCCTTGGCCAGCTACCTGGAGGGGTCTTCCCAGCAGTTTCTCCTTCCATGTTGGGTCGACCCTCTCAGAGCCAGGACACTGCCCCACACTTGGGGGAACTCCCCGGGTTCTTCCTCTGATGGTGTCTTCTCAGGGAGCTGAGAGCCGGAGAGTGTGCACCTGGCACGGATGGCGCCAGGGCAGGGTTCCCCCTCTGCTAACGTCTGGGGCTGGACAGTGCTTTATTGTGGGGCACGGGGCAGCCCTGTGCATTGTTAGATGTTTAGCAATACTCCTGACCTCTATTCACTTGAATGCCATTAGCAGTCCCTTTCCCAAATTGTGTCAACCAAAAGTGGTCTAGACATTGCCAGATGTCCCCAGGGAAACAAAATTGCTCCTGGTTGAGAACCATAGGGTTAGGAGATGAGAGCACCATGTCTCAGTCTAGGCTAAACCCATGCTAGAAGGGGCCTGAGAAAGCTCTAGTCCAAATCCCACATTTTAAAGGAAATCTTAAGGTCACATAGGGTAGCATGATGAAAGAGGCATTTTAGAAAATGGATTCAGGCAGTTCAGTGCAGGCTGGGTTGAAAACAGAGGCCGAGGGCAGGGAGGGGAGCATGCTGGGATCTATGCATGAGACAGGGGCTAAGTTGGGGTCTTGATGCTTTTCACCTGTTGGTCCGGGTTCAGCGCACACTCAGTCTCCTAGGAGTGGCACGTGGAAGAGGCTCTGCACCAAATGCAGGAAACCAGATTTTGGCCATCCTAGCAGTGTAACAGTCACCTGACCCCTCTTAGTATCCTTATCTGTGAAATTAGGGCCTGCTGTTTGTGTTCTTTTCCTGCCTGGAGGCTCTGCTGGTTCAGGGTCACCTGAGATAGGAACACAGCTCCATCTCAGCAGAGACCCCCGAGGATATGAGTGAGTGGCAGGGTCTCCTTCACTCAGCAGGCATTGTATATAATGCCTTCCCACCCCCGGCCTTCATTACGGGCTGCTGGTGGGGTTGCCCCACCTGTAGGCAGCAGATCTCACCTGGGATCGAGCCTGGGGCATGGTGGGACCAGGGTCAGGAAGTGAGGAGGGAAGCAGATAGGGGGACAGGACCACAGCTCCCTTCTCGCAGGGTGGTGGAGGGAGGCTGCTGGTGGGTCTTTGGGAGCTTATAGACCCAGTCAGAGAACATGAAGTGTGAGTCAGAGAAGCAGTGCTGAAATGCGACTGGCTCCTGGGAGTTGTTGAGCTTTTCCTGGATAGAGGCTCCTTGAACTCAGATCTGTTTCCCTCAGGAGGGAAATGGAGAATGGAGTCACAGAGGGGACCCCACCAGGGCTACTCCCAGTGAGAACTGGCTGCTGGGGAAAGCTGTCATTTCTGGGGAGGGTCCCGGAGGCCCCTGTGTCTCCAGCTGCAGGGTGGTAGAGGCATCCTGCAGCTCTAGGAGTCCAAGGTCAGCTCTCTTTTGTAGGTAGGTTCCTCTACCTGCAGTGGGTGACCTGGCAGCAGCGGGTTTTCCTCTTATTTATTCCAGAACCTGGCTTTTAGAGCTATAAATCTTCAACATGAAGATCATGCATTTCCATGGTATGATTAATGAAAGAAAAATTGAGACGGCAGCATAGGTATTGACCAGATTGAAGAAAGTCAGTGACAAGTTGGATGCAAGTTTCATCGCCTCCCTGGCAAACCCAGAGCTTCTGACCCAGCCTGGAGCGCCACCTAGTGGTTTCCAGGGATTATTCCCCCTGCAAAGCTTAGAGATGCCCCCATTGAGTCCCTACTCAAATGCTACCTTTCCTAGAGGACTTCCCTGAACACTCTGTCCCCAGTTACTTTCCAACTCCTTATACATACTTATTTTTCTTGACAGCACATATCAGCATCTAGAATTCCATGAGATGTTTGCTTGTTAACATCTGTGTCCTGTGTAGGAACTCCCCTTTCACAAGGACCAGGCCTCCACAGGCCTGGGTTACTGGCTCCCCCCAACCACTCGGAAGGGGGCCTAGCACTTATTAAGTAGGGGCTAGGTTGGCTTTGCAGGCTGGTACATCTGTGTCTCCTCTCTGAGCTGGGTTCCTGGGGTCACAGCACAGTGCCCAGCCCGTGGGAACTGCTCAGTGAGTGCCTTTCAGAGACCAGAGCCTGCCACTTGCCACCGCATCCCAGGCCTGCTTCATGTAAATTCTTACAATCCAGGAGGTCGGGGCTACTGTTCTCACTCAGCGTAAAAGGGGTTTGTAAGGTGGTACACCCAGGCCCAGCGGGAGCCGGGTGTCAGATCCATGCCCGGCCTCCCAAGCCTTAGGTCTGCACTTTCACCCGCATGTAGCATTCTTGTTCTCCACCTGCCCCAAGTCGCCGCGTCCTTCAAGGACTGTCTCCGCCAGCGGGCGTCTGGGACCAGGACAGTGACCGCCTTCCCTGAACTCCCGTGCTATTTGTGCGGCACCAGTGTGGACGGCTGGGGGTAGATGCTGCCTTTTTCCTGCTCCTACCCAGCCCACGTGGAGGCCCGGGGACGGCCGTCACTGAAGTGGTTGTAGCTTTCCCGGCACAGCATGCCGCGTGCTGCTGGTACTCAATAGCTATTGGGGACTGATTGATTGGCTTCTCAGACTCAGCACACTTCCCCAGAGCTGTCGGAGGGAGGGAGGTGTCAGCTATATCAAGCAGACGTGGAGATTTACTGCCAATGAAACTGCAGCTTCCCCAGGTGAAGTGAGCGGCTTCGGCGGCCCCAGGGGTGCTGTTGAGGAGCCGGTTTTCAGGCCGCAGTGCTGGTTGCTGGCTCACCAGAGAGATGGCGAGGGCGGAGGGGCTACTGTGCCCCGCACATCAGCCAGCTCCTCCGTCAGCCTCTCAACCAGCCCAAGTCCTTTCTTTTTTCCATCTGTGGGAAATTTGTTCCTCAGCCTCCTGAGAGCTGTGAGCAAAGGGCCCTTCTGGTCAGGGCACTAGGTCACAGCCACTGGAAGGTCTGGCTCTGAGACTGCCCCAGGTTCTCTTCATGCTACAGAGACAAATACTTACTGCCGTCCCTGGTCACCGTGCACCCTTCCCCCGGACTCTTTCCTGTGCTAGGGCCTCTCCCCTGCCAGTGGAACAATTTCAGCCACTCCTGTGCATCTAGGACTGGCAATATTTGTCACATGCTTTTGCTGTGTCTCATTTAATTGGACCCTCAGAGTGACTTAGGAAATTGGCGAAGTTAGTATAGCCCCATTAGCCAGATGGGGACATTGGGACACAGAGAGGCTGAAAGGATTTGCCTGCATCACAACCAACACGATTTGAGGCTGTGTCCATGGCTGACCAGTGGCCCAGTTCTCACCCTTTCTGTGTCTCAGCTTTGGGGGTGGGGACACGGACTCTTTCTAGTCCCCTGGCAGTGAACGCAAGAACAGTGCCAGTCTAACCAGGCTCTCCTCTCTCTCCAGCTCTGTGGCTGTGGGCTGCTTGGAGTGGGCATTTGGCTCTCCGTGTCCCAGGGCAACTTTGCCACCTTCTCCCCCAGCTTCCCTTCGCTGTCTGCAGCCAACCTGGTCATCGCCATAGGCACCATTGTCATGGTGACGGGCTTCCTTGGCTGTCTGGGGGCCATCAAGGAAAACAAGTGCCTCCTCCTCAGTGTAAGTTGGACCTCATATCCCCAACCCTCTGAACTATGAGCTGAGTCCAGGGAAATTGCTTCTAGAATGTTCTTTGCTCAGCCACACTCTTCCTCATGATTGACCCTCCCTCCCCTAGTTGTCTCTCTCACGCCTTGATTAGCATGTACTAATGTCCCTCTGCTGCCTCTCTGGGTCTCCTCAGAGGCGGGTAGCCTCTCTGTACTTGGGAAGCCCTTGCTGCATGTCACCGGTGCCCCGCCTCCATGCCGTTGTCCTTGATTGTGCCCTGGCATGACCACCACCACGTGCCCATACTGCACCTTCTCTTTCCAGTTTTTCATCGTCCTGTTGGTCATCCTCCTAGCTGAGCTGATCTTACTTATCCTCTTCTTTGTCTACATGGACAAGGTAAGTTTTCAGGATGGAGGGGGCTTGTGGAATTTTATTGCCCTTGACGTGGGTTGCCCTGGGGACAGCGGAGGAAGAGCGCTGGCGCTGGCACTAGTCCTGTGAGGGAAGGACATGGAACCGGAGAGCTAGGAAAGGCCCTGAGGAAAGGGTTCGGGGGAACAGCATGGGGAAGGCGAGTTTGGGCTGGTTCCTTACCTTGCGTTGTCTTAGGAAGTAGAGTCCTCTAAATTCTCCAGGAATGCAGTGGACTGCCCCTTGCGATAGTAAATTCCCCATCACAGGGGGCATTCAAGCATGCTTGTGTTGACCACTTGGAGAAGGAATTTATGGTCCACTCACTAAGTGGTTGGGCTGGGTGATTGGAGGATAACCCATCGGAAACGGGTAGGAACTTTGCAAGTGACACCGTGAGTAGGGCTAACAGTGAAGGGGGACTACACTTTCCTTTCCAGAGACCTCTGAGCACAGAGGGACTGCTCCCAGGCTGCGCTGCAGGGTTCGGAAGGATGGCGGGGGACCCCTGCAACCTTGCCAGACTAGCTAGTCCCCAATTTGCAGAGCTTCTTATTGGTACTCCCAAGGATGACGAGCCAAGCACGCAGTCTCTTAGGGCTTAGCAGGCTCCTTTGGTTCACTGTGCCCAGGAGCTATGTCCCTGTCCGTTCTGTGGCTTTTATAAGTGCTTGCCTGGGCCACACTGAAAGGTAAAGTCATTCTAGTCTAAGACTAGAAACAATAATTCTATTGCATTTATGAAGGGACAGGAAGAAGAATATTGAGAGACCCCTCTGTGCCAGCCCTGTTCTTGGCTCTTCATAAGAATCGTTTCCTGCCTGACCTGTGGTGGCATAGTGGATAAAGCGTCGACCTGGAAATGCTGAGGTCGCTGGTTCGAAACCCTGGGCTTGCCTGGTCAAGGCACATATGGGAGTTGATGCTTCCTGCTCCTCCCCCCTTCTCTCTCTCTCTGTCTCTCTCTCCTCTCTCTCTCTCTGTCTCCCTCTCTCTCTCCTTTCTAAAATGAATTAAAAAAAAAAAAGAATCGTTTCCTTTAGTTCTTACAACAGCCCCAGAGGTGGACATTATTATTCCAGTATGTTACAGATAAGGCAGAGGCCAGTTACCTGCACGTAAGAGATGGACCTGAGATCAAAGAACTGAAATGACTGATCTGCCATTCTCTAGTCCTCAGGGTGTCTTTTGACAGAGGCCACATGGGGAAGATGTTGTGGGTGGGGTGTCCGAGCGGCTGTGTGTGTGGCGGTCTTCTTGCCTCTGATGGTTGCAGCCCTTGGCCTGGTCAGCTCCCCTGGGAGTCAGTGGGTACAGACCACAGCTGGGACCATGAACCTACCCTGCCCCGGCACCCCTCCCACATGGGCCAGCAGAACCCACACCTGGGGCCCTCCTCCAGGCTGGAAGCAGGAGAGCAGCAGTTCTAGTTGACCTGGGTGGCTTGCATCCTGGTCCCACTGTCCTGTCATTGGCCTCAACCTGACAGGTGAATGAGAACGCCAGGAAGGACCTGAAGGAGGGCCTGCTGCTGTACAACACGGAGAACAACGTGGGGCTCAAGAATGCCTGGAACATCATCCAGGCTGAGGTGAGGCTAGCAGCTGGGGCTCCCCACCCGGGACCATGCTGGGCGGTATCAGTGGGAGGCGGCTGGGGAGGGGCGAGGAGGGGGCGGAGGGGGTGAGCAGGACCTGGATGCGGGAGTGGCCAGGCCTGAGGGAGTCGTGACAGTGGCTGTGCGGGTACAGGCAGCTGGAAGGATGGATAATCGCAAAGGACAGACCATACAAGTCCTTTTTGTAAGCGTTGGAATGAATGACAGAATTTATTCCAGCAACAGCTCTGCCCCCCTGGTCACGGCTCAGGTGAGGAGGCTCTGGTTCTGAGAGGAAGACAAGCAGCACAGCCTGGACGCCCCATGGTAGCCTTGGGGAGGGGCAGGCAGCCCGCCTGGGGCAGGCCGTCTGCGCAGAGCTGGAGGTGCTGGTGCGGGGCAGAGGGCGGAGGCTGGCCAGCGGAGGCCCAGCTCCAAGGGGCAGGCAGCATCCGTCTCCCCATTCCAGCCTCCAGGAGGCAGCTGTCACCTCCCCTGTGGGCCCAGCTGAGGCCTAAAGAAGGGACAAGAAGAAGGCCTTTGTCTCCTCTGCTGACTCCAGGGTGGCAGCTCTGAGGGGCTCGGTTGGCCTGCACAGAGGAGGATGCCAGGCCGTGGCATGTCTGACCCTGTGCATCCCCACCCACAGATGCGCTGCTGTGGTGTCACCGACTACACAGACTGGTACCCGGTGCTGGGCCAGAACATGGTCCCCGACCGCTGCTGCATGGAGAACTCCCAGGGCTGTGGGCGCAACAGCACCACCCCGCTGTGGAGAACGGTGAGCCCGAGGCTGCGTCCATGGGTCCTCATCCCAGGACCTGTGTGGTGGCAAGAAGACACCTGCAGGGGAAGGAGGGGGGCCTGGGACACCGAGGGAATGGCTTAATGTGGAGTGGGGTGGGGGGCACACAGGACTGAAGCCGAAAGGCAGGTGGAAAATTGACCTGGACCCACAGTTGGGAGTGTCATGTGGTGGGCGTCTGAGCCTGTGCAGTGGGGCCCTCCGGTGGCACCCTGGGCAGGGCACGGCCTGCTCAAAGGCAGGAGGACCAGGCTGGGGGGCAAGGAGGGGCTGAAGGAGAAGGTGGGTGGGGCTGGGCAGGTGGAGCTGCTCATACTCATGCTGGCCTGTCACCTGTGGTCCTTGCTGCCTAGGGCTGCTATGAGAAGGTGAAGATGTGGTTTGATGACAACAAGCACGTGCTCGGCACGGTGGGGATGTGCATCCTCATCATGCAGGTAAGGGCCAGCGGAACCTCGCTGCCTCCCGGCTGGAGGACAGCGAGCACCCGGGAAGCCCAGGCACTGACCCTGCAGCCTGACGTCCATGCGCTCTCCTCTGCTCTGAGGCCTCTTCTGATGCCTGTTCTGACCCTGCGGGCAACACAGGGCCCTGCTGCCTGACATTTCTCTGAGCCTTGGGCCTGATGCTGGCATTACAGCAGCCCGTGTGTGTTTGCTGGTGAGCATACCTGTCCCACTCCGCAGGGACATTTATCTTGTAACTGAATGGAATGAAACCTGAGTCCTCAGTAATGATTATGAGTATGGGCTCCTGGGCTAGACTCCACAGGTCCCATCCTAGCCTCAGTGCCTGTTAGATATATGTAACCTGGGCACATTGATTAGCTTCTGTGCCTTAATTTCCATATCAGTATAATGGGCATGATCATGTCCCTTCTTAACACTGAGTTTAATATGCCTAACATAGGGCGTAGAGCAGCACCAGGCACATAGGAAATATTCAGTAAATGGTAGCTGTCATTAGCAAGGACGTAACGATAGCTGCTCTTTTTAAGGCCTCGTCTAGATGATGGGGAGGGGAGGATGCCTCTCATCTTAAAGACAGGGCTGATGAGCTGTCTGGAAACAAGATACCCCCGATCTTTTGGGGGACAAGCATTTCCTAGGCTTTCTCCTGTGCCCACTCTGGATGGCTCTTGTTCCTGGTGAGCAGGAGTCTTCAGGGCCTTAATTCTCTTGAAGCACTTGAATGTGGCTGGTTGGTGTATAGGAAGATGGTCGACATCCTGCATGAAGTTATCTTTTTTTCTCCTAAACTCTTGGATTTGGGGGCTGGATCATGTTTGCTTTATCTAAGCGCTTGCAAGCTTAGCAGGTGAGCCTGCTGTCATTTGCACAGAGCTCAGATTTGAGATGTACTCAGAGGAAGCAAGATTCTGTTTAGTGCTAAGAATGGGCTTATTTCAGGTCTGCCTGTCATCAGGCCCGGACAGGGACCAGAACCCTGGAGCTGGGCTCACCAGCCATGGTCCCCTCCATTGCTGCCTGAACCTTGAGTGTGAGAGGCACACTGTCCGTGCTCCAGGGCCTGAGCCCACTGCACACTGTCTGTAGTACTGTGAGCCACAGGCTGGCTCCCTTCTGCTGCCCCCACCACTCCAGGCCACCACCCTCTTTCAGGATTAGGAGTTGAGGGAACAACAGAGTGTTAATGTCGTTCTAAGCATAATGGGTAAGATGCATCTGCTGCAGCCAAAGACTTCATGTGGTGTATCCCAGAACCAGACAGGAGTGACTCAGCACAGGGTCCACACATTGCTCCACGTTTCTCCCCCTCCTCACTTCCTGTTAGCTGCCCTTAGGGTCAGGTCCCTGGTGCGTTCGGCATCACTACAGCACGCTGAAACCGGGGGGCTCCCGTCTTGGGGAAGTTCAGTGACACCGTACAGACAGCTCTGAGATGGCCCAAGCTGGTCACCGGGTGCCCTCCTCTGGTCACCACTGTCTTCCTGCCACCAGCTTCTTTCAAGCACTAAGTGCTTGTACCATTTGCTTTAGGGGCACGTGACAGACCCCAGCGTGGGGCTTTTTGTCTCAGGCCCTCCCCCCTGTCTTTCAGATTCTGGGCATGGCCTTCTCTATGACCCTCTTCCAGCACATCCACCGGACTGGTAAAAAGTACGACGCCTGAGCGGCTGGCGGAGCCGGAGCCCCCGCGCAGACACTGTGCCAGGGGAGGAGAGCTGAGTTTGTGTCGCCTGCCTGCACTCCAGACTGCTGCCCTGCCCCACCCCCGCTGCCCTCCCCACCCACCCCGCCTCCGCCTTCTGGGGGTGGAGGGCCAGGTGGGAAGAGGCACGGAGACCTTGGGGCGCTGGGGCTCCTGGCTGCCTGCACATGTGTACTTGCCAAAGAAGCTGGGGCCAGGGGACCGCGGCGGAGACGCGGCGCTGCGTGTGGGCCCCGCCCGTCCTCCCTGGCATGGCCGCGTGGGTGCAGCAGAATGCTCCCTCCTGGTGGAGAGACTGCCGCAGGGGTGCCCGTGGGGGAGCGGGCAGGCTGCCTCCACGCCCAGGCCCCAGGGAGCATCTTGCCCAGGCATTTTATACCTTACAGTGTAACTTTTTAATTTTATTTTACTCTGATTATGATTATTCAGGAATATTATCTCAGATACGTTTAGGGTTAGCTTTCTGATTTGTAACTTTTTACTGCGTTGATTTCTGTAACGGTTTGATTTTTTTTTCTGAGGGTGGGAGACGGGTGGGAGAGAGGACATCTCTCTGGTTTTAGTCAGGACAAACCACTGTGCAGCACAGGAGGCCTGCCTGCATTCAGAGTGCACTGAGGAGAGCCGGCGGGCCCGCTCCCTGGCCGGCGGCGGCTGGGGCACAGGAGCCGGACGAGCAGGTGGACTGGAGGAGCATGAGCGGCGTGGAGGAGCCCTGCACAGGAGCGGTGTGTCTGCGAGTGCTGGTGCAGGAGGCCCGAGCACGGGGGCCTGGAGGCTGGCGAAGCGCTTTGCCGGGAACACAGCCGGAGCCGTCGTGGGTCCTTCCCCTTCATGGATGAGCAGTTGTCTTTTTCCCTTCTTTCATCCTCCTGCCCTCTGCTGGCTCAGGAGGCTCCCCTGCCTCACACGGGCCTTCCCGTGACAGGTTCTGCACACCCCAGAGATTTCACAGACATTCCTGCTAGACACTCGGACACATACCTCTCTAGTTCAGCTGCTGCTCACTTTCTACATTGCTCTGGCAGGGAAAGCAGTCCTTAGGTTTGCTGCTCAGACAGTGGCAGAGGACCCGTGATAGTCAGGAGGGGCAGATGGAAATGGTGCCTATAATCATTCCAGCCCGACCCACTGGGCTGCTGATTCCCAGCAGGGAAGAAGGGAGACATGTCCGTCCAGGTCCCAGGACCCTCATCTCCTTCCTCGGGGTTCACTGAGGGTGGAGTGGGTGGTGATCGTGTCCTCTGTGACCCCAAAGAAAAGTACAGAGACCTGAGAAAGGTCAGACTGGATCCTGTTAAGTGGCCCCAGGATGAAAGCAGCCCGAGTCAGAGCCTGGAGGTGAGCCAGCAGCCGAGGCAGTGGCTGCCATGGGGCGCCCACCACACTTGGGCTGGTCTGAGCAAGCATTTTGCAGTTAAAGAAAGAAGTCAAGAATCCGTGTGACAGGTCTTGGAAAGGTTCCCCCCTAGC
Source organism: Saccopteryx bilineata (assembly GCF_036850765.1). Lineage (NCBI taxonomy): Eukaryota > Metazoa > Chordata > Mammalia > Chiroptera > Emballonuridae > Saccopteryx > Saccopteryx bilineata. The sequence continues at coordinate 116,240,032 of NC_089491.1, forward strand.
CAGGTAGGACCCTGTGTGCTTCCCCAGGTGGGGTCTCGCAGGCAGCTAGCTGCCTTTTCCCACGCCACTTGGCTCCTGTCTAGTTTCCCCAGCAGGCCCACATCCCCTCTTCAGCCTCCATGTTTCTGTTCTGAGCTGAGACTCGGCCCCCCCACCAGCAACTCCTCCACAAAACTTAGGTGCAGTGTAGTCAGGACCAGGCATGCAGAACTTTTGGTGAGCTCGGGATTCACGTGTTTGGAGGGTGAGGAGTAGCAAGTAGAGTAGTCTCTGAATTGGGCAGTAAAGCCACCCTCCTGAGACAGGAGCGCTGGTGCAGATGGAGAGTTGGGAAGGTAGGGCTTGGCATGGAGGATGGGCAAGCACTCATTTGAGCAAAACTGCCTCGGTTCTCCAGCCCATCCTCCTGGTAAGGAGCTTCCCCCGCCTCCCCAGGAACCCCAGTCTGCAGAGCTTAGAGCAGATGTGCCACCATGCCATTGAGGAGAGACACTCAGCAAACACACGTTCAAGTCGCACAGTGGGACCTCGTGCATAATGAGTTTATACTGGGGGTGGGGGCGGGGTGGGTTTGTTTATGCCTATCAATGCAATTTTTATTTTTTGTTAAAATCAACAGCAAAAGCCTAGCACCTTGGGGTGTGTGTAGCCTCCCTGGCAATCTTATGTTTCTTGAGCTTCAGGAGCATCCTCTAGCCCCAGAGCCGCCACAGACCCCTTCCTCCCGCCAGCCCCGCACCTCGTGTGTCCCTGCAGAGCCTTGTCCTCAGTTCCCAGACTCCCTTCTTGCCTCGCCCTGTGCTTGGTTGTTCCATCACTGGGCCACGTCTACACTGGGTGGGAGACACCGCGCACGGGCCAGGGTGCTCTTCTGAGTCCCTGTCTGGCCCACACTGCACAGAAGGCCTCAATCATGGCTTCACTCATTAAGGTCAGAGTTAGTTTAATCAGATCTGATGCAGGCAGTTTACAGAGGCTCAGAGGTCAGGGTCCTGCAGATGACTTCAAAGGAAGTCATCTTTCTCCACAGCCATGTCACAGGGGAGGTGGGTGAGCAGGGGCCAGGAACTGCTCCTCAGGGGCTGTAGCAAGCAGCTGTTGGGGCACGGGTCTCCTCCCACGCTCTGTCGAGCCTCTCCCTGTGGGGCTGGGCCTGCATCTTGAGCTCTCACTCTGGAGGGGCTGCTGAGCCCACCCCAGGTGCTCACACAGGTGTTCTGGACTGACTTGGAACTAGGTGGCCACTGCCCTTGTTTTAGTGGCCAAAGAGCAGTCGGATGAAAATGATCGCCCCGCTCTCTGGCCCCCTGCCCACCCACTGGTGGAGGTGCTAACTAGCAGGGGCCTGGCATAGGACGGGAGCTGGGGCCAGATACGTGTGGTCCACTCTGTGTCCCCCAGCCCTTCAGAGTCCGGCTGCTCCTGTTCCCATTCTCCCATTCCCCTCCTCTGCCTGCAGGGAAGCAGTAGTCCAGGGCAGGCCCCTTCCTGCCCTAACCGGGCACTCTGAGGGCGAGGCCCTGGCGCCATGGCCACACCCTGCCCATTCGCAGGGCAGTGCAGGAGAGCACGGGGGCACGACTGTTGGTTTCAAATGCACTTTTCTGCTTGCGATGCTGTATCTGCATTTCCTTCATCCTTGTCCTGGCTTTATTGAGCACCATGTTTTTAGCATGTTTTTAAATAAAAACTGATAATGTGTCAAAAGCACAAGCAGGCTGTCTCTTTGCGGTGTGTTTGTTCGGTTAGCTGTGCCTGTGACATTTCATGTCTTGGTTGGTGTGAGAGACCAGCTGGGGATCAAGCACTAATCTCATTCTGTCCCAGACACACCCCACAGCCAGGACCTCACCTCTTCCTCTCAGGCCCAGGTCATGGCCGTGTTGGGCCGGGGGGGTCCCTCTGTGGGTGCCTGAGGAATCCTAGCACCCCCTTTGCCTGGTGACCTGATGCAGGTTTGGCCGGGGGCCAATCCAAGTGGCAGGGCCCTCTGCATGAGAGGTCACCTCCTACCTGTGTGTGTGTCCCATCCAGACCACCAGTCTTGTGGGCCAGGCCATAGTGTGCTGGGAGAAGGGGTAAGCCACGAGTCATTCATGGCTTCCTGTGGGGGCAGGGACTGGCAGTTTTGGGCACTGTATCTCCCGGACAGATGTGCAGCATGGGTGTGATGGGAGCAGGAGTGGCATCTCACCACCCATGTGTGGAGGGTCTGGCTTCCTCCCTCCAGGGAGCGGTGTGGTTGGCGTGGAGTCACCCCAGAGCTTCAACCTTTTGGGCTCCATCCTGCAGCTGCTGCGTCCCAAAGTCTCCAGCGATTTGCTGAGGAATCAGGAGTCTGAGGTGACACTGTCAAAGGTCAGCAGCAATGGGGTCCTTGAGCGCCTCCCCATAGAGATTTAGTCTGTGGCTGTGGGGTCAAGAGTTGGTTGAGCTAAGAGATGGATGACCCTCCAAGTGATAGGAATGTGGATGGAAACTACTTCCTCTCTGCCCAGTTTTACTCCTGCCCCTCAGCCTGTGGACACAACACTGGGACGTCCCCTGGGTTTCTGTGCTGTTGGTTCCTGGGGGCAGTGTGAGACCCATTGGCCCCCAGGGCAGGAAGTGCACGGGCTGTTCTGTCAGCACTGGGTGGTGGTCAGATCGGAGCTGAGTCGGGAGAGGCAGCCACCTGGCTGAGCAGGAGAGGAGATGTCCATGGGAGGTCTGGGCTGGGCATCTTTCCCCTGGAGACTTCTAATATCTCAGCTGGGACCTACTGGAATGGGTTTTGGGCCTGTGGGATGGGGTGGCGGAGATGACCCTGGGGGACCTCCCTTCCTCCCCCATTCTTGTGGGAGGTGCTGGGCTAGCTGCCTTCCACCAGCACCCAGCACAGGGCAAGTGAGAAAGGATGGTTTATGAGCCACAACTGGACAGGCTTGGTATGCATATGAGAACTTCCTCAAAATGGCCCATCTGGGGCTCGCAGTGACAAGACGTTTATCACCCTGACACCTTGAATGCCAACTTGTGCCAAGCAGCTTGAATACAGCAGTGAACAGCCTGGACCCAACCCTTATGCTTGCAGAGGGGACCACAGAGGAGCAGATGGGACTGCAGGTCAGTGCCGTGATGGCGCTGTTTACGGATGGGAGAGTCACTGACCCCAACTCAGTGATGTCGTAGCTGAGAAGACGGGAGGAGTTAACCTGGCCAGGAGTGGAGCGAGGTATGTCCGTCAATGTCACTGGGGCTGACACACAGAAGGTGCAGAGGTGTCTGGAGAGAGTTGTGGCCACCAGGTCAAAGAGTTCGAGATCTAAGCTAAGAGCAACAGGAGCTGCTGAGAGTGTGACCGGCTTGGATCCGCCCTTGAGAACCATCACGGTGGCTACAGAGTGGAGAATGGCTGAGGGGCAGGGTGGGTGCAGGGACATCAGGAAGACGCTGCTTCCGTGATTTAGGTGAGAGAAGTGCCCATGGATGGAGAAAAGAAACAGAATTGAGACCCACAGGAGAACTGAAAAGCCTTGGTGACAAATTAGACATATTGTGGGGAGAATGAGCATTCTTGCCATTCACACAGCATGGCGTCCCCCACCCTGGACATGTAGATGACTAATGGTTTGCACCAAATGGAGAGTGAGTGTATTTTCTGGGCTCAGGACTTATGGGCAGGAGATGGGCAGGGACCAGCATGGTGTAATCACATCTCTCCTTTTGTTTGTTTTCAGCATCACAGCTTGTAAAATGCTTTCACAGAGGTTATCTAGATTTGTTCTGGCCATAACTATGTTATTAGCTGTCACTGAACCAGGTCTGGGTGGGAGCAGTGCCAATTTGGGGCTGGAGGGCCTGGGTAAATGCCCACACTGCAGCTGGTGCCCACATGAGCCTTTGCAGTCACTGGATTTGTCCTGGCTCCATCGTCTGCATAATGAGGGTAATACCTATAGTATAGATTTGCTGTGAAACTAAATAAAAAGCATGAATGTAACGACATCCAGCTTGTTCCTGGGCCAAGGAAGGTGCTTGGCAAGAAAGTAGTCAAATCTAGGTCCACGAGGAAGAGCATCCCCCTAGCTTGGAAGCTGGGTCACAGGAGAGTGACCTGGGAGGGGAGTGAGCTGTTGAAAGGAGATATGCATATGTGGTGGCTTCTCCCGTGCGTCAGCTTTGCTCTGGGCAGGCAGGAGCAGCATTCAATAAGTCACAGAAGCAAGAGGGAAGTCAGATTAAATAAATGTCATTTGGGGCACAAAATATCGGCATTGCAATGGCCTCTTCTTAAAGCATTCAGTAAAGATTGGGAGGCTATTGATTAAGCCATCTCATTTTGCTGAGTTTAATGACAGCTGAGGAGATGGACTATTGTGCTTCCTTAACCTAACAAGAAGAATAGCAACACTCCATCCACGCTCTCGGACCGAAGCCGGAACTTCCCCTTTGTGGGCCTAGAGCCTGCCAGGTAGCTAGGAGTCGCTGGGGCACACCTAGGACACAGCCCAGTTTCCTTTGGTGTCCATCATGCAGAGGAGGACAGGGACTGAAATAGCCAGCCTCCGTGGTGGTCTGGTTGGGTCTGGTGGGGAAGCATGTTGCCCAGAGATTTTTCTTCTGGTGGCTGCAGAGTTCTGGGACCTAGCCTCACTGTCCTCCAAAGCAGGGCCGACCCCACAGATGGGCAAGACAAGCCCATGCTGTCATTTAATGGCCTCAGGAAGCTCCTTGCCCTTTTGTCTTCTCCCTCCTGCCCTAACTCTCCCACTCAATTCCTGCAATCTCAGTATATATACTGTATTTCCCCATGTATAAGACACACCCTTTTTTGAAAAATTTGAGGTCTAATAACTGGGTACGTCTTATAGAGTGGTTGTAGATTTTTTTAACTTGCATTTCCTGCATTTTTATGCAGATGAGGAGTTGTATGAATTTTATGATGAATAAAACTTGAGATAAATAACTTTATGCAACACTTTTTTTTTTCTTCAAATTTCGGCCCCCAAATTAAGGTGCATCTTATACATGGGAGCATCTTATACATGGGGAGATACAGTATTCTCAATATATTTCTTTTTCTCTGTCAAGAGAGTCCTCTCCTGAGGACTTGGCCTTCTTATTTTACTGATTCTTTAAACCCCAATTAGGATCCATGAGCCGCTTACCAGACTGTTTCTGACCTCTTCCAGGAGTGCCGAGGCTAACGGGGACATTGGTGCTCTTGGCTCTGGCTGGCCTGGTCCTGCCCTCGGAGCAGGGACATGGTTTGCGCCTGGCTGATGGGAAGGGCAGGAATCAAGCTTTGTTCACGGCCCTCCTCACCCCTGGCCTAAGCCAAAGGGTCCCACCAGACCCCTGCGGCACCCTCTCCTTCCTGCTCAGTCATGGCCGGACGGGGCTTCAGCCAGCGATGGAAGCAGGAGAAGGGGAGTAGGGGCTTCTCGTGGATTTGTTTTTAAGAAGAAAGTAAGTGAATTGCTTTTCTGACAAGAGAAAATGTTATTTTACGATCTTTTCATTAAAAGCGCGATGAAAACAAAAAAGAAGAGCAAAGTGGAATGATCTTGGGTTTGGGCCCCTACGCCCCCCCACCCCCGCAGCCTCGCTACCCTCAGCCAGGACAGGAAGTGGGGGCCAGCATCCCACCCGGCTGCAGCCAGTCCCCCCCACAGCAGCTGACAGGGGCCCGGCAGGAAGTAGTGCCAGCTGACAGGCGAGTGGCAGCCACCAAGGATGACAGACAGCTTCAGCAAAGGCTTCCACTGCCCCCATCCTAACCGAGCCCCTACAGGCAGCGGGGCCAACTTAGTTGCTGTGAAACTAAATAAAAAGCATGAATGTAAAGACATCCAGCTTGTTCCTGGGCAGCCACCCACAGTGCTGTGTGCGGCAGGGCGGGGCCTGGCGGGGGGCTCATCCCTCTTCAAGCACACTTGTGTGCTTGTGTGTACCTGCATACACACACTCACACTCACAGTGATGGTGGAGGTGAGCAGCCATTCGGGTCCTATGAGACAGATGACCGTGGACATGCCTCCTCAGACTGGGTCCATTCCTCTGCCTGATATCAAAGCCATCAGAAGGCTGCCACTGTGTTCAGGGAACAATCTTGACCAAAGGGGCCGGGAGACAGGAGAAGGGCCGGGGGATGCAAGGTGGGTCCCGCCTAAGGTGGATTGATCTGCTCACGTAGCAAGTAAGCAGGCCCCGTTCAGGTTCACGCCAGGGGTGGCTCCTGCCTAGCCTGCCTCCCCTGCCCCCCCACCCCCACCCCCAAGTCCCTCTGTTGGGATCCCTAGCATCCAACTTACTCAGGTGCTCTCCAGGTGCCCTCATTGACTCCACCCACCTCAAGCAAGTTTCTTAGAATAGTGAATGAAACAGAATGAGTGTTTTATGTCATAAAAGATGAAGTATTTGCTTCCTTTTAGTTCCCTGCCAGGCCACCTGATGCACTCTGCTCCTCTGAGCCATAAAGTTGAAGTCTTTTTGCATTGGAATGAAAAGTGCCTCCCTCTGGCTTGGGGATAAGGATAAATTAGTGGTCCAGATGGGGAGGCATGAGCTCTCTGGGGTGAGATGACCTGGTGTCCACGGGCAGTAGAAGGTGTGTCTCAGTTTGAAATGCTTGGTGGGATCCTGACGGCCGGCCAGAGGGGCACCTTGCTCCTGACCTCTCCCCACACATCAGCCGCTGGGGTGATGCCCACAGCAGGACAGGCAAACCGCAAGCTCATTAACAGAGGCTGCCTGGGCATCACGTCAGTGGCGTGAGAATACCGGCTGACCAAAGGCAGGCAGAGAGGTTTAAGAGGAACACAATTCAAGCACACTTGTTTGAGCCTGGCTCTCGCTAGCCGCCAAGAGCTAATGACACTCATGGGAAGGTGAGGTCAGTGCAGACAGCAAACTGGGGAGCCGACAAGGGCAAGCAGGCCTCTAATCAGTATGGGCAGTGGGCTTCTAAAAGGGCCCCCTCCCCTGCCATCCCTCTGCTTTGGCATGTGGGGTGGGTCGCAACACATCCGATGAACTGATGGCCTGAGTTTCCCCTGCAGAGGAGGAAAACAGCAAGAGAAGGTCATTTTAGATATAATAATGCCTTTATTATCACGACCCTAGCCTATGCAGCTGGGCTTACACTGAGGCCAGCTAAGGAGACGCTAGAGAAATTTCTCCGTATACCCTAGGTTTAGGCAGCTTCTCTGTTTCTGGAATGCTGTGGCAGCTGGTTCCTGGAGCCCCTCTGGCCTCAGTGATACGGGCGCCTGGCAGTACTCGTGGCACCGGCACCATGTGTCTGTGGGAAGGAGCAGGAGGGAAGGGCACACACGGAGGCCGAGGGGTGGAGCTCAGGGTTGGGCATTGTGCCGGAAGAGAAGAACGGAGTGGGGCAGGAGGCGGTGGGAAAATGAGGCTGCACTGTAAACCTGTCCCTTCTTGGAAGAGGACCCAGGCACCTGCTCTGCCAGCCAGTGTCACAGACCCACTCAGCGCCATTCCGAGTCCCAGTCAGAGGTCAGGGCAGGTGCTGTGAGAACACAGCAGGAGAGGCATTGCCCTGGCTGACGGACAACCTGCTAGAAACACAAATCTGTGGCCCTGTCCCTCTGATTTGAAGCAGGCGGGGAAGAAGGGGGCAGCTATCTGTGCTAAGCCCGCCAGGCGATCCTCATGTGAGCTCAAGTTCAAGAACTTCTGGTTTAGACACATGATCACTAGCATCATTGGAGGACGTGAGCGCCTCCCAGTGGTGACACAAAATATGGGGTTCTCCTTGCCAGTCAAACCACTTCCCCTTCTCCATTTCTGCCCCCGGCCCCAAAGTGGCCAGTAAGTAGGGATTCTTTTCAAGGCCCATAGCAGGATGAGTGGTGGTGAAAGTAACTTAATGCATGTCCTCCACCCCGAAACCCTGAAGATGGCCTGGAGTAGAAGAGACCAAGACCAAAACTGGCCACATGGCCTGAGGGCCCTGGGGGCACATCCCCCTGGCACACCCCCATCCCTCCTCTGTGCCAGGCCTATGGCCATGCACAGGGTGGGTGCCCTGATGAGATTCTAGGCCTCAGACAGCTCACACTGTGCCCGCCCAGAGCCCCAGCATCAGCATAGAGAGGAGGGAATGGAGGCAGGAGGTGTTGGCTTCACCACCCAGGCTCCTCCTCCCTGCTTAGGGTGGCTCTGTGGGTGCACTAGACCTCACGGGACGGGGGAGGCATTTCCTGTCCCTCACCAGCCTTCCCTGTCCCCAGACAACAGTGCCCACACAGGCATGCAATTTCACAACCTGCTTGCGGCTTCTGACTGCTGAGGGAGGTCCGCCCTCACTGGGCTTCAGCATTGGCACTGGAGGTGATAGGTCAGGTGCTCCCATGAGCAGTGACCCCAGGCTGCTGCCTGCCACACTCCACCCGGAGGGGCTAGCTGTCAGCCTGAGGGAGCCAGACTTCTCTCCCAACTGCAAATGTGCTGGGCTCCAGCGCTGGGGCCCGACGGGTGGGCCGCCCAACCTGGGAGGGGTGTGAAGCTGCGGCCGGCCCACAACACCCCTGAGGGACATGTGGCTCCTGAATGCCAGCCCAGGAGTTCATGACAGAGATGGAGAACGGAGGGCGGCTGGCGCGGGCGGCTGGGGCGGGTGCCATGACTGCGGCCCCAGCTCTCCATCTCTGTTATGAACCGTTGGGCTGATGGTTCAGGAGCATTTTGCAGAGGTCGGGCCACAGCAGGTGCTGGAATACCAAACAGCCAAAGTCAACACACCCTCAGCCTGAACTCACCAAGCTGCTCCTCCCTCCCTCAGCTCACAGGGGCAGCCACCCTGATGGGGAGTGCGACCTCCCTGGCCCCCTGGCTGGTGTGTGTGTGTGTGTGTGTGTGTGTGTGTGTGTGTGTGTGTGTAGACAGGAGTGTAACTCAGCCTCTGGTGAGGGGATGAAGTCCTGATTAAAATGTGTGTGACCATTCCTCTCCTCCCTCCACGCTCCCACCCCAGGAGCTCCTCAGGCGTACCCATGTGAGGTGGATGCCCAGAGCCTTGTGTTTACTGAAGGCCTACTGAGTGCTCAGAGTGTGTCAGGTGTATTCATCATCTTGTAGTGATCACAGTAAGGGGGTGGATTCCCCCCACTCTACAGATGAGGAAGTTAAAGCTGTAGTAAGGAAGTGAGGTCATTGCTTAGTGCAGCGAGGTCACTGCTCAGTGTAGTGAGGTCACTGCTCTTGTCAGGAAGTGAAGTCACTACTCTTGTCTGAGGAGACACTTGGGGTAAGGAATCTAAGCAATGACCTCACTTCCTGACCACAGAGCCCAACAGAACTTGGAACCCTGGTAACCAGGCAGCCACATTCTAAAGCAGCTCCCCTCCCCACTCACTTAGTGAGAGACATCAGCAGAGATGAGATGTTCCCCTGCTGTGTGTCAGCGCCCCGAGGCCGCTGGTTCCAGCTCAGCGCAGACGCCTGTGGCCCTTCCCACGCGGGACCAGAGGTGACACAGGGAGGCCCAGGGAGGTTTCATTTCGGCCAGGCCACCACTCTGATCCCGCCTGAGCAGCCCTCTGTCCCCTCCCTGTGTGTGTGTGTGTGTGTGTGTGGGGAGGTATGGGGGAAAAGGGGGTTCACGTGGGGAAAGGAGGGCCTGCCCTAAGCAGGAACAGGCTAAGGAGGGGTCAAAAGTGCTGTGGGTCATCAGGTTCACCCCCCAGGTGAAGGCTGGAAGGGTGGATGTGGGGCCCGAGGTTTCTCCCGAGCCCTGGAGGAGAACCTCATTTGCCCTGGGGGAGGTCTGAGCAGACACAGGGCTGGGCCTGATTCAGGAGCAGAAGGTCCAGTGGGCAGAAGCAGGGCAACTAGGGCCAGGCGGGGCTTGAGGCCTCTGGACCGGCTGCTGACCACTGTCATTGTAGAGCTCAACCCATGAGGTGGAAGAGCAGTAGCCTGTCGATGGAGACCCCAGCCCGTGTCCACCGGCGGGGGGCAGGTGTGCCACACCAACGAGGGTCAGGGCAGGCCAGAAGTGAGTGTGGCCCCCTGGGGTTGGGGAGTCAGGGCCCGGGGATCACCAGAGAAGTGCTGCCCCGCAGCCGCCCAGGCTCCCTGGGAAGCTCCCCAGCATTCCCAGCCCTCCCCTCCCCCGTGGAGCACCACGTCCAAGTGGAAGGACCCGGGCTGGACCACCTGGAGCCCATCGAGGCAGAGGGCAAGGGTGAGAACGTGGGGATGTGAGGGGATGGGGTGGAGATGCATGCGAGCTTCTGGGGAGGGGTCAGTGCCAGCCACACAGGGAGCACCCAGAGACTGGCCAGGAGCAGAGACCGGCCTCAGACCACCCATCTGCTGGACTGCGGTGGGGAGGGCGTCCTGTGGTGGGTCCTGGGCTGCGGCTTCTGTGGGACACCCTCTATCTTTGAGGGACACACAGCAATGCAGGCACTTGGTGACATTTTCTCCTGTCTCAACTCCAGCACCTGCTCAGGAGGCAGAGCCATCAGCTCCCAGCGTGTCAGCCCCAAGGAGCCAGATGTGGAGGGCGGACCAGGAGGCCGCTGCAGACCTGGAGGGGTGTCCGTTTCCAGGGGTTGTGCGCGTCCCGCAGCTGCTGTGGCTGAGACTCTGGAGCCTGCGGGCCTGCGCAGCGTCTCCTGAACTACCGGAGGCCCCGCCAACCCATCTGAGGAAGCCTCCCTGGACCTGCCCAGGCTCTTGCCACAGAGGAGGAGCTGCTTCCAGAAAGCGCATCAGGCCAGCTGTTGAGCTGCTTGCTGAACCTGGGCTCCTTCTCCCACCAGAAGGAGTCCGCCCTCCTCCTCTGACCTTTGTCTTTCACTTTCTGTAATCGCTCTTTTATCTTTTCTCCCTGGTGCAGTTTCTTATTTTTAAATTTTTATTTTTGGGGGGACTTGGGGGTGTTTTCCTTTTTTATTTTCTTTTTTCTCTTTTTGTCCTTCACTTTCTCATTGTGTAATTTCCTAAGTAAGAAATAAAGGCCGTTGCCTACATTTAAATTGTTCCGTTCCTGAGCATGAAGTACGTTCACTGTGCTGTGCAGCATGACCTCTGTCTCGCTGCAGAATGCTCCATCACCCAGAAGGAGACCTGCACCAAGAGTCCTCCCCCCTCCCGCCCCTGCGTGTCCCTGATCTGCTCTCTGTCTCTGCTCCTTACCTATTCTGGACGTTCCCTCCAAACGGAATTTTACAATAGGTGCCTTTATGTGTCTGCTCATGTATTTTTGTTTGTTTTCATCTGAAATAACACTTTTGTTATTTAAAGGGAAATCTCAGATGGATCAGACATCAGATATAGAACAAGCCCTTTTGGTGAGTGTGCATCACCCTTATGGTCAAGTTCAAGAACTTCTGGTTTAGACACATGATCACTAGCATCCTTGGAGGACATGAGCGCCTCCCAGTGGTGACACAAAACATGAGGTTCTCCCTGCCAGTAAAACCATTTCCCCTTCTCCATTTCTGTCCCCAGTCCCAAAGTGGCCAGTAAGTAGGGATTCTTTTAAAGGCCCATAGCAGGATGGGTGGTGGTGAAAGTAACTTTTAATTTATGTCCTCCACCCCGAAACCCTGCAGATGGCCTGGAGTTGAAGAGCCCAAGACCAAAACTGGCCACACAGCATGAGGGTACTGGTGGCCCATCCCCTGCCCCTCCTCAGTGTGGGCTTCTCTTCTGGACCCCGGTGTGCCAGGTCTTTGGCCTGCACAGGATTGTGATGGCTTTCAAAAGGCATGCCCTCCTCCCTCTCCAAGGAGCTCATGAGCATGACAGCCTCCAGCATGGAGGAGCTGTGCTGGGCAGCACCCTGCATGCTGATGGCAGGCTGGCCCCCTGCAGGGGACAGCACACAGGCTCTGGACTCCAGCTTCCGGCACGCCCCTCGGGAACCTGCCACAGCCTCGGTCTCTATGTCCTCTGTCTCTCATCTCCCAGGCTGTCGGCATGAACGAGGAGGTCACAGTTCCTAAAATTTCTGGCCTTTTTTTATTTTTGAGAGAGGCAGAGAAAGAGAGAGAGGAACATTGAGCTGCTCCTGTATGTGCCCTGACCAGGAATCAAACTGGCAACCTTTGCTCTTTGGGACAACACTCTGCAACCAAACAGCCGGGGCTTAATTTTTTATTTATTGATTGATTTTTAGAGAGACAGAGAGAGGAAGGAGAAAGAGGGGAGGGAAAAGAAGGCATTCATTTTGTTGTTCCACTCAGTTGTGCATCTATTGGTTGCTTCCTGTATGTGCCCTGACCAGGGATCAAACCCACAACCTTGTCGTTTTGAGATGATGCTCTGACTAAGCTAACAGGCCAGGGCCAGTTCTGGGCTGTTCTTTCCTTCTTTGCACTGTGGACCAGCCAGCCATCCTCCAGTAGCACTCTGGACAAAACAACACTCAGAGCAGGAACTGCAGCTCGCCCTGCCCTCTGCCCCGCCAGCCTAGTGCGACACAGGAGGTCGGGGAAGAAAGTTGGGGTCTCCCGGGTCTGTGCCCATCACCTTTGTCCCCACCTCCACAGCCCTGGGTGGCCTCAGTAAAGAATGAAGGGACCCCACTAGGGGCAGACAAGTAACAGGCCACAGTGCCACCTGCCCACTGCGGCCTCCCTTGGGCTCCTCGACAAGAGCACGGTTCCCGTTCTCTCTCTCTCTCTCTCTCTCTCTCTCTCTCTCTCTCTCTCGTCCTCACTTTGTGAGACTTGTCAGTCTGACGTCTGGCCCTGCAAAGAGCTTGGGAGTCACCATCATTTTTTATTTATCTGCGTGGATCCCAGGAAGTTGGAAGGCAGCAAAGACAATCGTACCACCATTTCTTTTGTCTTGGGCGTCATCTGGGATCGCTAGGGAAGCTGGTCTCCCTTCTAAGGAAGTTGCTTCTGTCACCCCAAGGCCTTCCAGGTGGAGGAGCTGAGCCGGGGGGTCCCCGCAGCCCCTGGAGAGCCCCCAAGGCAGGGCAGGGAGGCCATCTGCTCTGGGAGGCTGGCTTCCCCTCTGTGCTCGTGGTAATCCCTGTTCTGAGGGTGTGCGTTTCTGCACTTGGAGGGCTGCGGTGGAGACAGCAGTGACCGGTGTATGGGAGAGAGAAGACTTCTCCCAGGATGGACTCAGCTCAGTGAGTGCTGACCTCATCAGACGGGGGACTGGAACAAGTGGGCTGGCAGGGGTGGCCTTTCTTGGCCTTGGTTTTAGCATAACAAGGGCCGACCTCTCATGTGTGGAACATGAGAGAGGCCCCAGGACCCTGGAGGTGTTAGGTTTTCCTGTTAGAGCTGCTCACTGGGCAGAGCCATTGGAGGGGGACCCAATGGCTGTCTTAGGAGTTGGCACATGTTCTTTAGAAAACTAGCATCTACACTCTGTGTTTTCTAGGACTTGCCTAATGCAGGGACGCGAAGCAGAACGGAGGCAAGGACTGTGTCCCTCTGGGGAGCAGGGCGAGACCCATGGCGGCTGTGTGGTGGTGGCCTCGTGGCCGGGGAGCGTGGGGAGGATGAGGGAGACCCAGGGCGGAGCACCCCTCTACTCGGAGCTTCACCTTCTCAGGGGCTCCAATTTTGCAGGGTCTGCGATGTGGTCTAATCAGGAGGGAGGTATATACCCACCCAAAGTGAAAGCCAAAAGTTTTAAATCCCTGGTATTCCTGAGGATCAGGCCACAGCCAGGAGATTCCTGAAGGGCAGAGTATTGGGGGCAGAAGCTTGGGGCCCTGTCCCAGAGGGGGTCCTCCACTGGGGAAGGCCCCAGGGCAGCACAGTATCCTGGCACAGCGAGTGCTGGTGTGGCCAACTCCCTCCTCCCCATCGCCCCTTGCTCTGGCCTGGCAACTCCACCAGGCCACCAGGCCCACGCCCAGCTCCCAGCTGCCTCTCCTCAGCCCTCCACCCTCAGGCCCCGCAGAAAGGAACCAGGCCCTCGGGGCACTCCTTTCCCAGGGAAAGGTTTGGGGATGGGCAGGTCAAAGGTCTGCATCCTCTGGGGCCAGAGGTGACCCTAACTGCCCACCCTGATGCATTTCCAGGAGGTAAGGCGGGCTGTTCAGCATGAGGGGGCACTGAATGCCAGGTCCACAGGGGTCAAGGTGTGTAGCCTTTCAACTAGCTTCCGGAGTTGGGAGGGAGCAGAGGCTGACTCTCTCACCTTCTTGTGGTCCGTGAGAGCCATGGTGAGTGGCTTTGGTTCCTGTCCCAGGCAGGGTAGGTCCCCGCCCAGAAACTCTGGCTGTGAGCACTCAGAAGTGCAGGGCAGGGCCAAGGGTGCCCAGGTGTGGGAACCACAGGACCCATGGTCTCGGGCACTCGCTGGGCCTGAAGGTGGGCACGGGGGTAAGGAGTTCCTAGGTGAGCTGATGCGGACTCCGCAGGCCTGGCAGACAGGACTTCGGCCCCTGTCCTTGTGGGGGCGGTTGGAGGACACGGCTGAACATTAGTGAAAATGCAACTGGAGCCTCCGGTGCAGGCAGCAGGTGAGGACCATTCCGCAGGTCTGTAAGGTGGGAGAGCAGAGGGGAAGAGGGTCAGGACCTCGCTGAGTGACGGCCGGGGTGCCCCTAGTGGGCTTCTCACGTGGAGCGCACACCTGGGGACCTTCAAAGGGCAGCTGCCTACTCAGGAGGCGGGAGGTGCTGAGATTCTGCAATCTGACAACTTCCCACGGATGCTGGGGCCACGGGCAGGGGAGCACTCTGCGAACTGCTGTCCAAGAGCATTTATCGCACTCTAATGGGGACGACTCGCCCAGGTGCCTGGCTTTAGGGCAGACGACAGCTCTGTAGGCCTGGGTGGGGGCCGAGGCTCTGCACTCCTAACCAAGGCACTCCCAGTCCTCGCTGCTGGTCTGGCCCAGAGCTTCTCCCGAGGCAGCTTTGCTGGTCTGGCCCAGAGCTTCTCCCGAGGCAGCTTTTCCTCCGGAGTGCGTGTGCACCGAGCTGCTGACTCCAGAGCAAACCCAATGGCCATGCTGGGTTTCGGCTGATGTACAGAAGCCGTGGGGCAAACTGAGGCTCTGGGAGGAGCACCCAGAGCCGTCACCAGCTCGTTCTGTAAGTCGGCTTGGAATGTGGTACCAAACCAGGTGCAGGAGCCTTCCTGACAGCCCCTCTGTCACCCCTACTAGCTGAACAAAGGGGCTCGAGCATCCTGCCCAGAGCAGGGCAGTGCTGGGAAGTCCGTTTTTCCCGGTCTCACTTTCCCGCCTCCCCACTGCAGAGGACCTTTACCCCCGCCTTCATTTGCTTTTTTTTTTTTTTTTTTGACAGAGAGAGAGAGGGACAGATAGGGACAGACAGACAGAAAGGGAGGGAGATGAGAAGCATCAATCATTAGTTTTTCATTGAGACACCTTAGTTGTTCATTGATTGCTTTCTCATATGTGTCTTGACCGGGGTTGGGGTAGGGGTGGCTACAGCAGAGTGAGTGACTCCTTGCTCAAGCCAGCGACCATGGGGTCATGTCTATGATCCCACACTCAAGTCAGCGACCCTGCGCTCAAGCTGGTGAGCTTGTGCGTCCTCTGAGTTCTAGTTCGACACTGTACCACCGCCTGGTCAAGCGCCTTCATTTACTCTTCATGTGCCTCCTTCTTCCTTTCTTCTCTTCCTCTCCTCCCTCTCACCCAAGGGTGTGCCAAGAACAAGATGAGGATGTGTTAGACCAAGGAGGCCCAGGACTGTGACATGCTCCTGACAATGACGCTGTTGGATTCAGACGCCCCAACCGCAGGAGAGAGGCACAGAGAGGGCAGCCCAGGGCTGTCCGTGCACACGGGAGAAAGTACATTCCCCACACATAGGAACAATGCCCATCTTCCCCAACCTTCCCAATAGCTGCTGCTGACCATTGGGAGGACGGGCTGATGAAGACGCCTATGGCTGGTAGGAACCCAGTTTCTCTTTGCCAGGCTAAGTCCTTCTTCTTCCCCTTCCTCCCTCCTCTCCATCCTAGCGTGGGAGGATGGTGGGGCCCCCTGACCATAGCTTCAGCCTTCAGACTTGTGGTGAGAGCAGAGCTAATCCACCCCAGGTTCTCGGGCCACAAGCTGAAAGGAGCATAAGAGGTTATTTTGTCTCCCACTGGCGTTGAGCAAGCAGCTGTCGCAGCCACCCCCCCCAGGTGTCAGGCAGCATGCCCCCTTGTGTGTCCCCCTCCCCCATGGTTTAATGACTTGTCGTATGGGTTATCTGTATCTTTCAGATCCTTGCTTAGGTGGAAGCCAGAGGGAGCAGGTAGCCCAGCGCAGATTTGTGGTTACATCTCTTAAGTGCACAGCTCCTGCTGGGGCATGACCGGGAGAGCTTCGCTGCCCAGCACGCGCACTCCTGTATGAGATGTGTGTTCCCGGCATGCCTTCCAGGGATGGCACAGTGATGGTGGAAGCGTGTGGGCCAGAATCTCATCAATGCATGTACACACACCCACACCACCCTTACACATGCAGTGCAGAGGGGCAATGGACGCTTTCATCAGCGTGTGCACATGTACCCTCTTGTGTGCACACATACCATACTGACTCACACAGAACAGTAACGAACACGGACTATCAGATCCCTGAGTGAGCAGCTGTATCTCCCTCCTGACAGAGGACATGCAGAAGTCAGCACAGACACACAAGCGACCAGCAGCAGGGTGAGCGGAGAACACACACACACTGACTGCGGTAACAGGAGTTGGCAGGTGATGGGTGCAGACAGGCTGCCTGGGCCCAGCCCATATGCAAGGTGGTGCCCTTTTCTGATGCCTGCCTGGAGGTAGCACTTGGTACACATGGCTTTTCAATAAGGAAGCCGGCATGCTTTCAGCTATTTTTGAGGTTTCTGAGCCAGCACCTGGCTGTCAACAGGAACATCAAGGAAGGGCCAGAAGGTCCCAGGAACCCATTCCAAAATGATCGCTGGTTTCCTTTAATGCCCTGCAGATTCTAGTGTCACTGTCTTGTGAGCTCTCTGGGCTCTGCAACACGTTCCTGTCCTATAGTGTGGGAATATTGGGGTGGGAGTGGGCTAACTTCTGTTTGGAGCTGTGTGGCCTTGGGTACAGTTACATCCCTCTCTGAGCCTCAAGTCTCCCTCTATCAATAGGAAAATCTCTGACTGCAGGCTAGATTTCCTCCAGTCCTGAGGACCAGGGAAATATTATGACACCATCTTGGTCTTGTCCATCCTTAGCCTTGAGGGTCTTCTAAGTGCCAGGGTGGGTGTGTGTGGGGAAGGTGCCCCGTGCCCGCTCCGGCCAGAGGAGGCCTGTGCACCTGGGAACAGGCCTGGTGTGAGCCCTCCTGGAAGGCTGGCAGCTGACCTGGTCTTTGGGCAGCGTAGTTCCAGCACGGGCCAGCAGAGGGAGCTGTAACCCGAGGCTTGGCTGCTGCAGGGCTAGCCTCGGAGGAATGGAGGGGAGAAAATGGGCAAGGGCACAGGGTCCCTGGTGGTGGCCAGCAGCTCTCCCTGGGGGACACTAGGAGAGATTCCACAGTGAGCTGGACCAGGAGTTTTCATGGTGGGGGTGTGAATGGGGAGGAGGCATCTGCTGGCCTGCAGGGACCCCGCCAGACAACCCGGCCCCCTCGACATCACTCCGACCGGTGCACTTGTGCCACCTTGACCGTCGGCTCAGGGCATTGCTACTCTCCCACTGCCCTGAGCTTCACTGCCCCTATTCAGTATCCACAGGCTCTCCAGGCCAGAGAGGTCAGAAAGAAATGGACAAAGATACGAGGTAAAGAGAGGTTTCCAGAAACCTCAGTGGAGTCAGGAGCTGGAGTAGAGCGGCCCCTTCCCCATCCCCTAGTGGCAACTCCTCTGAGGTTCAGTCTGTGGCGCAGAAGGCCTGCCTGGGGAAGAACAAGAAGGGCATGTAAATGCCCCCTGGGGTGTCCTCAGCCCGCTCCTGGGTGGAGGTGCAGGGGACAAGCAGGTCCGGCCAGGAAACGACCAGGGCCTTTTGGAGATTTAATGTGCCACCTGGAAATGATAAAAATAATGACGGGGCCCTGGCCGGTTGGCTCAGTGGTAGAGCGTCGGCCTGGCGTGTGGAAGTCCCGGGTTCGATTCCCGGCCAGGGCACACAGGAGAGGCGCCCATCTGCTTCTCCACCCCTCCCCCTCTCCTTCCTCTCTGTCTCTCTCTTCCCCTCCCGCAGCCGAGGCTCCATTGGAGCAAAGATGGCCCGGGCGCTGGGGATGGCTCCTTGGCCTCTGCCCCAGGCGCTAGTGTGGCTCTGGTTGCAACAGAGCTACGCCCTGTATGGGCAGAGCATCGCCCCCTGGTGGGCAGAGCATCACCCCCTGGTGGGCGTGCCAGGTGGATCCCGGTCAGGTGCATGTGGGAGTCTGTCTGACTGCCTCCCCGTTTCTAGCTTCAGAAAAATACAAATAATAATGATGATAATAATAATAATAATAATAACGGGAACCAGTCACTGCACACCTGCTATCTGCTTGGCAGCGAGCCCCGCGGCTTACATTCATATTGCTGATCCTCGCTGGTCATCAGTCTCGGAATAGTCAGCCCTGCATCACAGGTGAGGAGCGAAGGCTCAGAGAAGAAGTAACCAGCTCTAGGTTGTCTGGTCTCCCTCCTGAGGGAGGGGCCCAGCAGGCTATGTTGTAGCTGGAATCTCGCAGCACTCAGATGATGCTGGCAACAGCAGGACCCGGAAGGAACCCTGCACTGAGACCCCCCAGGCTGGCCGCCTCCACTCCCGCTTCTCTCTTATGGAGCCGTGGTGGGGGGCGGAGTTTGGAAAGCAATGGACCCAGGAGACCTGGGTGCCAGTTCGGGATGAGACCCTTGTTCAGTCGCCTCTCTGGGTCTCAACTTTCTGATCTGTAAAATGGGGAGGACACTGTGACTCTCCCGGCCTGTGTCACGGGTTGTGGGGATCTGATGGGAGAAAGTGTCTGAAGTCTACAGAGCTTCCACTTACGGAGAGCTTCACGCGTGCCCAGGCTGCAGGTTCACACGCATGGCCTCGTTCTGACCTGGCCTGCACACGGCTAAGGAAATGGCCTGTATTTTGTGGAAGACGTTGAGGAGCAGGGAAGTAACCGCTCAAGGCTGCACAGAAGCAGAGGCAGGATTGGAGCCAGGTCCTCTGACACGCAGCCTCTGCTCTTCCCTCTGCCCTGGCTGGTGCTTGTAGTGCCGTGAGTGGGAAGGAGGGGCAGGACTGAGCTCGTCCCAGCACCCGCTAGTGAGGCGAGCACAGGGCCCTTGCTCACTGCATCTGCCCCTGCCCCTGGGGGCCCCTCCTGACTCCTTTCCTCTTGACCCTTGACTAGAGTGACCCATGAGAGTAGAGCTAGCTTCCTGGACAGTGCTGGGAGAGGTACAGTGGTGAACCAGGCAAAGGGCATGGCTCAGGCTCAGGGCACGGAGCTGGGTGTACACAGCGGAGCACATATCCACAGGTGTGCGCACATGCACACACAGAGGAATGACTGCATGTCATGCACACACCCATCCACACATTCACAAGCACACCTAAACACGTAGCTGTGCCTCCAACCCCCACCATGACGCATGCAGACACACCCATAACCCCACACATACCACGGCAGGCTGCACGCACGCCCACAAGGCTGCATGCACATACCTGAGCCCACCCTCACACTCCTCTCAGATCTCTGTTCCTTACAAGTTCAAGTTGGCCCCCAGGCCCCAGGCATTTTGCTTCATGTTTCTGGGGAAGAGAATGACCATGTGACTCATCTTTGGCAGCAAAGGGGAGGAGAGAGGAGGGCAGGGCAGAGGGTGGGTGTGCCTAGGGTCCGTGGTTTGAGATCACAGCCCATGGGTGATCCTTCTAGAAGGTCCCCTCTCCTAATCCCCTACTCAACTCACCTGCAGGCAGGCCACCCCGATGCCCACTGCCCCCATGAGCAGTAGGTGGTTGGCCAGGAACTGTTCCAGTTTGGTGATGCAGCCTCCCTGTAAGATAACAACAGGTCACACACTCCTTGACCCAGCAGTGGGGAGGGTTGGGGGAGGCGGCTGAGGCACAGAGAGACTCAAGGTCCAGCCCTTCCGTTGTCCACTGGCTTCTCGGGTGACCCAGTTCCAGCGTGTCTCAGTAGCAGGTGCTTGTCCCTAGGACTTTGTGTGGACCTCTGAAGGCCCAGCATTGTTGATTTCTGGCCATAAATAAGTGGACTCCGCTCCCTCTGCCACCTGTCTGCCCTGAGCCGGCCTTCTGCGGTGTTGAGAATGGCCAGCTGGACCCGCTCCCTGCCCCAGCTGGGGTTGTGGCGCTCACCTCCACCTTGTAGATGTTGGAGGGGTGGGCCCTCCGGCCGCAGCGGGCCACCACCGTCTTGCAGCAGCTGTCGGGCACCTGGCGGCCCTCGGCCTCCCGAGACAGGACGTAGGCGCTGTGCTGCCAGTCGGCAGAGCTGTTGCTCCCGCAGCACTTGAACTGGAGAGGGAGGCAGAGGCCGGCGGTGAGGAGCACGCAGGCACCCCAGCAGGGCAGCAGGGTCTGGTGCTCAGACAGAAACCGGCTCCTCTTGTTCTAGGAGTCCCCCCTTCCTTTGTGTGGAGCAGGGGGCTGGTCTCATTTTGGGCAGAAATTGCCTGCAGTCATCTGTTTGCTGCTTTAATTATCCACCCAAGACCTTTAAGAAGATGATGCTGGTGCCCTGGGGGCAGGGAGGGTCTGCGAGAAGATGGGCAGGGAGATGCAGGCAGGTCCCTGAAAGTGTGGGCTGTGTACTCTGGGTACACAGGGCTGTCCAGCGAGGCAGAATCCCAGGGACAGGGGTCCAGCCTTGCCAGGGGTTCCCAGGCCCCCATTCAGGCCTTGAAACCTCAGAGCCCCCAGACTGCAGCGACACAAAGGTACCCCGAGGCCATGGAGCCGGCCGCTCAGCACCAACCAGCGGGGCCACTGTGAGGGCTGGCGTGGCCCTGCGTCCCCCACACCCCTGCACCCCCGCAGGGCAGCGGGCCAGCCCAGTCTGAGGTGCCCGGCCTGGTGGTTTCGAGGCAGCCTCTGGGCTGGGAGGTGCGGGTGGGCTGGGAGGTGCATTTAGTCTTGTTAACAAGTGTGTGCTAGGCACCGACGAGGTGCGGGGAGTGCAGCTTGGCACTGGGCTCAAACACGAGTTTACTAAAGAGTATCATTTCCTGTCATCTAGTGGGGGGGGACAACAGGGCTTGTGTGCGGCTCAGAGGGGCAGGCGGCTAACGGCTCTGCTCACGGGCCAGGCAAGGTCCAAGGAACCGGAGAGGGCCTGAGGAGCCAGGCAGAACAGAAGAGCCACGGCCAGCGGGCAGCAGGGCATGTGCTAGGAGTCACATGGGACTGTGCACGCGTCACTGGACAGGTGGTTCAGCTTTTCTGGGCCTCAGGGTCATCACAAACGGAGACAACAGAGGCCTCCACAGTGGGTTGCTGTGAGGACCGAAGGCCCGCTCACGGAGAGCACTCAGGAGAGTCCTGCGAGGCGCAGCCGTTAGGAAGAGACACCTGCTCTCTGTCATCGCCACAACTGCACGAATAAAGGCATACGGGTGGCATTCAGATATGCGAGGTGAGACTGGAAGCCACTGCCTTCTCGGGCTCAGCTTCCTCCTGCCTCAGATTCACGCCCCTGGGGTTCTAACTGCTCCTGGCAGGGGAGAGGTCCATGCCCAGTGCTCTGGTGCCCGCCCGCGGAGGACTCTGGTGCCCGCCCGCGGAGGACTCTGGCGACAGCCCAGCACTGCCCTGGCCGTGCCTTCTGCACGCTGTCCCCCACTCTCAGCCTGCCTCTCACCTCTCCGCCTGGGGAAACCCAGGCCCTCCTTCTTGGCCCCTCCAGTCAACTTCCCCAACTTCTTCCCTCCACTCTGGGGTCCCCCCAGCCTAGCACTGACGCCTTGTCACCTGTTGCCCCAAGGGAAGGGATTTGGGCACAGTTCTTCACGTGGGAGGTCCACCAAGTATGGACTGAGCTTCAGATGGGCTGACCAGCAGGGTGTGGGCTAAGCACATGGCGTGGGTGCACCCGTGTGTACGCAGGTGACCTTAGCCATTACTTCAAAGGACAAGAGAGCCGTCGTGTGGAGCTGACTGGGAGCTGCAGCAGTCTCAGGGAGCTGGGGAGAGTGCTTCCCCAGTGGAATGAGGTGCCCCTGGAGCTCAGAGCCCACCGCCCTCTATTCCCCTCCTTGCCTCTGCTTCCGCAGAAAGACCAAGGTCTCGGGCCAGGTCTGCAGGTACGGGAAGGAGCAGAGACCACAGGGTGGGCGTGGGTGGCATGGAGAAAGGGTACCAGAGTGGGCAGGTGGAGCTGCCTCAAATTTCCAGACCCGGAACCACCAGGGGCCTGGAGTCCAGCTGTCTAATAGAACTTTCTGTGAGGACAGAAACGCCCTTCTCCGTGCTGTCCATTTGGGTGGCCTCTGGCCAGGCACGGCTGTGGAGATGAGGCTAGTGTGACTGAGGAACTGAGTTTCATATTAAACTTAAACAGCCACATGTGACTAATGGCTACCATTTGGGACCACACAGGTGTGAGGTCTGTCTCCCCTCCCCTCCCTCCAGCAGGGCCGTAGCCTCACGGAAGGGCTCTGCTGAGTCTCTTCTTGAAAAGGAGAGGCCACCTTGCTCCCCTCTCCTCCCCCACCCCGGTTCTGGACTAGGACGCGCACAGCTGAGAAGTTCCTGCAGAAGCTGAACTGAAACACCTCTGCCTGTCACAGTTCACCCTTAGGGGGCCGCAGCTGTCACCGCCCCTTCCCAGGGGAAAGAAGGCAGCCCCACCAAGGGTGGGAGCCAGGACAGAGTCCTCCTGGGACAGCCGGAGGGGAAGGCCGCAGGGAGGGGTTTGGAGGAAACAGCAGGGGAAGCCACAGCAGTGAGCAGGGCACAGGTGGGAGGAAAGCTCAGGATGCAGTAAGCACGTCTCATGGTGGGTAGGGCTTCTACCTGTGTACACACGTTTCGTGCTTACACCCTATGAGTGACTGAAGCTGAAAGAAGGTAAGTAGCTTGCCCAGGGCCACACGGACAGAAGGGACGGCATTAGGACTGAACCCATTTCAGTGTGGCCTTCTAGCCCAAGGGAGAGGCTTACATCCTGCTGTAGACGGTCTACCGAGGCCGTGATCTCCGGGGCTCCAGGCTGCCCGTAGCTCTCAGACAAAGTCCTGGCCAAGTGCTGCTTCAGCTCATCGCTCAGCTGAGGGCGGAGAGGAAGGGCGGCATCAACCCCCCCGCCCTCCGTACCAGATCCTCGAATGATACAATGTGGTGGTTTCCCAAACAGTGCAATGGGACCCTCAGTGCACAGAGCTATGGAGACCAAGTTGCAAAAGCTGGGGCCCTAACGGAAGGACAGATGTGTGCTGGGCAGAGCTGAGACACAGGCTGGGGGTGGGGGTGGGGGTGGGGGAGTTCCCATGCACAGGTGTGCTCTTAAATAGCCACTGATTTTCATTTTAATTATGACATGATAGTCAAAATATTTACAATCATTATCCTGTGGGTACCCACTGGTTCTACAGGCACGGACCTGACTTATAACAACCAGCACGGTTATCTTTCCTTACCAGCTCAACATCAGCCTGGTCGTGACCTTGAACCCCGGGTTCAGAGGGCACCTGGTGGGAGCAGATCTGCCTGGCCCCTTTGTCCCCGCCCACACAGGCAGGCGAGGCCTGGTGCTGCCTCTCCAGTCTGGCCTGTAGCCCTGGTCGGAGCCTCCCCCCGCCCTGCGGGCCTCACAGCAGGATCCACGCCCCACTTCTCAGAAGGGGAGAGGGACCACCCACCTCCGAGGGATGCCTCGCCTCCTTGGCTCCCATGTTGAAGACATCCGCATCAACAGATGGAGGAAAGAGTTACTGGAACTGGGACAAGAAGCAGGCCCCAGATGTGCCCAGGAATGTTGGGACTGGGAGGCAGGCCAGCCCCGCAAGCTGGCTGCGCCTCAGCCTCCCCATCATTCTGCTCTCCCCCATCCTGCTGCCTCCAGGGGGCGTGAAAGGAAGAGCTTCCACTCACCCTCTCGTAGTACACGTGGGCCAGGACCCCTGCCACCAGCTCGACGAGGAAGATCACCAGCAACAGGCAGAAATACTAGGAACAAGGAGAGAAGGTGATCGCCACTAGGATTGCGCCTGGGGAGGCACATGGCACTTCAGGACCGCTATGAAAAATGTTTTCCCAGTGCTACCTGTCCAAAACCCCCAACACCTGGACCATCTTCCTCTTTTCCCAGCAGCTCTGCTAGGAGTTCCCCACTCACCAGACTGCTGTCCGCTTGTTAATCCAACTATCTACCTGGTATATATTAAATACCTACTCTGGCAGGTGTCGTAGTGAAGGTGTTACTGTCCTCAAAGGTATTGGTGGTAGGGGGACAGATCAATAAGTAATTATAATGTGTTTTAAATGCTACTACGGGGTGAGCCCTGGAAACTATCGGAGGCTCCTGGAGCCCAGCAGGGGCTTGGCACGGGCAGGGCTTAAGCAACACAGCGGAGAGAACATTTCGTGGAGGAAGAACTTTGACCCCAAGAGCAAGGCTTCCTTTCCAGTTAAGTGAATCGCGCTTGTCCCTCAGCCACTGTATTGAGCCCATTGTCTCCCAGCATCAGTGCTGGCCACCATCAAGGAAGCAGGGACTCCTTCCAGTCTCTCAATAATGGTGTGAGGCCTGTCCCCATCAATGGTAGAGATGGAGGCTCCTGTCTCTTCCCTGCCTGCCCCAGGCTCTGCGCTGCTGCTCGCGCAAAGGCCTCTGGCCTGCGTGTCTGAGCTGTGTCCTCCCCCCTCAGGCCAGCCCTGCAGTGCCCTGCTCAGGGAGGGTGCGGAGGACAGGGGGGCCCAGCAGCCTCGGCACCGTGCGCAGGCTCTGGATGAAGGCTCGGCTGTCTGCACAGGGCACAAGCTCCTGGGCTCCCAGATGAGGTCTAGGGGCTGGGAAGGCAGACGCAGGTTTCCAGAGGGCACATTCCCTGGGCCCATGGAAGGGGTTTGGACGAAGGCAGCTGCCTGTGCCTGAGTTCTTGGAAGGTACTGAATGTTATATCCACAGGAGCAGGAGGCTAACCACAGGTCTGTGGATGAATCCTCTCTGCTGAGGAGCCTCTGATACAGGGCCCGAAAACCCGAAGGCTGGTTGTGGTACATCAGCTGACTTGACTTTGAGTCCAGGCTCTGTCATTTGCTGGCTCTGGATGGGCGACCTCTGGCACCTTGATGTGAATTAGAAAAATATGCTCAAATGAGAAAAACATGGCTCAGTGAACTGGGCGAGCTGGGGTTCAGCCTTCCCTGGTTCCTGTACAAGATGCAGCCTGCAGGGCCATACACGGGCCCTGCCTGTGGGACTGAACTAGTAGAGGGCAAACCCTGCCCCGCCCACCCGCAGGGGACCCAGCTGGAGGGGAACTATGCTTCCTGGCGATCTGAGCTGCTCCCTGCTCCCAGAACTCACGGGTGACAGCGTGAGGTGGGCCAAACTTGTCAGCCAGCGGTTGGCACAGTCACCCAGGCCAGGTTGTCACCGTCTCGGGAGCTTTCCAGCCCGCTGGACAGAGCGTGACTGCACTGACACACACACAGGAGGGTGTCCGTCCCTAACATGCAGCCCAGGGCCTTGGGGATGTGCCTGACCTGCAGCTCCTCTAGGACATGGCTGCACTTTCCTATTGGCTCCAAATTCCCCCCAGCCCCCCTGCCCTGCCTGAGCACCCTGAGGCCAGCTCTCACCCTGCCACAGGGGTTCCAGGTGGTGTCCACCAGCTGCTCCCAGGCTCCCTGAGGGCCTCCCTCAAGGAGCGGGAGGAAGAGATGACAGGGCACCTGTAACTGCACGGAGGACGCAGGTTGCTGCCAGCGGCAGGGGCGGGAGAGGCTTCTCTCTCTCGCTCACTGCCGTTGGGTGAGAGTGGCACACGGATGGTGGCCCCGAGGACGTGGCAGTGTTGTGCCGCTCTCCGGGAAGTCACTGCCATGGCTGCTACTGGAGCCTGGCCGGTGAGGCAGGCGATGGGAAAGCAGAGCCACTGAACCACAATGGGTTTAACGGCGGGCTTAGTCCAGGCCAGTTCCTTAGAAAGGTTCCTGGTCATCAAACACGTTTGCAGCCCGACGGAGCGGGCAGAAGGGGGACGAGCGCCACTGCTGCCCGGAGCCCCAGCTGTAAAGATGCCCTGGGGATAAGCCACGGCCAGGATGGGGTCTTGGGGGGACCAAGTGTGGGGTGCTCAGCAGCTTCAGCAGTGAGAGGGCTGCAGGTGTGTGACTCACCTGGGCGGGGGAGGCCCTGAATCACAGCTCCTGTATGACAGCCCCTGAGAAGCAGGCTGTGCTTTCTGGAATCCTGCACCAAGGACCCTGGCATCCTGCCTCCGAGGCAGAGCCGGCGCGGTGGGGTCTCTGCCATGTGCGGCCATGAGCTCTGACAAACGCCTCACTTCGCCAAGCCTTCCCTGACTCCCTCGGTCCAGCTGACCCATCTCAGATTCCTAGGGCGCCTTCCAGCCTCCAGGCCTTTGCCCTCACTGTTGCTCGGCCGGAACTCCCAGCGCCCACCTGTCCCTCATACCCAGCTCAGTCAGGGCCTGCGTGTGCCACCTCGGGCCAGCAGTGGTTGGCACCCCCGGCCCCAGCGCCTCCTGCACTTCTCTGCCTCCACGTCCCAGCACAAGGACTTTCTGCTTCGCCCCTCCCCTTGACTAGACTTGGATCTGCCTCTGTGTCCTTCACCTGCCTGCCATGCTGCTCCGCGCGTGACAGTTCCCTGCAGGCCTTGGCTGGATGACTGACATAATTTTAGTTACTGCTCTGTAGAGGTTGCTACTGCTTCAAGTGTCACCCCACAGTCTCCTCAGAATGACCATGAACTTCCGGGAAACAGGGCTCACTGGTACAGCGCTGAGCCTGCCCGCATGCTTGGTGAACATGCCCACTTTCAGATGCGTGCGTGCCCGGACACAGAGCATGCCCGTGACACCTGGCGCCTGCCAGAGCATATCATATCTTTTCCTAATCTGCAGATAGCACAGAATTGTTCCTTTATACCAGTGGTTCTCAATCAGGCACAATTTTTCCCCCAGGGGACATTTGGCATGGTCTGGAGCAGGGGTCCCCAAACTACGGCCCGCGGGCCACATGCGGCCCCCTGAGGCCATTTATCCGGCCCCCGCCGCACTTCCGGAAGGGGCACCTCTTTCATTGGTGGTCAGTGAGAGGAGCATAGTTCCCATTGAAATACTGGTCAGTTTGTTGATTTAAATTTACTTGTTCTTTATTTTAAATATTGTATTTGTTCCTGTTTTGTTTTTTTACTTTAAAATAAGATATGTGCAGTGTGCATAGGAATTTGTTCATAGTTTTTTTATAGTCCGGCCCTCCAACGGTCTGAGGGACAGTGAACTGGCCCCCTGTGTAAAAAGTTTGGGGACCCCTGGTCTGGAGACATTCTTTGTTGTCACAGCTGGGAGGAATCCCACTGGCATCCAGTGGGTGGAGGCCAGGAATGCTGCTACAACCTGCAGTGCACAGGAAGGGCTGGCGGCCAGGAACGCTCAGGGTCTGAGGCTGATGCTGGGACTTGACTTGCATCTGTGTCCCTATGCACTATGGCGGCACACAACAGGCCTCAGGAAGGCATTCCGGGTCCTGAGAAGCCAGCACTCAGCACAGAAGCACGTGAGGGATTTTACTTTGTAGCTGCCTCAAGCAAGGGTCAGTGAAGCAGAGAGAAGCCAGCAGTCCAGGTATACCCCGGGAGCTCTGGGTGCTTGCCTGGGACAACGTGTTGTCTGAAGCAGCTGTAGGTCCCTCCCACTGTCCCTAATGAGATGGGCAGTGAGGGGTGAGCTGCCATAAAATGTGTATAATAGATTGATCAGGAAGCAGGAAGCAGGTTCTGGAGTTTCTTTTGCCTTTAAGTGTGGTGTTGACTTTGAATTATTAAATAGAGGTCAGTAAAAAGTTCTCAGAAAGCTTGTGTAATATTTCAAGGAATCAGTATTTACCGGGCCCCACGACACCCTGCTTCTCCCAGCCATGCCAGGGAGGGCCCATGCTCCTCCAGCAGAGCCCCCCATTCTCCTGAAGGGCTGCCGGAATCCAGCTCCCTGGGCTATGGCTGAGGAGGCCACGACCCACACGCAGGTGCTCCGGCCTCGGAGCCGGAAAAGTGGAGGAAATGCAGTCACAGTGGGAGCAGTGGGGAGGCGTCCTGGAGACCAGTGTCCTGCATCCGCCATCCCCAGACCAGTCTGCCAGAGATTTCACACTGGTCCGCGACAGAGCTAATCACCCTGATGCTGTATGAACCATGGAGCAGTGGTTGACAAACACTGTTTTACACACACACACACACACACACACACACACACACACACACCAAATAGTAATGATTAATCCTTTCTTAGAGGAGTCAATGCGTTAACACCTGAGTGGCCCCCATGACAGTAACGCCAACATGTGCCAGCTCCTTTGTGAGCACTTCCCAGGACTGCTCCCAGCCTCCCTCAGAGAGGACAGCGGCCCTCAGCGCAGGCCCGTGAGCACAGCGTCGGCCTCACCGACCCCGCAGGCGTGTGCGCAGGGAGCGCTGGAGCGGCTTGTCCGAACTCCCTTGGCGAGTACAGGGCTGAGTCCAGAACTGAACCCAGCGATTCTGGCTGCAGACCCTGCGTCTTACCGGCTGCGTGCTGATGTCCTACTGACAGCTGACGCGCAGGGGATGAGCCTGCTGAGCTCTGAGGGTGGAGTCAGCAGGTTTGGGTGTCAGGAGAGGAATAAGAGAGGAGGGGGAAACTACAGGTGACGGAGAGACAGAGGGAAGTGCAATAAACCCCCAACCCTGACACACGAGGATCTCTCACTGGCCCCACCCGGTCCCCGTTTCTCAGTGCCAGCAGGCAGGCCAGGCACGCTGCAGGTGCCCCTCCGGGCCAGGCTGCCCTCCCCAACCAGGGCCCGTTAGCAGTGGCGGGCAGAGGTTTCAGCAGGTTGGACCCTGCTCCTTCATGCCTCCTCTTCGCCCCATCCTGGGGTCACAGCCACCGGTGCTAACGCCCATGCCTGCCCCCCTGCCCTTCACCTTCCTCAGCCCAGCCTAGCTTGCCACAGAGTCTAGTAGTACCTGTCGGCACCGCTGGGCAGCCTCCCTGTGCATGCACAGCGCCCTGGACACAGTGAGGCCTCTGCTCTCTGGGCACCACTCACCTGGGGTCCGCTGCCCCCACCACATCTATGTCCTGCACCTGTGAGCCATCAAGCCTCGCCTCGGGCCAGCCCTCCCTGAGCCAGGAGTTCCTGACCGTGACCTCACTGCTGACACACTTCTGAGCCCTGATCTGCCGGGCAGGCCTGCCGGGAATGTGCACACTCTGACCCTCGTTTGCCCTCCTGCCCTGCCCTCCCTGTGCGTGGATGTGAGCGCCACCCTTACCCCCCAACGCCTCCTTGTCCTCCAGCCCACGCTGGCTTTTGTTCCTGGCCCGGCCCCAGTCCTTCCTGAGGTGGCCACCTGAGTCTTGGTCTGACAGAAAGCAGAGTGAGAATAACAAAGAAAGCTCCTGTACGTTCTGCACCCAGAGCCCTCAGTCAGAACGATGCCATTTCAAAATATGCCGAACTGAAACCCAGACACAGACAACCTGTTTGGTAAGCACAGAACGGGACCCAAACAGTCATCTTCCCCCGCGCACCATTTACCTCCAAATTTTCCCTTTAATTCTTTAATGGAACAGTGTGAACTAGAAGTTGGGTGTTTTCTGTAATTATATATAGCTCCAAATGAAGCTGGAACAGCACAGTACTCTCTGAACCAAAACAATACTTTCCTTAATGAGAGGCGCAGCAGGAAGTCTGCAGAGATGTTTCTCACTGTTGACATTATGGTGACTAACTAGAAACTGAGTCTTCAACACTGCATGGGACAAGCTAAGCTTAGCTAAGCTGAGGGATGGTTTCTGGGGCAGAGTCACTGGTGCTATGAGACAGGGCGGTCCGGCACCCGCTGGTGACATCACTAGGGTTAGTTTTAAGTGCTTGAAACAACTGGAGTTTTGGAATTTCTCCATTGGGCCGAATCTGCCACAAAGAAGGAAGCTTCATGGAAGCTTTCGTCCTGTCTCCGCTGCTCCTCTCCCGTCGTCTCCACTCTGCACGGCTGGAGATAGCAACTCTGCCAGAGTCAGAAAATTGATGCAGGGTGTCCAGGCGGGTGGGCAGAGCAGCAGAGGCACTAGAGTAGTCACAGGGCCACATGGCAACAGTAAGAGGAGCAGAGGCTGCCAAGGTCAGTTGCAGGGAGGAGAGCTCAGCCTGAGGCTCTCTGCCCAGCTGAATGTGAGAGGATTACAGCACAGGCAGGGGAGGGCCAGGGAGCTCAGAACAACCAAGGCCAAACAGGGAAAGATGGAGCCAGCTGTTTAAGTGGCAATGACCTCAGGGCGCATTATTTTCTGGCAATTAACCACCAGCTGGAGGCACTCAGGAATCAGAGGTGCAACTGCCTGGCCTGTTTGTGCAGAAAAGAGAGAATGTGGATTTAGGAGCCTCAAGCCATTCTTGCAACAAGATGTCACTGTTGGAAGGATGAAGGTGACCTCTACCTCTCCTGGCCCCAGCCCAGGGCTCCCAGCCCGAGCCATCCAGACACAGCCATGCTGGGTGCGGGGACTCAGCCACTCCACATGGGGCTGTCCTACAGGAGGGCCCTAGGCTGTGTTCTGGCTGATGTCTGATGCTAACAAGGGGCCGGGATCAGAGGAGAGGACCAGGGATGGGGGGAGAAAAACTGGTTGACCAAAGTTAGAAGAGGTCAGGGGAGGAGTAAACCAGGCCATGGGGAGGCAGGAGATATTCAAAAGACATCAAGAGGCCCTGGCTGGGTAGTTCAGGTGATTGGAGCATCAGCTCAATATGCCAAGGTGGCAGGTTCAGTCTCCAGTCAGGGCACATACAAGAATCAACCAATGAATGCATAAGTAAGTGGAACAACAAATCAATCTCTCTCTCTCTCTCTCTCTCTCTCTCTCTCTCTCTCTCTCCCTTCTCCCTCTCAACCTTCCTCTCTCTCTAAAGTCAATCAATCAAATAAATTTTTACAAAGACATCAAGAAAATGTAGCCAAGGCCATCCAAAAACCCAACCAGCAGGTTGGGGCTGCAAAGATTACACTGAGGGGGTTTACAGGGGAGAACACTTTCAGAACTACAAGCCAGAGACAGGCGTCCACCGGATGTCAAGCTGGGGCTGCCAAGAGTCCAGATTGAATGGGCTGAGACAGCAAGCTCCAGAGTGGACAGCAGGGCCTGGCCAGCTGGCTGGTGGCTGACCAGACTCCACTGGGGACACAGCCCAGGGAACTCGGAGGATGCTGCTGCCCAGTGGATCTGGGTGTGGGGGAAGTGACCAACTGCCATCTCCTACGAGACTCCTGGAAGGGCCTGGACCAGAGGTTCCTGCTGGCTGGCTTCACACAGGCTGTGGAGAGACATGGTGCAGCCTGCAGGCCCCTGTCCACATGCCTGGAACGGGAGGGATGTGCATGGGCCAGGCTACAATGGAGGACGGTGGCAGCGACCCCAGGTGGGAGTGGTGGTGGGAACAGAATTAGCTACAGGGAAAAGGGAAAGCTGAGCAGGAGAAATTCCTAATCTCATTTAGAGGTTAGGGAACGTTCTAGGGCTCAGAAAGGTAAGAGCTGTGACCAAATTCAAATAGGAGTTTAATCCCCACACATTCCTTTGTCTTTTAATGCTGGCATTTTGTCTTCCTCTCCACACTCTGTCATGGAGACAATGACTGCTCGGAGTAGCAGACCTGTCATTCAGTCCTCACATGGGGCACCCCTTGTTGCAACAACAAAAACTACTCAAAGACAGAGGCAATGCACCGCGGGGCAGAGGGGAGACGCAGTCCTGGTCAGCAGACCAGGACTGATGCCCCATCCGCAGCCTTACTCAGATATTTATTAGGCAGTACAAACACTGTAACTCAAGGAAGCAGAAAGAAGTTCTCAGGGGGTGAAATAAAAGACGAGAAACACACTGACCCCTAATCTCTGTTCTGAGAGCCTAAACATTTTCTGTTGCTGAATCTTATCCTGCTCTTTTGCTGTTTCCAACACGCACTGTTATCAGTACGGGGTCAGAGAGGTCCCTGGACTCGCATCTGCTCAGGGCTTTCACCCTAGGGTGCCTCGCAGTCCCTAATTGTTATCCTAACTTTGCATGTTTTCACAGCATGTTCCCACAACACTCCAAACCAAGAACCAGCTCTTAGTGCCGTTTGTGTCTCCTCCCCTTCTCACTCTGGCTTGTGCCCAGCAGAGCAGGAAATTCTGGAAATGTGTTGGAAATGCTTGTGGAGGATGATGAGTTAGGCAGCCTCATCAATGTAACATAGTGCGTGAGTTGCTGAAAATCGGAGAGGAGGAGGTGGTGGAAATTAATTGGCTGTAAGAATTGCTGCTATAGAAATTTTGCTGTTACAGGTGGGCAGTGATCAGGTACATCCTCTGAGAAAGGTGGATCTTGAACTCAGAATGATACTGGTTAGAGAAAAGGCACCCTGGCTTGGGAGTCCAGGCCCAGCTTTCCTCTGTGAAGATGCTGTCTGACCCTGGGTGAACCACTCACCCTCTCTGGGCCTTCTGCGTGAACTGTGAGGCTTAGATGGGAAGAATGTCTTGGTGCTGCTGCTCCATCTGTCTGTGCAGTGTCAGGACCAAGCCTCCTCTCTTCTGGCCTCCTCTCCTCCCAACAGGGACATCTAGAGGAACAGCCCACTTCCTACCCTTTCCTTACTCACTGCAGGGCCTCCTTGCCTCCTCAGGGACAGCCTGGCCTCAGGATGCCATGTTCTCTGCTCTCCACCACACAATGAGTTTAGTGAGGCAGGTCTTAGTGAGTGAAGTATGCGGGTTTGTCCTTATGTCAACCAGAGCTGAAGAGGTGCCAAGGCTTCTGCTGCAGACAAAGCCCCACACTCCAATAAGTTGCATTAGTAATACTGATGGCCTTTGACCGCCATCTCTCTGCCTCCTGGGTCTCATTGTTCCATGGATTCTGAGCTCCCCTAAAACAGTCCAATGTATGGCTTTATGGGTAAGGCCCTGAACGTCAGAGGGAAGCACAGCTTCCCAGAGCCAGAGCCAGGCCACGGCACGAGAGGAACACGTCCCGACAGCTGTCCAGCCACCACTCCTGTCGTGGGCCCACAGGTGCGGGGACGTGCAGCTCTGAGGGCTGCAGCCAGTGCCACCAGATGGGAATTGTTGGTTAAATAAGTTTTTAAACATGATATATGTTTGCTCGCTTATAATTTGCATTGAGTGTAGGGGACAGGCTGTAAGCGGGCAGGGTGGTTATAGCCTAAGGCTTCGTTGTAAGACTAAGCTTTTCCCC
Organism: Saccopteryx bilineata; assembly: GCF_036850765.1. Taxonomy (NCBI): domain Eukaryota; kingdom Metazoa; phylum Chordata; class Mammalia; order Chiroptera; family Emballonuridae; genus Saccopteryx; species Saccopteryx bilineata. Next base: position 116,273,381 of record NC_089491.1, read on the forward strand.
ATACCCTTGACTGATTGCATGATGTGAGGTGGTGCACTCTCATGAGGAATCACGTTATGCCCCAGATAAGTGACTTTGTATCAGAGACTTCCTATTTTGTATATTGAATTAAAGGTTTTGATTTCTACACTATAAAGTGGGGCAGACCGGGAGCTTGCTCTCTCTCAGTTCCTGAGATTAGCATTAGAGGAGAGAGCAGAGAAAGGAGAGCAGAAAAAGGCCACGTGGAGGAGAGGAGAGGTAGCCAAGATAGCAGAATGATGAAGGAGAAGCCAGTTTGTGCAGAGAGAAGGAGATGAGGAACAGAGGTGAATAAGGCTAGTGAGCTAGAAACCTTTGATTCTAGGAAACTCAGATAAGTCAGTAGCTCTGTGAACCCTGAATGAGCAGGTTTTGGAGCCCAGTGTGTGTTTTTATTGTCCGCCAGGTGCAAGCTAGGATTAAAGCTAATGGCCCACCCGGTTCTTGGCTCTGTTTCATTACCGTCTGTCCAAATCCAATGGGAACCTGCATGGGCCAGGCGGCTGTGATGGTGGTCGTGTATACTGGCTTTACAGGAATAAGGTGCAGATCAGATGGGAAGGAAGGTGGGTTCTGCCTTCTCCTCCACCCATGGCTCCTGGCAGTGAATGCAGCCAACTCTGGCCCTTTGGTGACAAGCGCCAAGCGAAGCAGGGCACACAGGGATTCTTTAAATGACTGACTTGCCTCCATAAGCCCTTTTCTTCCATCAGCCCCATGAGAGGGCAGCAGGAACTCCGACTGCTATCAACAACCTCCACACGACCTATGTGGGGTCTCGAGAGGAGCTCTTCCTCCAGATCATTGCCTCACTGCCAGCCCACTGCCAGGCCATCCTTGTGGGTGGGGGGTGTTTGTGCAATGAAGTTCATTTTAACATCAACAAAAGTGAAATGTCACTAGGAAGGTGTTAAGCCAGTAGCCACGGCCACCATCACAGCCTTCTGACCCATGCAGGTTCACATTAGATTCAGACAGAGGGTAATGAAATAACGGAGCCAAGAACTGGTGGCCATCAGCTTTAATCCTAGCTTGCACCCAGAGGGCAAGAAATACACACAGTGGGAAAACACTTCCCTTTCCATTCAGGGCTCACAAAGCTACTGATTTATCCGAGTTTCCTGGAATCAAAGGTTTCTAGCTCACCAGCTTTATTCACCTCTGTTCCCCATCTCCTTCTCTCTGCACAAACTCTGTACAAACTGGCTTCTCCTTCAGCATTCTGCCATCTTGGCTCCTTCTCCTCTTCTCCACATGGCCTTTCTCTGTTCTCCTTTCTCTGCTCTCTCCTCTAATGCTAATCTCAGGAACTGAGAGAGAGCAAGCTCATGGTCTGCCCCACTTTATAGTATAGAAATCAAAACACTTAATCCAATATACAAACAAGGAAGCCTCTGATACAAAGTCACTTATCTGAGGCATAATGGGATTCCTCATGAGAGTGCACTACCCATATCATGCAACAGTCAAGGGTGTGGGGAAAACCTTAGTCTTAGAACTAAGCCTTAGGCTATAACCACCCTGCCTGCTTACAGCCTGTCCCCCACACCCAATGCAAATCATAAGCGAGCAAACATATATATCATATTTAAAAACTTATTTGACCAACAGAAGGAAAAACAACTGCAAGGACCCATGGGCTTCCCAATAATTGAAAGACTATCTGCTGTTTAGATAATCTATTCTGAGGCTCCCTTCTCTCAAGAGGCTCGTTATCAGGGTAGTAATCATTGTGACTCACTAGGTGACAGGGATTGTAGCTTGTCTTTCCCCAGTTATGTGGTTAAATCCAGAACCTGCCAAGGAAAGGAAGCTGAATGGTGAAAGGCAGTGTGTAATCTCCACATAAACTCTTGGACTGGGATGGGAACAGATGCTGCTTTTCCACCTCCTGCCTTCCTGCAACACAGACACAGACAGACACACACACACACACTGTCCCTCCTGGTTCAGCCCTGCTCTGAGATTTGTTCAGGGCCCCATTTGGGAATGGGGAGACAGAGAGCTCCCTATGAGTGATATCCACCCACACATAATTGAGTTGAAATTTCTCCAACTATGGAGTCATGAAGAAGGCAAGTCCCTTCCCTGTGTTGGAGGCACCCAAGAGGAGGGGCATTAGGCCAGCCTGGGGCAGCAGAAAAGGCCCTGAAGCAAGCTTTGGGTGTTGCCCAGGCTCTACCAGCTTCTGGCCAAGTGACCTTAGGTAAGTCTCTTTCTCTATGGCTAAGGAGCTGTGGGGACCCTGGGAGTAATGGCCCTATGAATAAATCCATTTGTTTAGGTTTCTTCTCAAAGGAGCTTGATGGTGATGTAAATGCAATTATAGCAACGTCTATGATTTCTATATATTGTGATAACTTGTTTCCTAAGACCTAAAGTACTTTCTCATTAGCCTCACACCTTATCCCATATAAAGACGGAATATCAAGGTGGCCAGGAATGGCCGAGTGACTTCCCTGAGGTTCCAGAGCTCATTGGGCAAGCTAAGCTCCAATCTGCTCCTCAGCCCTAGACCTTGAGTCTAGACTTTATTGCCCTGGTTAACCAAATCTGGATGTATTTGATGGAAGTGTTGCATTTCTCATTTTCAGAAATTGGTTTTAGAACTTCTTACTTTTTAATCCATCCCATAAAAATAAAAGAGCTCCTAATTAAGACCCAGTTTAGCCTAGATCATCCATCATAATCTTCATTTGGCTCAAGATATAAAAGTTTTCAGAGCCCATATTCAAAAACTCTAAAAATATCCCTTTCTTTGATCAGGTGGCATCTGTCCTGGTCATTAGCCTGAGGCATAGATGGCCTGAACTATCTGGCTCTCTCCTGCAGCCTTCACTAAGAAAGAAGGGCTGGCTGAATAATTTAAATCCTGTTCCCCTTTCCACCGCGAGTGATCATCATTTAAGCACCAGCCAGGACATGCTATTCCTGTCCCTGATGAACACTTCCTTCTCGGTAGAGTGACTTTGAGGGACTGCAGATGCACCAGGAGGAAGGGCCAGGCAGGACTGATGTGTGCCGGTGTGGGCTCTCTGGGTGGTTTGTAGGAATCTTTGATGCCAGGCCTGCTCCACAGCCCGGTCCAAGCAGGATGCACCTCATACAGATGCCTGGTCTTTCATCTTTCCCTCTCCTCTGGTGGGACCACTTTGAATAGAGCTTATAGAGCTAGGCTCACTGCATTTCTCCTCATGAGTTTCCTCCAGCTTTTAACTGATTGAAGATTTCAAAAGGAAGTTGAGATACACATTGAAAAAAATACAATGCGACCAAGAAGGAACTTCCAGGAAGCATAGAACACTTTTAAGCTGCCTTATCCACACCACTTGCCTCTAAAGAGGAGTCTGGGTTTTAAAAGTCTTACAGCCATCTCCAAACTTTTTACACTGGGGGCCAGTTCACTGTTCCTCAGACCGTTGGAGGGCCGCCACATACAATGCTCCTCTCACTGACCACCAATGAAAGAGGTGGCCCTTCCGGAAGTGCGGGGGGGGGGGGGGCGGATAAGTGGCCTCAGGAGGCCTGTTGGGCAGATAAAATATATTATGCTCACTATGTTAAAGATGGCGCTGCCCACATGGAAGTTGTCGCCCAGGTGATATTAATGTGTGTTGGGGGCGGGCTGTGGGCAGGCAGGATCCTTGTAGCCTGGGGCTTGGTTTTAGGACTAAGCCTTTCCCACCCTTTTTGATGTGGGGTGCTGCAATCCCATCATGCCTCAGATAAGTGACTTTGTATGATATTAGACACTTCCCTATTTTGTATATTGGATTAAAGGTTTTGATTTCTACACTATAAAATGGGGGCAGAACGGGAGCTTGCTCTCTTGGTTCCTGAGATTAGCATTAGAGAGCAGAGAGCAGAAAGAGGCCACATGGAGGAGGCCAGGAGAAGCAGCCAAGATGGCGAGTGTTGAGTGAGAAGCCAGTTTGTGCAGAGTTTGTGCAGGGAGAAGGAAGGAGATGGGGAACAGAGGTGAATAAGTCTGGTGAGCTAGAAACCTTTTTTTTTTAAAAAAATTAAATTTAATGCAGTGACACTGATAAATCAGGGTACATATGTTGAGAGAATACATCTCCAGATTATTTTGACATTTGATTGTGCTGTATACCCCTCCCCCAAAGTCAAATTGTCTTCTGTCAGCTTCTATCTGGTTTTCTTTGTGCCCCTCCCCTCCCCCACCCCCTCTCTCCTTCCTCGCCCCCTCCCCCTCCCCAACCCCTCTACCCCCATTGCCATCACATTCTTCTTCATGTCTCTGAGTCTCATTTTTATGTCCCATCTATGTATAAATTCATATAGTTCTTAGTTTTTTCTGATTTACTTATTTCACTCCGTATAATGTTATCAAGGTCCATCCATGTTATTGTAAATGATCCGATGTCATCATTTCTTATGGCTGAGTAGTATTCCATAGTATATATGTACCAAAGCCTTTTAATCCACTCGTCCTCTGACGGACACTTGGGCTGTTTCCAGATCTTCGCTATTGTGAACAATGCTGCCACAAACATGGGGGTGCATTTCTCCTTTTGGAGCTGTTCTATGGTGTTCTTGGGGTATATTCCTAAAAGTGGGATAGCTGGGTCAAAAGGCAGTTCAATTTTCAGTTGTTTTTTTTTTTTTTTTTGTATTTTTCTGAAGCTGGATACAGGGAGAGACAGTCAGACAGACTCCCGCATGCGCCCAACGCTCTGCCCACCACGGGGTGATGCTCTGCCCCTCCGGGGCATCGCTTGGTTGTGACCAGAGCCACTCTAGCGCCTGGGGCAGAGGCCAAGGAGCCATCCCCAGCGCCCGGGCCATCTTTGCTCCAATGGAGCCTTGGCTGCGGGAGGGGAAGAGAGAGATAGAGAGGAAGGAGGGGGTGGGGGTGGAGAAGCAAACGGGCGCTTCTCCTATGTGCCCTGGCCGGGAATCGAACCCGGGTCCCCAGCACGCCAGGCCAATGCTCTACCGCTGAGCCAACCGGCCAGGGCCAATTTTCAGTTTTTTGAGGAATCGCCATACTGTTTTCCACAGTGGTTGCACCAGTCTGCATTCCCACCAGCAGTGCAGGAGGGTTCCCTTTTCTCTACATCCTCGCCAGCACTTATTCTGTGTTGTTTTGTTGATGAGCGCCATTCTGGCTGGTGTGAGGTGATATCTCATTGTGGTTTTAATTTGCATTTCTCTAATGATTAGTGATGTTGAGCATTTTTTCATATGCCTATTGGCCATTTGTATATCCTCTTTGGAGAAGTGTCTATTCATTTCTTTTTCCCATTTTTTGATTGGATTGTTTGTCTTCCTGGTGTTGAGATTTACAAGTTCTTTATAAATTTTGGTTATTAACCCCTTATCAGACGTATTGTCAAATATGTTCTCCCATTATGTAGTTTGTCTTTGTATTCTGTTCTTATTGTCTTTAGCTGTGCAAAAGCTTTTTAGTTTGATATAGTCCCATTTGCTTATCCTGTCTTTTATTTCACTTCCCCGTGGAGATAAATCAGCAAATATATTGCTCCAAGAGATGTTGGAGAGCTTACTGCCTATGTTTTCTTCTAAGATGCTTATGGTTTCACGGCCTACATTTAAGTCTTTTATCCATTTTGAGTTTATTTTTGTGAGTGGTGTAAGTGGGTGATCTAGTTTCATTTTTTTGCAGGTAGTTGTCCAATTTTCCCAACACCATTTATTAAAGAGGCTTTCTTTACTCCATTGTATTTCCTTACCTCCTTTGTCAAATATCAGTTGTCCATAGAGCTGTGGGTTTATTTCTGGGTTCTCTGTTCTGTTAAATTGATCTATATACCTGTTCTTATGCCAGTACCAGGTTGTTTTGAGTACAATGGCCTTGTAGTATAACTTGATATCAGGAAGTGTGATACCTCCCACTTTATTCTTCTTTTTTAAGATTGCTTAGGCTATTCGTGTTCTTTTTTGGTTCCATATAAATTTTTGGAATATTTGATCTATATCTTTGAAGTATGTCATTGGTATTTTAATTGGTATTACATTGAATCTATAGATTGCTTTGGGTAATATAGACATTTTAATGATGTTTATTCTTCCTAACCATGAGCACGGTATATGCTTCCACTTGTTTGTATCTTCCTTGATTTCTTTTATCAATGCTTTGCAATTTTCCGAGTACAAGTCTTTAGTTTCCTTAGTTAAGTTTACTCTTAGGTACTTTATTTTTTTGGTTGTAATAGTGAAGGGGATTGTTTCCTTAATTTCTCTTTCTGACTGTTCATTTCCTTAATTTCTCTTCCTGACTGTTCATTTTTGGTGTATAAAAATGCCTCTGATTTCTGAGTATTGATTTTATATCCTGCCACTTTGCTGAATTCATTTATCAGGTCTAGTAGTTTTTTGACTGAGACTTTAGGGTTTTCTATATACAATATCATATCATCTGCAAATAATGATAGTTTTACTTCTTTTCCAACTTGAATGCCTTTTATTTCTTCTTGATGTCTAATTGCTGTGGCTAGGACTTCCAGGACTATGTTAAATAAGAGTGGTAAAAGGGGGCACCCCTGCCTTGTTCCTGATCTTAAGGGTATTGCTTAATTTTTGCCCATTGAGTATGATGTTGGCTGTGGGTTTCTCATAGATGGCTTTTATCATGTTGAGGTATGTTTCCTGTATTCCCACTTTGCTGAGAGTTTTGATCATGAATGGGTGCTGGATTTTATCAAATGCTTTTTCTGCATCTATTGAAATTATCATATGATTTTTCTCCTTCTTTTTGTTTATGAGAGGAATCACATTGATTGATTTACGAATATTATACCAGCCTTGCCTCCCCAGAATAAATCCCACTTGATCATAGTGTATGATTTTTTCCATATATTGTAGGATCTGGTTTGCTAATATTTTGTTGAGGATTTTAGCATCTATATTCATGAGAGATATTGGCCTATAATTTTCTTTCTTTGTGTTGTCTTTGCCTGGTTTTGGAATCAGAATTATGCTCACCTCATAAAAGGAGTTTGGAAGTCTTCCTTCCTCTTGAATTTTTTGAAATAGCTTGAGAAGGATAGGAGTTAGTTCTTCTTTGAATATTTGGTAGAATTCAGCTGTGAAGCCATCAGGCCCTGGACTTCTCTTTGTTGGGAGTTTTTTGATAACTGTTTCTATCTCATTTGGTGTAATTGGTCTGTTTAGGTTTTCTGATTCTTCCAGATTGATTTTTGGAAGATTGTATGTTTCAAGGAATTTGTCCATTTCATCTAGGTTGTCTAGTTTTTTGGCGTACAGTTCTTCATAGTATTTTCTTACAATATTTTGTATTTCTGTTGTGTCAGTTGTTATTTCTCCACTCTCATTTCTAATTTTATTTATTTGAGTCCTCTCTCTCTTTTTCTTGGTGAGTCTAGTTAAAGGTTCATCAATCTTGTTTACCTTTTCAAAGAACCAGCTCCTAGTTTCATTGATCCTCTGTATTGTTTCTTTAGCCTCTATGTCATTTATTTCTGCTCTGATCTTTATTATTTCCTTCCTTCTACTACATTTGGGCTTTACTTGTTGGTCTTTTTCTAGTTCTTTTATTTTTATTTTTTTTAATCTTTTTTTTAAATTTTTTTTATTTATTCATTTTTTTAGAGAGGAGAGGGGGAGACAGAGAGAGAAAGAGGAGAGACAGAGAGAGAGGAGGGGGAGGAGCTGCAAGCATCAACTCCCATATGTGCCTTGACCAGGCAAGCCCAGGGTTTCGAACCGGCGACCTCAGCATTTCCAGGTCGACATTTTATCCACTGCGCCACCACAGGTCAGGCTTTTTCTAGTTCTTTTAGATGCAGGATTAAGTTGTTTACTTGAGCTTTTTCTAGCTTCTTAAAGTGTGCCTGTAGTGCTATTAACTTTCCTCTCAGTACTGCTTTTGCTGTGTCCCATAAATTTTGAGTTGTTGTATGGTCATTGTCATTCGTTTCTCGGAATTTTAAAATTTCTTCTTTGATCTCATTCTTAATCCATTCATTATTTAACAACCTGCTATTTAGTTTCCATGTGTTTGAGAATTTTTGAGCTTTTCTGTTGTGGTTCATTTCTAGATTCATGCCGTTGTGATCAGAGAAAGTGCTTGATATGATTTCAATCTTCTTAAATTTGTTGAGACCACTTTTGTGCCCTAACATGTGGTCTATCCTAGAGAATGTACCATGAGCACTTGAAAAGAATGTATATTCTGCTGCTTTAGGATGAAAGGTTCTGAAGATATGTATTAAATCGAGTTGATCTAGTGTGTCCAATAAGTCTGCTGTTTCTTTGTTAATTTTCTTTCTTGAGGATCTATCTAGTGATGTTAGTGGGGTATTGAAATCCCCTACTATTATAGTATTGCTGTTGATCTTGCCCTTTAAATTCATTAAAGTCTGCTTTATATATTTAGGTGCTCCTATATTAGGTGCATAGATATTTATAATGGTTATATCTTCCTGTTGGATTACTCCCTTTATCATTATGTAGTGGCCTTCTTTATCTCTTACTATATCCTTTGTTTTAAAGTCCAATTTATCTGATATAAGTATGCTACCCTAGATTTTTTTCATTTCCATTTGCATGAAATGTTTTTTTTCCATCCTTTACCTTCAATCTATGTGTATCTTTTGTTCTAAGGTGTGTCTCTTGTAAACAGCATATGTACGGGTCCTGTTTTCTTATCCATGCAGCTACCCTATGTCTTTTGATTGGATCATTTAATCCATTTACATTTATGGTTATTATTGATATGTAGTTGTTTATTGCCATTTTATTCTTTAAAGCTGTATTCCTTTTTTGCTATATTCTTTTCCCACTTTGATCTGTTTACAACAGGCCCCTTAACATTTCCTGCAGCATTGGTTTGGTTGTAATGAATTCCTTGAGTTGTTTTTTGTTTGGGAAGCTTTTTATTTCTCCTTCGATTTTAAACAATAGCCTTGCTGGATAAAGTAGTCTTGGTTGTAGGTTCTTGTTCTGCATTACTTTGAATATTTCTTGCCATTCCCTTCTGGCCTCAAGTGTTTCTGTTGAGAAGTCGGATGCCATCTTTATGGGGGCTCCTTTGTAGGTGATAGCTTTTTTTTTTCTTGCAGCTTTTAATATTTTCTCTTTATCGCTTAGCTTTGGTATTTTAATTATGATGTGTCTTGGTGTAGGTTTCTTTGGGTTTCTCTTTAATGGAGTCCTCTGTGTTTCTTGAACTTGTGAGAGTTTCTCCTGCATTAATTTAGGGAAGTTTTCAGCTATGATATGATTGAACAAAGTCTCTATCCCTTGTTCTTTTTCTTCTTCTTCAGGAACCCCTATGATGTGGATGTTATTTCTCTTCATGTTGTCACAGAGCTCTCTAAGAGTTTCCTCAGACTTTTTGAGTCTCTTTTCTTTTTTCTTCTCTGCTTTCATGCCTTCATTCCAGTTGTCCTCCAACTTGCTGATTTGATCCTCAGCTGTATCCTGTTTTTAATTCCTTCCATTGTGGTCTTTATTTCTGATATTGTATTTGTCATCTCTGACTGATTCTTTTTTATACTTGCTATTTCTTTATTTAGGTGTTCATAATGACCATCCATTGTTGTTCTAAGATCCCTAAGCATCCTTACAATCATTATTTTGGACTCCGCATCTGGAAGTTTGATTATTTCCATATCACTCAGTTCATCTCCTGAAGGTGTCTCTTGTGGTTTCATTTGGATTGCACTTTTTTGTCTTCTCATTGTCTGTGTTTGGGTGTTTTGTTTGTAGAGTTGGTTGAGTCTAGGCTTGGTGTTGTCTGCCTCCAGTTTTCAGTTGTGTTATTTCTAGGTCTTCTTGGGTTGGTATCAGCTATTATTTGTAATCCACTTTCGGATTTGGGCAGCTTTGAAGTCTTGATTTGTTTGTTTTCTCAACAGGTGATAGTCTTGTTTACTGATCTCAGCAGGGGGCTTCCTTGAAACTGTATCCAGGAATGCGATGGGTGTAACCTGAGACTCTGAAGGCCTCTTCCACCAACTAATCTCTCTGAGGGCAGGGTGTTTTCTCAGCTTCAGTAGGGGGAGGTGTATCTCAGATCTCCATGGAGACCTGAGTTACTGCCCCTCCTCCCCACTTCTTGTTTTCAGCTGCATCTTGTTGCGCTGATTGGAGCTGGAGAGATGTCTGGAGATCTCTGATCCGGAAGCACTTCAGCTCTGTTTTGTAGAAGAAAGTCTGTAAAGCCAGAAGCCACAGCCAGGGCCACTATCACAGCAGCCCAGCCCATGCAGGTTCGTATTGGATTCGGACAGTCGGCAAAGAAACAGCGGAGCCAAGAACTAATGGGCCTTCATCTTTAATTCTAGCTTGCACCCGGCGGGCAAGTAAAAACATACACTGGGCTCCAAAACCCAGTCACATTCAGTGCTCACAAAGCTACTGATTTATCTGAGTTTCCTAGAATCAAAGGTTTCTAGCTCACCAGCCTTATTCTCCTCTGTTCCCCATCTCCTTCCTTATCCCAGATACAAACTCTACACAAACTGGCATCTCACTCAGCACTCCACCATCTTGGCTGCTTCTCATGGCCTACTCCACGTGGCCTCCTTCCGCTGCTGGCTCTACTTTCTCTGCTCTCTCATGCTAATCTCAGGAACCAAGAGAGCAAACTCTGGTTTTGCCCCCACTTTATACTGTAGCTTCACAACCTCTAATCCAATATACAAAGTAGGGAAGTCTCTAATACAAAGTCACCTCTGAGGCATGATTAGACTGTACCACCCTACATCAAAAAAGGGTGGGAAAGGCTTAATCCCAAAACCAAGCCCCAGGCTACAATTCTCAACACACATTAATATCACCTGGGCAACGGCCTCTTTAACAAAGTGAGCATAATACATTTTATCTGCCCAACAATCCACCCCTATGCTCACTTTACTATCCACCAATTTACATCACCAGCATCCCTGTGCAAGGAAACTAGCACATTACACAAGTTACAACAGCACAAATCATACAGTTTCAACAATTACAAAGGTACATTTCACCAATATCTGAGCACTTTGCCAAAAGCGCAAAATGTCCTCGGCCTTCTTTCTAGCCATGGGAAAAGCTTCCCGGGGCAGGGGAGTGCTTCCAGCAAAGCCACCCCCCACCCCCATCAGGGTATTTTACATTGTCCAAAATCCATAATCCGTAAATCCATCCAACAAAGGAGCCAGTGCCCACTCCGGTCGTAGTCCAGGAAATCAGTCTACACACATGGGGCATCAGCCACCCCCTTCATCCCTGCTGTCCTGGCAGGTCTTACACTGTCCCAAAGAGGGGCACGTGGCAATGGCAGTCAGCATTTCCATCTCCGCTCCGGAAAGCATGTCCAGCCCTATGTCCCCAAATCGCAGACCTACCGGGGCCGCAGTAGGTGCTCCTTCCAGCTGGGCTCTCATCTTATGGAGACTGCGGATTGCAACTCCAGCCCGATTCTCCTCATCCTCCAAAGTGGGACTGAAAACACCAGCTCCAGCTGCCGGGCTCGAGCCTCCGTCCACTGCCGCCTTCTGCTCCGCAGACCTTGCAGCTCCGGACTTGGCTTCAGCCTCAGCCTCAGCCTCAGCCCCGGCCTCCTGCCGCTGCTGGCTCTCCGCAACATCCAGGGCAAGCTGCAATTCACGAACCTCTGAATCCTCCTCCAGTGTTTGCTCCATTTCCAGGCGAATCTCGAACACCTGGTCGGCCTCCTCCTCCAGCATTTCCTCCAGCTCCAGGGTCAGCATCGGTTTCTCCTGCATTTGCTCCAGCTCCTTTTGCTGCTCGGTTTGCAGGCCCCAGGCAGCCTCTTCCACAGAGCTCTCGGTTTCCTCACGCATGGCTGTAAAAGTCAGCCAGCCTATGATCCCCAAAAGGACAGCCATGGGGAACCCTAACACTAGCCAGTCCTCTACTCCACCGCTCAAAGGCTCCTTGCCAATCTGTATCGAATCCTGCCACAGACTACGCCAAATGTAAAGCCAGGAGGCACCATCGTGACCATTCACATGCAGGTTCGCATTGGATTTGGACAGTCGGCAAAGAAACAGCGGAGCCAAGAACTGATGGGCCTTCATCTTTAATTCTAGCTTGCACCCGGCGGGCAAGTAAAAACATATACTGGGCTCCAAAACCCAGTCACATTCAGTGCTCACAAAGCTACTGATTTATCCGAGTTTCCTAGAATCAAAGGTTTCTAGCTCACCAGCCTTATTCTCCTCTGTTCCCCATCTCCTTCCTTATCCCAGATACAAACTCTACACAAACTGGCATCTCACTCAGCACTCCACCATCTTGGCTGCTTCTCATGGCCTACTCCACGTGGCCTCCTTCCGCTGCTGGCTCTACTTTCTCTGCTCTCTCATGCTAATCTCAGGAACCAAGAGAGCAAACTCTGGTTTTGCCCCCACTTTATACTGTAGCTTCACAACCTCTAATCCAATATACAAAGTAGGGAAGTCTCTAATACAAAGTCACCTCTGAGGCATGATTAGACTGTACCACCCTACATCAAAAAAGGGTGGGAAAGGCTTAATCCCAAAACCAAGCCCCAGGCTACAATTCTCAACACACATTAATATCACCTGGGCAACGGCCTCTTTAACAAAGTGAGCATAATACATTTTATCTGCCCAACACAGTCCCTCCCCCAGCTATGGCCACCTCCAGCATGAATGAGTCAGCTTTTTTAGGTCGTCTCCTGCATTCCTTAGCCCCTCACAGTCTGTCCCTCTCTCTCTCCTTTCCACTTGGGAGATAAGCTGGTCTTTTCAACACACCTCGCTCCCTCGTTGCCAGGCAAGTGGCTGTGAGCAGTATTTTCTGCTCTTTTTCCCTGGAGTGAGATCCCCGTGGGCTCTCAGCCTCACCCTGCCTCTGTTCCTGTAAGCAGGGGAGATTCAGGCACTCTCAACCAGGTTTGTTGTGGCTTCTTCTTTGCTCCTTGGTTTTTGAGAGCTGTTCTTGTAGTCCAGAGTTGGTTTTCATGCTGATTTTTCCTAAATTGATTTGTATTCCAGTTTGGTGGTGAGAGCTGGGTGTCTGTGCATCTGCCTACTCCACTGCCATCTTCAGGTCCCTTGATGAAGAAAACGATCTAGAAAGCTTTGATTCTAGGAAACTCACATAAGTCAGTAGCTTTGTGAGCACTGAATGTGAGTGGGTTTTGGAGCCCAGTGTGTGTTTTTACTTGCCCACCGGGTGCAAGCTAGGATTAAAGATGATGGTCCACCAGTTTTTGGCTCCGTTGTTTCTTTACCGACTGTCCGAATCCAATGCGAACCTGCATGGGCCAGGTGCCTGTGATGGTAGCCGTGGCTTCTGGCTTTACAGGGCTACATACAGCCTGCTGGGCCGTAGTTTGGGGATGCCTGATAGACAATGAAGTGCTCAATCATTCAGGGCCGATGGGCCTGGATATGGGTTACTCAGGATAGTGCTTCACCTGTGTTTTGTCCCTGGGTAGGTTCTGTTGTTGGGCCTTTCAGAGCAGGGCAGGGAAAAGCAAGTGAAGAAGACTCCAGGCCTTGATTTGCTGTTTGTTACCCCTGCCCCCACACCTCTGGACTGGTGGCTGCATGCATGTGGTGTGCACGTGTACACACCTTTTCCTGATCTTACTTTTGAGCTGGTGCCTCTCGAATGTGTTTGGTTAGTGATGTTGGAGCAGAGATCCAGTTTTGTGTGAGACAAAAGTGAACACAGGCAGTGGGTAAAGGGGCTCTGAGAGGAAGGGAGGCGTTTTGTCTGTCCAGCAGTTCCTGGGCCCCCAGCCCTGCCTCAAGGCTCAGGAAGATGAGAAGGCTCTTCTGTTTGTTGATCTTCTGAAGCTGGGGTGAGAGGTGTGCCCCAAGTCTGTAGGCCCTGGCTTTCCTTAAGTCTCCATTCTTCCCTGCACAGCTCTGGGCACAGGGCTTGGTGCCCCCCATGCAGGCCTCAGACCACGTGCCTGTCAGGCTCAGACTAGAGACACCTGCTTTTTCTTTTCTTTTCTCTTCTTTTCTTTTCTTTATTCCCTTCTCTTTCTCCATCCCTTCTTCCTTCCCTCCCTCCCTACTTCCTTCTTCTCTCCTCCTTTCCTCCCTCCCTCCCACCCTCCCTTCCTTTTTTTGTAAGAGGGGACACAGTGAGACAGATTCCCACATGTGCCTCAACTGGGATCCACCTAGTAACCTCCCTCTGGGGCTGATGCTCAAATCAACCAATCAACCGAGCTACTTTTAGCACCTGAGGCTGACACTAGGACCCACTCAGCTATCCTCAGTGCCTGGGGCCAACGAATGCTAGAACCAATTGAGTCACTGGCTGCGGGAGAGGAAGGAGGGAAGGGGAAGAAGGAGGGGGAAAGAAGCAGATGTTTGCTTCTCATGTGTACCCTGAGCAGGAATTGAACCTGGGACATCCATATGCCAGGCCAATGCTCTATCCACTGAGAAAACCAACCAGGGATGACACCTGCTTTCTTAACAGCTCAGCCTAGATGATGGGACAGGTCTTCCAGATGGCTGAAGGAGGGGAGGCTGTGATTAGTGGCTCAGAGAGCAGAGCACTGTCAGTCACAGAACCTCAGGCTTTCCTTCTGGTCTTCGAGAAGGTAAGGGGAAGGCTCTTACATGAGACTGTGGGCATGGGGAAGCAGGGCAGGGAGGGAATGACATTTCAGGCTTCTCCCTACTGCCTGACTCTTTCCAGGCTCACACTGATTTCTCATGGAGACTTGCATTGGTTCTGGCCCTGCCCTTATTTGCTGATGTTTTGTAGCCTCCCTTGCCCACACTGGTCTCGGCCCTCAGGAGATTAAGGGTGGGGGAACCTGCCCTGGCAACAGGTACACGGAGGTTAGAGGGCTGGCCTGGTGAATCCTGAACTGGACTCTGTCTTCTGTCCCCTGCAGGCTTCCTGGCCTCCTCTCTCAACACTCTGAGCCAGGTGAGGACAGCCAGCTTCCAGGAGGAAGCCTGTTCAAGCACCTGGGCTGCACACAACCCCTCCCGTGAGATACTCTTGCCCAAACTATTCAACCTGAGTCTGATCAAGCTTCTAGATTCAAGTACCAGGAGGACACATTAAATAGCATCACAGCAATGTCATCAGAAAAGCCAGACTGGGAGAAACTATAGCACATATGACCTGGTTCCTTCAACAAATAAATCATGGGGGTGGGGGGGGGAAGAGAAGGAGATTGATGGGGGAGCTTAGAGACTAACAGAGACCTAGAAGACAAATTGACTGATTTTAATATAAAGATCTAATTTAGATTTTTATTCAAACAAACTTTAAAGGAAAAGAGCAGTTTATGGGTCAATTGGGGAAATGACACCAACTGGTAATTGTTTTGAGGGGTGACAATAGTATTGTCATTATGTTTTCTAAAAAAGAACCCTTAAGTTTCCAAGGTACACCCTGAAATATTTACAGAGGATGAGATGCCTGTGATGTCCGGGTGGGGGAGGTGCCAGGTACAGAGGAAACAGGAGGGGGTAGGGGAGGGAGGGGGAGGTTCAGGGAGGAGGAGCAGCAGCCCTGCCAGGACTGAGACTGCCCTCCTGGCTTAGTCCCTAAGAACCTGGAGCCCAAGGCAAACAGCCCACCCAGGGGCAGCCGCCGCCTCCCGCCTTCCCAAGGCCTCGGATTCCAGGCTGGGGCCAGTATTACAGGTGGGGTTCTCGGTGCCAGAGCTGGACTGGGGGCAGTGAGGGGCTCTGGCTTGGCTCCCTGAAGTCCGCAGGTTTCCTGCCTTCCAGTCACAGCGCTGGGCAGAGTGGGGCCGCCGGCACTCACCGTGGAGAGGCAGCTCCTGTCCTCCCGGATGATCGCACTGAAGCCTAGGAAGCCGGTCACCATGACGAGAGCGCCCGCGAAGATGAGGATGTAGGCGGAGGCAGCGAAGGTGCTGGAGGCCAGGACGCTGAGATAGCCGCTCTTCTCCACCAGGGTCCAGACGCCCAGGGCCAACACAGCGGCCCCGCCCACCTGTGGGGGGGGTCAGAGCAGGCCTAGTGAGCGCCCCCCACATCCCAGGCACTCTTTATGCTTCCTCCCATTCAGTCCTTCAAAGAGCCTGTGAGGATAGTGTGGGTCTTAGTTTATAGATGAGGAAATGGAGGCTTGCAGAGGTCACGCTGTCTGTCCATGGTCACACACCTGCGTTGCAGGGGCAGATTTTGAATCCTGATGTGAGTCCCAACTTTATGCTTCTCACCCCAGTTGCCTGTTGAGCCCCTGTCCCTGTGAGGTAGGCCAGATGCCTGCAACTGCGGGACAACCTCTGCATCCGAGCCCCTTTGCCTCCCCAATTCCGGGCCACGCTGTGCCCTTCCTCCCCAGAGTGCTCCTTGGCGCTTGTCCACAGTCTCTGGTGAGCACTTGCATACGCCGCCTCGTTTCCTCCCTATATTTGCTCATGTGGGGCTTTTCATCCTGCTCTACAGATGAAGAAATGGGGGCCCACAGAAGAAAGGTTAATTGCCCTAAGGCCTGCCTCTGGTTAGGGGCAATTAGGGGCTGGCGGAGAGAAGAGTTAAGGATGCAGGCCCAAACGTCTTGTGGAAACACCAAGGCTGCGGGTTTGATCCCCGGCCAGGGCACATATGGGAAGCGACCAGTGAATGCACAACTAAGTGGAACAACAAACAAATGCTTCTCTCTCTCTCCCTTTCTATGTTTCTCTAAAAGCAGTAGGTACGAGGGAGGGAGGAAAAGAAAACGAATGAACGTACTCAGGATGCAGCCTCATGGCCGAAAGGACACTGCTCCACCGCTGGAGTTGCTCCGGGACTGGAGGACTGAGCAGGACAGACTTCTTCTTTGCTAACTGTCTGATTCCCTTTCAGCCCTGAGAAGCGACAGGGACGAGACACTGCTAATCGGTAGGTCAGGGGATGCCTCCCTGAGGGTACCTGGAAATAGAGCTGGCTGGCTCCTCGCTCAGTCTTTGTGCAATAAGGCTCAATGACCATGGTCACTGTTACACTCAGCAGAAGTGTGTGGCAGATGGGGAGTGATAAGGTGTCTGCCCAGGGTTGGGTGGGGGCAAGACCCCTCAGACCTCTGACCATTTCTGCCTTCTGCTCCGGGACCCTGGTCTCCCTGACTCATGTAGAAATGAGTTCTTTCCCTCAGATGGGTGAAAACTGCTCCCTCAGGGGTCCTGAGTACGGCCAAAGGGAGAGTGGGCCCCGGGCCCAGCCAATGTATGCTAGTCCCTGTGCAGTGTTCCCATGGGCCCCAGGACGACTCCCTGCATGACTCACCCTGTCATCTAAGCTCTCCTCTCAGGAGTCACAGGCATCAGCTGAGAAAACGGAAGGTGGTTTTTAGCAATTAATATGCACTAGGCACCCACATTACTCATTTTCTCTCCTGAGCTCTGCAATAGTTCTGTGAGGATGCGGCATGCGGGAGGGCACATATTATCTCTGTTTTGCAGATGAAGAAATTGAAGCTTGGAGAGAAGAACATGCTCAAGATGACAACACTGGGAAGTTTCCGAACTGACACTCACACCCAGGTCTTCTGAGGGCCGGTTCGGACTTTGTCCTTGGATCCCCAGATTGGACTGAGCCTGCTCCGCTCCTCCTTTCTGCTTTGGAAACAATCTTTTTTCCTATGAAGTGCAATTTCATCCCCCTTAGCACCTACAGCAGGTAAGACGACCGGGTGAGGACACAGCTATGCAGCTCTGACTGGAGTAGGGAAGGTTCCTGTGCAGATTCCAGTTCCTTTTTTTTCCTCAAATTTTTACATCTCTCAGATTGACATGCATTTAACAATTATACTTGGCAGTACTTTTTCCCAGAGGTACAGAAAACAATGATGTATCTTACGTTGATGGTATCTTAGCTTTGATGAAATCCTGGACTACAATAGATCTGTAAATTCTCTGAGGGTGTATGCTATCTCTGGCCCACACAACATCCAGGACCAGGGAGGAATTTCCTGAGTGTGAGTCCATGGAATTGTGTTAAGTGAGAGTTCCTAGCAAAATATCCTGCACATTTTCTTTCTGCCCCCACATTCTGCCTGGAAGTTAAGGGTCCCAACTTTGCATAACTAGCTGTGTGACCTAAAGATAGTCCTTAACCTCTCTTGGCCTCAGTTTCTTCATCTCTCAAATAAGGAGCTTGCATTAGACCAGTGGTTCCCAACTTAGGATTACCAAATACCCCTTTGATTAGTTTTGCCCATGGATGTTAGGGGTTTTTAAAATATTTATTTTATTGATTTTAGAGATAGACAAAGAGAGAGAGAGAGAGAGAGAGAGAGAGAGAGAGAGAGAGAGAGACAGGAACATCATTTTGTCCCTGTATGTGCCCTGACTGGGGATTGAACTGGCAACCTCTGTGCTTTGGGATGATGCTCCAACCAACTGAGCTATCCAGCCAGGGCTGGATCTTATGTTTTGAAGGTTTTTGCCTACTAAACCCAGTACATTAATTAAGTAATAATTAATTTATCATTTTTTATTAATCAAAGGCACATGATAGTGCCAGGAAGAGATTCTGAGCAGCATGAAATAGTCAACATGACCACAATGGGCTGATCTGATTTTTAATTGCTGTAAGCTTTTTATCCATTAAGCGTGTCAATCCCACAGCTGAGCACTGGATCTGGCACTACGTGAAAGGGCACATTTGGACTGGACTGGGGACACTTAATCCGTTGGAACATGGAACCCACTGAGAATCTGATAAAAAGAAAAATTTGGATGCTTTGCCCAGAGAAATGGTGATCCATTTAAAATAATGCATTCATGTCTGGGGGGTGGAGCCTAATTTTGTATCATGTTTAAGCCCTGGTGCCCGTGGTTTCTAAGGCCTCCTCCATCTTGTCACCCCACTAAGGCAGTGTGTCTTAGCCTGGCTGCCCAACCACCTGGGGAGCCCTGAAGCACCCAAGCCACACACCAGGCCAGGTGAAATGTCTGGGAGTGGGACATGAATATTCTACTAAGTTTCCAGGTGGTTCCAGTTGAGAACCACTGTGCAGATGTCATATGTAATGAATAGACGGTCACAGTGTCCTGCCTCTCTCCCCCAGTAGGTGGTGCTGTGCTGAATCTTACAGACCACACTGCTTCCTGAAAGCTTTGGGCCCCTTCCCCTGGGGGCAGCTGCTGGGAGCGCTCTTGACATTTGATTAGGACTTAAACTCCATCCTGTTCCATCTGTGTTAGGGTTTTGTTTGGTGTAGAAGGTGAAGCAATGAGGAGCAGAATTTTCAGTCCAAAGGGATGAAAATCAGATTATGCAAGAAAGGGAAAAAATATGTGGTTTGCCAGAAAGGAGCTGGGGGCGCTTTGAGAAACACAGCCTAGGAGAACAGCAGTGCTGGTCCCACCAGGGGAGGGCTGCTCCCTTCCACAGTGCTTGCCAGTCACAGAGAGCGCTGGAATCTTGCAAACAGGCTGAGCCTGCAGGTCAGCCAGAGTGACAGCAGGGTCCCCAGCCATGAGAGAGGAGCTGGGAGGCATCTGGAAGGACAGAAGAAATCAGGAGGTGAGTGTGAGTCAATGGGGACCCTTCCCCTCTCCTGGGGTCTTACATCTGGTGGAGAAATTAGCATCTGCAGGGGACATCAGGAGGCAAGAGGAGTTCAAGTCCAGGGGCTTCTCCTGCTTGGGACTTGATCAGTTAGTTCTTTAAAAAACAGTCTTTCCTCCAGACAGGAAAAATAAAAGCTGCTAAATGTTAGAATGGGTCACCAGAGGGTGTCTTGGGAGGGTAGAAGTCAGCAGGCCTGGGTGCCAGTTCTGGCTGTGCCCCCACTCACCATCTGACTGTGTGTCAGACACTTGACTTCTCCAACCTCAGTTTCTTCATCTGCAAAATGGCCATGCTGGATGAGATGATCTCTGGGTCCCTGCCATGTGGGTAAAATGTCCCTATTACTGATCAGGGTACAACCTGCTGCCAATATACCGCCAGCAAGATGCTTCCGGACCCATGGCTCATGGCTTTCACTGATGCTGTGTAGAGATTGCCTAGGTCAGCGGACAGAGCAGAGCGGTGGATTGAGTGGGGTGGGGAGAGATCTGACCCCAATGAGCTATTTCAACAGCTGTTTGCATAGAATTGATTCAACAGTATGTGGCTCTTTACAGAAACTGGGTTGCTTTTCTCGGGAATATTAACAACGTTTTCAAAACCAGAGCCAGTAGCAATTAGCCAGAAAACCCTGCAGAGGATGAAGCTAGCTTTTTTTTTTTTTTTAACCAATGAAGACATAGGCAGGCCAGGGGAACAGTGTAGGTCACCATACTGTGTAAATTTAGGCATCTCCCATTTCTAGAAAAAAAACAAACATTGCCAAAATGTTGCTCATGTCATTATGGGAGAAGGATTAGCCTGAGTAATCACATATGCCTGGGTCCTGGTGCATATTAGGCAGCAGACTAGAAGAAGAGCTAGCAGAGTGTGTAAAGTAAATGCAGGATTCCAAAGGGTTTCTGTGCTGGGAGCTGAGAACAGCACTGACAGACTGGAGCAGGGGCCAGGGCCATGGGGTTCCCAGGAAAAAGGACCCCCTGGGAAGGAGAGTTTTCTGCCTTCAGTGTGAGGGCAGCCATGTCATACATGGCGGTGGTGCGGCTCACTCATGTAGGTGTCACGCTGGATTGGAACCGTTTCTGGGCAAGATGTGTGTTTACCCACTTAGAACCACACTTGTCATCTATGCTCCTCCTCTGGGCAGTCTCATTAACAGCACCACCGCCCACCCAGACCAGAACTCCAGGGTCACTATGGACTCCCTCCTATCCATGCAGGGATGGTCAGGTGCAAACCCCACCCAGCTCCATCGAGCCATGCCATGCACTGTCTGGTTATGGCCCCCCACCCCCTGTATCTACCTTCTGGCCTCTGCTCAACCCAGGGGTCAGTTTGTTGTGTTCCAAGTGCTGAGACACCAGGCATTCTGGGTGAAAATCACCTCGTGCTCCCTAGAACCTGGAGCATTAAGCCCACAGCCTGGAATGGCCTCGATGTTCTTGGATATCTAGGCTTAGCCTGATTTTTGGCTCTGTCTTTTGCTACTTCCTTCCTCCACATGTAGACTTTGGTTACTATGAGCTAAGAGGTTGCTTCTCCTGGAAACATTGCAGGGGCCCAATAATGACGGTAATAAAGTAGAGTGGTGAAGAGGCCAACGGCCAGTGTCCGAGTCCCAGCTCCCCTGCTAGCCGTGTGAACTTGGACGGTTACACGGCTTCTCTGGACCTCAGCTCTCACCTTCCCTTCAGTCCCCACCTGGCTCACATTGTTCTCTGCCCTTCCTCTTTCGACTCTGGCTCTCTGACTCTCTGGGAGTCCCTTGGTGTAGCTCTCAGCAGGAAGAGGAGCCACACCCTGGCTCCTGCGGGATCCCCGGCTGCTGTGGCTGAGCCGGTGGCCTGCACACAGGAGCGGGCCCGGGGTGGGCTTGGTGGATGGAACAGGGCTAAGGAAGTGATGCCGTGTGCTGCCCTCGCCGCCTCGGTAGGCTGAGTTCCCGGACAACACTATTAATTCTCTTCCTTGCTTTCTGGCAATTTTTAATTTCAGGAGGAGTTGAGTTTCACAGAGGACTTTTCTGCAGATCCTTAGGAAGCCCTTGGAATGACCTAGGGTAGCACCCACGGGTTCTTAATGCCTACCTAATGCTCCACCATTCTCCTGCTCTCTCTTTCAACCGGTATCCACTGCACACCTACTCTGACCGGGCACAGTGCCAGTAGTGGGGCCCACGCCTGCCACTTTCCCTGCCCCATGCTGTTTGCAGGTGCCTGGGTGGGAAGGCCTTGACCTGGTGACAGACAGGCAGGGGCTCAGGGAGAAACCTGGACACAGGGTCTGAGCCAGGCTCGGTTCCCTGGGGCTGGCTGAGCTGCTGCTCAAGAATGGCTCCCCACCCCCCAATCCAGAGTCAGCTGAACCCAGGGCTGCACCCCACGCTATATGCTGAGCCTTCTATTCACAGGGCTGGGGACTGTACTCCAACCACCCCAACTCCCTTCCCTGGGAACACAGGTGAGCTGGGCGTGTGCCAGGGACCGCACTCCACCTTGCTAGTGGGCACTGCCTGCCAGTGCCTGGCGAGCATTTCTCCCACCTCGCCCGTGCTCCTGTGGCCTTGGCAAGTTCTGTTTGTGTTGAATCTTCAAGGATAAGCTTGCCATGCTAAAGGCTTCCCTCTGCAAGGCTCCCTTTTCTTGGCTCTCTGGCTTTAAAGAGCCCCCAACAAAGTAAATCAGAGCACTACTTTCCTCTCTCTCCCCCCCATACCCGTCTGTAAGAGCAGATCTCTTGGGACTTAATGAGCTGGGAGACAACTAAAGATCACCTGTTCCTCTTTCAAACCCTGCTCAAAAGCCTTGTGCTGTTGCTGTCCCCACTCCTAGCAAATCGTTCTGTCCTTCCTACTAGCTCCACGCCTTGTCCAGGTTTCTATGGTTACACTCACCAGAGCATATTTGCTGTATTTGCTGCTTTATCTGTCTCCCCTTTTAGCCTCTTGGTTACATCTCATTTATTTTAGCATTCCAGGGGAGTGCTGCACATGACAGATGCCCAGGAACTCCCTATGGAAGGAGGAAGGAGGGAAGGAAGGAAGGAGGGAAGAACTGAGGAAAAGAATCACGTCTAACCTGTTTCATAATCTGGATAAAGAAACTAAGGCCCAGAGAGAGGTGACTGTTCCAAGGTGCCATTACTAGCCGGAGGGAGACTGGGGACTAGAACTCAGAACCTTAAGGTCCAAATCAGTGCCTATTTTACCAACTGGGCTGCTCACCCACACAAAGCTCCTTTGCCTATGAAGCAAACCACCTGGTGTCTAGGCCACGGCCAGGCCTGGAGTCCCCAAATATAGCAGGGGCAGCTCAGAGCTGTCCCCACAGGCTTCATTCTTGACTGATCTCATCTGCAGTGGCCTTGTACAGACCAAATGTGTGTCCTCCTCAAGTATGAGCCTGCCCCCAGCAGCTCCTGCCAGCACAAAGGCAGAGATTCCCTGAACACCACGGGGGCCTTGTGACGTCAGCACCTGAAGAATGGGCACATCAGAAATGCCAATTTCAGGGCCCTCACCCGTTCTGTTTCAGACGGCATGCCTGGGGAGGCAGGCAGTGGCCGTGCTCCACGGAAGGGTGACGGACCAAGCGAAGGGCTTTGCAGCCTGGGTAGGAGGTGAGCCGAGGCTCTTCCCCACCAAGTAGCCCCTGGGGGTCCTGGGGGAATGTGTGGATGCTCTCCAGCCCTCTCACTCCCCTGGCCAGACATGAGTCCCCAGCACTGCTGCCTCCTATCTTGACCCATGTCCCCCTTAAGGGTTTCCTGGAGGCTGAGCCCCCACTGGCCCCCAAGAGAAGCACCGCTGCCTTTGCCAAAGGCCCCCCCCCCCCGCGCACAGGGCCTCGGGCGAGAGGCGCTGCTCCAGGCAAGGGAGCTGCGGCCTCCCCAGTTCTCCCACAGCCTGGCACAGCTCCTGGGAGGTTGGAAAAGTTTTGATTATTAACACAGCCAAGCAGCTAATTAAAAAAATAAATTAGAGAACAACACTGCAGGGGTGATGGGAGCTGTATAGAGCCATGTAGGAAATGGGAGGGGAAGAAAAGTCACATAGGAAAGCCCAGGTTACCTTTGCTGGGTCATGAAGAAGGCAGAGAGTGTTTGCATTTTTGGTTTCTGACACAGAGCTCTACGGGGGAGCTTCCCCTGCTCAGTGAAATGGTCATGATCAACTCTGGGTTAATCGCAATGCAAGGTCGGGGGGTGGGATAGGGTGATGGTAAAGGGTGGGGGCTCAGGCTTGGGTTGAATGTAGGGGTCCAGAGTTGGGGTGGAACTTCGATATAGGATGTGGGTGTCTATTGTGACACTGCTTAAGTTTTGCTTATATACTTCATACTCTGCATGTCTGAATGCAGACATGAACCTTGAACCTTTGGGACATTTTTGGATTTCAAGTAAGCATCAAAGCAGTGGTCTTAAGGCTGTGATTATGAGTTAGATGTCTATGGAGATGAGAAGAACACCAGACTTTGAGTCAAAAACCCAGAATTGACTTAGAACTGAACCTCAGTTTTATCATCTACGAAATGGGACTGACAACAGTGATAGAGTAAGAATCAATGTGGAGTGTACAGTGATTTATAACCCGCAGATTATGCTACAATGGCAGCTGGCGGAGACTTAGTTTAAAGTCCCATCGTGACCACCAGGCCCGGTACATGGTCCCTGGCGCCTGAGTTGTGCCCCATTGGGGTGGAGGTGATGACTGCTGCCCTCATCCAACTGCTCTGGGTTTTTCAAACTCTGAAATGCAGCCCATCAGGGCTTTGAAAGAAATGTGGTGATTTGTAAACTGCACCAAGGAAACTCCAAAACACAAAACGAATGCCACTAAATAGAAGAGAAATATCAGAGAGCATCGCACACAGTAAGGATACACTTAGTTTCATGAACTAGGCTTCATATAAGCATTTCTTTTGCTTCCATGTATTTTGTACATGGATCATGATCCCTAAAGTCTCAGAGTCAGTGCTACAGACAGAGAACGCTGTAAAGATGAGATATGACCATTAGTGTAACCACAACAACTGCATATAATAGCTAAGCACCAAGTATATTTTAGAAACTGTGTTATTTTTCTAAATATTAATTTTGGGTTCTTACAAGTATTGACAGTCTTATTAAATGTATGAAAAAACTGAGGCTCAGTGAGATTAAGTGATTTGCCTAATGTTTTATAGTCTTTTCAGGTTTCCCTAATAAAATACCAGAGCTGGTGGCTTAAACAGAAATTTATTTCTAATTCTTAAGGTTCTGGAGATGGGACATCCCAAGATTAGTTGATTCGGTTTTGTTAAGGACCTATTCCTTGTTGACAGGTGGCTGGCTGCTCACTGCATGTGTCCTGACACAGCATTTCTTCCATGCATGCTTTATAGAGAGATCTCTTTCTTTCTCCACTTGGAAGGCCACCAATCCTATTGGATTAGGACCCTACCCTAATGACCTCATTTAACCTTCATTACCTGCCAAGGCCTCTTCTCCAAACACAGTCACATTGGGGGTTAGGATTTGAACATATGAATTCTGAGGGATCACAATTCAGTCCATAGCACCTAATATCCCATGGCATAGAAATACTAGGATCTAACTTTGAACCCAAATGGAAGTCTGTCTTCCCAGAATGCTCTGTCTGCTGCTGCACTAATCCATGTATGCCCCCCAAAGATAGTGTAGGAAAGTGTGGGGCTGAGACCTGGAGGCAACTGAGCTTGGTGGCCAAACACATAGGCTTAGGCAGTCAGAGAGAGCTGGGATCCAGCTCTTAGACTTTGGGCAAATGGCCTCTACTCTGTAAAAAGGGGCTCTAACAGCTGTTCACAGCCTTGGAGTGCTGGGAGGATCAAACAGAAAAATGCAAGTGGAAGGCCAAGCACAGAGGAGACAACAGTAACTCTGTAAATGCTGAGGACTGTCCACAGGTTTATTCCAAATGCCTAGAACAGTGCCGGGCACTGAGTATGTGCTTAGTTCACACTGTGGAATAAATTCTTTGTCATTATTAGTGAGTCAAACAGCTGGTTTGTCAGCGGTAGCTTTGCTTATCACCACTATAAAACCCTGGGCAAAATTCTGAACTGGGTGAGCCCGTTCCTTGTCTGTAAATTGAGGACAACAGTGACCTGGACTACCAGGGCTAGTGTGAAGATTACATGGATAGTCGCGGAAGGTCTTTATCCAGCTGTGCCTCACAAAAGCTGGGCATCATAACCAGTGGAGAAAGACCTGGGCTTCCTAGCCTCTTAGTGCTGAATTTTCATAGAGTATAGCAAGATGATGTTCAGTAGATGAACACTGTTCTGGAGGAGAGAGGAAGTTGGACGCTTCACCCCAAACGTACTAGCCCGGAGAGTCAGCCTCAGCTGTCCAGGTTTGCTTACTGCACCTGCGCAGTGGCAGTGGTGGGCGGGGCGACGATGAACAGTGGTCTAGCGCCGCCCACCCGCCGCCCTGTGGTGGTGGAGTATGGTTCTATGAAGAAGGTGGAAGGGCGGGGATCAGGTGAGGCTGGGGCAGCACTCACCAATGTAGACACTAGCACTGCTACGAGTCTTAGAGGGACTCCGGGGAGGACCAGCAGCTGGACTCTGATGGGTATTGCAGGGAGGGAACATTCTCCTGTGGGAGGGATGGAAGGGTCCTCATGGACAAGGCCCATCCAGGGGAATTCTGGTTTATTTCCAGAGACTTTGTGCACTGCAGAATGTGGTGTCATTGTGAGAGAAATGAGCCAGCAGTCTGCCCATATCTATCTCTCAGATCACACAGCAGGTCCAAGGAGCAGATGCCAGAAACCCAGGACTGGAGACTGAGGCTTGGACCTTCAGAAACCAGCCTCCCCCCCAGCCCCAAGGAGGATGGAGGGAGCTTGGCTGAAGAGGTACCTGGGGTCTGGTCCATGTCCAGCCAGACCCCAGGCAAAGGATTTTGACTCCAAGCGGGGAGATCTGTATGGGGGAAGCTCCCCGAACTGGTAGCGTCTCTGGAGATATGCGTGCTGTCCATTTGCTAGTTCATGTCTTCTCACCAGTCTCAAAGGAGTGCAACACCCAACAGACAGCCTCTGGTCCACTCTGGCTGGAAGGGACCCTGAAGGTGCTCACTCTGTTTCCTGACCGCTTCCTCCTATAGGGACCCTGGCACAGGCAGGATGTGTAAGGTCAGGACCCTTCTACAGATATTTTGGCTGAGCACCTCACAACAGGCCCTCCAGCTACAGCCCTCCAGCTACAGCCTTCCCTTCTCCTCCCTGTGCCCAGTGAGTGTTGTCTGCAATGAGTGTCACCTCCTTGACCTCCACCCCCCTCCCACTCCTAAGAGTGCTCTCACCACAGCCGCCATGGAACTCTGTGTGGCCAAACCCAATGGCCACTTTCTAGGCCTTAAAATGCTTGATGTGTCCTTTGTCTTTAATACAGTCAACCCCTCCCTGATCTCCAGCTTCTATGACATTGTTTCTCCTGGTTTTCTTCCCACTGATCAGAATGGTTCTCCTATAAGTCCTCTTGGAGGTAGTTCCAACTTGGCTGGGACATTTCTGGTTTTAGTACTAAAAGTCCCACAGCTGGGAGCCCTTCAGTTCAGGGTAAATGGGGATCACTGTTGACCCCAGATTCACCCTGCCCACTTCGGATGCTTCATGTTGCACTCTTACACTGCTGTGTTCTCAGAGTCCATGCTCTCCCAGCGGGTGCTCACCCATTTCCATGGCTGTAACCACTATCTGGGTGGGGACAATTCCTGTCTGAGATCCAGAGCTATGAGCTAACTGCTCAATAAGCATGTCTGCTCAGATGTCTCCTGGCAACTCAAACTCACCATGCCGACATCCGACCTGCCATTTGGTCTCTATTGCAGTGAAGAGCTCCACCACCAACCCAAGAGTTACATATTCTAAACAACTGTACCCTCTTTTTTTTTTAATAATTTTATTTTTAATGGGGTGACATCAATAAATCAGGATACATATATTCAAAGATAACAACTCCAGGTTATCTTGTTCACTTATAACAACTGTACCCTCTTAACCCAATCCAATTAACGTCCTAATCTTGTCATTTTATCTTCTAAATCTCTTGACTCTCTCCAAGTATTTCCATCTCCACTATCACTTCCATAGTGCAGGTTACCACCATCTATTGTCCTAATCAGGACAGACTACAATGATCATTCCTGGGATGGTGAATATTAAGGGTTGAGTTGTGTCCCCCAAAATTTGTTGAAGTCCTAACCCAGGGGTCGGGAACTTATGGCTCTCAAGCCAGATGTGGCTCTTTTCATGGCTGCATCTGGCACGCAGACAAATCTTTAATAAAAAAAATAATAACGTTAAAAATATAAAACATTCTCATGTATTACAATCCATTCATTTCCTACCGCTCATGTTCATGGTTGCGGGTGGCTGGAGCCAATCACAGCTGTCCTCCGAGACAACACCAAATTTTTATTGGATAATGTGTAACGTACACGGATTATTGTATGGCTCTCATGGAATTACATTTTAAAATATGTGGCGTTCATGGCTCTCTCAGCCAAAAAGGTTCCCGGCCCCTGTCCTAACCCCACTATCTGTGAATGTGACATTATTTGGAAATATGTTCTTGGCAGATGTAATCCAATCATGATAAAGTCATTAGGATGGCCCTAATGAAGAAGAAAATGCCATGTGAAGACAGAGACACAGGAAGAGCAGCACATGAGGACAGATGCAGAGATTAGAGGAGTGATGCAGCTGCAAGCCAAGGACTGCCAGCCACCACCTGAGGCCAGGAAGAGGCAAGGAGACATTCTACCTAGTGTTTCAGAGGGAGCACAGCCCTGCTGACACTTTGACTTTGGACTTCTGGCCTCCAGAACTATGAGACAATTTCTGTTTAAAGCCACCTGGTTTATAGTACTTTGTGACAGCAGCTCTAGGAATCTAATACAGTAAGATATGGGCAATTGTTATTTTCTTATTTATAATTTTCAGTATTTTAGAGATTACTTGTAGTGGATACATAAGACTCTTATGATCAGGAAAAACATACCTATTCTTTGAAAATCATTCTCATTCAGCGAGAATCCTAAACACACTATTGGATTTATCTTTAAGAATCAGAACTATGTGCACTCACACAGCTGGCTGATCATGTCAACATGGCTCTATTATTCTACTGCCTTCATCAACACTTCACTATTCCAGGAAACACTTGCCCAGGAAGATAAAAGTTGCAAATAAAATACATTTATTGTTTGTTTCAGGAACTTTGCAAAAACAAAAACAACACATTTAAACAAACATCAAGTCCTTCAAATTTTTAATCGCATCAAATGACTGTCAACTCTTCAAGACTCTTTGGAACCATTGCCTTGCTATGTCCACCAAACCTAACCAATGGTCCTTCCCAATCTTAACCAATTTCATTAATCTTAATGAAAGACCCTGAAAATGAAGACATATCCCATCTCTGCCTTTGCATCTCTGAGATCTAAGACTCTGTCAGGGGTGTACCCTTCCCATGGTAAGCAGGCATCTCGGCTCTGCCTCATCAGCAGATTGGTTTGGTAGTATTTTCAGTCTTCTACATCTAATACAGGTATATCCAAAATACTGAGTTTGTTGAATGCCTTCTGTGTGCAGAGATTGAGCTAAGCACTCAATATATACAATTTCAGGGTATCTGCTAAATGAACTGTTAAAAGATAAACTGAGGCATATTAAAAATTTTAAGAGTTTATTTGAGCAAAAATCAATTAAAATCAGGTAGTATCCAATCTAGCAGATAGAAAGCAGCTCCTAGTCTACAAAATGAAAGACTTTTATAGGCAAGAGGGAGCCAGAACAAGGGTGTTATACCAGGTGAAGAACAGGTTGGTCATCACAAGGCTACTTTCTTTTAGGAGATGGCAAGGGTCCATCAGGTGGAATTACTTAACTAGTGCTGGTCAGGTGATTCCTGTAGGCTGGTTTAAGATTCCAGTTCTGGGTGGGCCGAAAATGTAATTAAATTAAGTCTTAGTTTGGTGATGTGGGGCTTGGTAAAAGTGACTCCATTTTTGGGACTGTTGTCTTGGTTTTAACCAACCCCAAGAGGTTAGAAATGATCCCTGTGTTGTAGCTGGGGAAAGAGTCTCAGCCAATGTCAAGTGGCATGCCCAAGGCCACACTGTTAGAAACAGTAGAGCTAGGTCTGGCCCTCTGGGTACTTTGCCTCTCCCCATCAATGAGACTGTAGCACAAAATACACATATTCCCGTCTGCTACCACTTATCCTGATAATTGCCCGAAGTGGACCATTTCCACTCCTGGCAGACCTCACCTGGCAGGTTTCCTGAGGGAAGTCGCCGTGGAGACTATTCCCATCTCACACAGAGGCAGTCCCTGGCCTGCCCGCAGGACCTCTCTTACTCTGCCCAGGCCTGAGGCTGTGAACCATGACAAGCAAATAGACTTTGGTGGAAAACAAGCCATTATTTCAGACAGTCACATTTCCCACCACAAGGCACTTGTGCAACAAGTTAGCAAGCAAGGAAGAGATGGACCCTTTGCACAGCTAGCAGGGACACCAGACTCAGTGTTGTGTTTATCTGTCCTTTATTCAGATGGCATGTGGCACAGACTCCATGTCAACCTGCAGATCTGATTCTTTTCTCCCCCCCCCCAGTAGCAAATGTACATATTTGCTTTAGTGCTGCCCATGGGTGGTCTTTGATTTGGAAGAAATCAACCCCAGAGTGCTGACTCAAAAAAACGAAGGTAGCTTAACTCATTTGGTTCTGGGGAGGGGTATGTGGGGGCGAATTCACTTACCCAGAAGAAGAAGTTGAAGACAAAGAGTAAATACTTCAGGTAGACAATCAGCCAATCATCCTGCTCAGCCTTGTAATGGGCCATGGTTGCTGGGCCTGCAAAGAAGACACACATGCTGGGCTTGAGGTCCACAGAGAACCAGCCTGCCCTTCCCGGAGCCAGAGCTCCTGTGCGAGGTGCCCTTCAAGGGGCTTATTAGCCCGTCTGGCCAGGGGAGTCTGAGGCTGTGGGTGTGGAACCTGGAGCAAAGAGCAGGGAAATGGAAAGGCTACTGACACATGGCAGTGAGTTGGGCAGAACTGTCAAAATCTTAGTTGGCCTTTTTTGTTTTTGTTTTGTATTTTTCTGAAGCTGGAAACGGGAGAGACAGTCAGGCAGACTCCTGCATGCATGTGCCCGACTGGGATCCACCCGGAACGCCCACCAGGGGGTGATGCTCTGCCCCTCCGGGGCATCGCTCTGTTGCGACCAGAGCCACTCTAGCGCCTGGGACAGAGGCCAAGCAGCCATCCCCAGCGCCCGGGCCATCTTTGCTCCAATGGAGCCTCGCTGCGGGAGGGGAAGAGAGAGACAGAGAGGAAGGAGAGGGGGAGGGGTGGAAAAGCAGATGGGCGCTTCTCCTGTGTGCCCTGGCCGGGAATCGAACCCGGGACTTCTGCACACCAGGCCGACGCTCTATCACTGAGCCAACCGGCCAGGGCTTAGTTGGCCTTTTGACACAGGTCTAACCTACAAGTCTTCCTAAAGATTTTGCATGGCCTGTTGTGTTCTTATTCTCTCCCCTCTCATCAGGTTTGCAGGATACAAGTTTATTTGTTTTGTGCGCACGCGCGCGCGCACACACACACACACACACACACACCCTTCACACCATTTGAATGGGACCTCTGCATGCATGGGTGAAGCATGAATACCAAATCACATTATCTGTGCTGGAAAGGACTTTGACAATTGTCCAGTCCACCCTACCTACCCCTGCAGCTTAACTTCCCAAGTGAGGTCAGCAGGCTTAGTGGTTTTCCAGGAAGAGATACAACAGCTCTGGACTCTGACTCCCTGAGATCAAACCTGGATCTATCGTAAGATGTGTGAGGCTTTGGATAAGTCCTATTCCTCAGGCTCTTCATCTATAAAGGGGACAATAATGATACCTACATTGCAGATTTGTCTCGAAGATGAAGTTAGATGCTCTAGGAGAGGGGTTTAGAGTATCTGTGGCACACAGGAAGTGCTCACTAAATGTTAGCTATTATTATCACACGTAGCAGTTCGCAGAACCCAGGACTCCAGCTCTAACATTCCTAGTCTTCTTTGCCCCAGAACCATGCTTCCTTTCCTTGCCCTGATGTCCACTGATGGACTCTCTGGGAACCGTGACATCAGCTGATAACAAAGGCAGATAGGTTCATTGTGCCTGGGAGTCCTGTCTGCTTCTTAGTAGACTGAACAATGTCCTGTGTGGTTACATCACTTCCTTGGGATCCCTGTCCCTGTCTCTGTCCCTGTCCCTGTCCTGAGCTACCACACTGCCTTTTATTTCAAGCTCATGGGCTCTTGGGACAGAAAGAGAGGAAGAGAGAAAAGAAAAGGTGGCTGTCTTATTCTATTTGCAAACCTTGAAGAAGGTAATTTTAAGACTTTTAGTCTTCTTAAAAAAAAGATAAAATTATTTTTTTCCGATTTAGCCTGAGATGCAGGGTGGTAGAAAAAAATACAAAATGAGAAAAAAAGAAGTCTATAAAAATGTTTAAAAGAAAGATGACAGATGGGGTCAACCTGGCGACGGGAAGGAGAGCTGTTATAGGGTCCTTCTGCAGGACGCCCTGCCAAGAGCCCCTCTGGGCCTCTGTGGGCCATTGGTAAACTGACAGGTGGTGTGGGCCCGGGCTCTCCTATGGCCACGCCCTCCTCCATCTGCCTGGCCCTCCCCTCCCAGCCAGGGCCCACTGAACTCACGCCACAGCGCGTTCTCTAGTCCCACAAACCGAGCGGTCAGGACACTCTAAACAGGGGTAGTCAACCTTTTTATATCCACCGCCCACTTTCGTATCTCTGTTAGTAGTAAAATTTCCTAACCACCCACCAGTTCCACAGTAATGGTGGTTTATAAAGTAGGGAAGTAACTTTACTTTATAAAATTTATAAAGCAGAGTTACAGCAGGTTAAAGCACATAATAATTACTTACCAAGTACTTTATGTCGGATTTTTGCTAAGTTTGGCAGAATAAATCTTTATAAAACAACTTACTATAGTTAAATCTATCTTTTTATTTATACTTTGGTTGCTCCGCTACCGTGCACCATGAAAGCTGGAACTCCCACTAGCGGGCGGTAGGGACCAGGTTGACTACTGCTGTTCTAAAGGAAAACTGTATTTTTATAAAAGGAATTCAGACACAAGACAAGATTTAACAAATTCAAACACATTTTTAGTGGTAAAATTCCAGGCATCAGTGGTAGAGAAGATAGAACCACAAAATGTCAGGGTTAGGGGAAGCCTTTGAGCTCATTCTAATTGAACCTTCTGCAGAGGGCATGAGGAAATAAACGCATGCCTGTTAGGACATGCATCTTCAATGACCGCTCTGAAGTCTCAGGCTAACTGTAGGTAGCAGTTTCTCATCTCTAGGGTTCAGCGCTCTTTCCCCGCTCACCCCCGCCATTTGTGGGCCCCGTGTTGGGGTGGCAGAGGCCCCAGAGAAGTGTCAGGACCAGCTGGGAGCCAGATGCTTGGATCTGATAGCTAGCGTTGTTGTTTCCTGGCGCTGTGACTTGGGCCAAGGTGCTTAACCCTCCATGGCCCCACTCTAGGCTCATCTTGTCCTCCTCTCTGCTCTTTTGGGGGTGGGAACAGCCATGGGCTTTCTGGGAGCTTTAACTGTCTTATCTTGTTTGTTTGTTTATAAAACACAACATTCCAGAGAACCAAAAATTGTACCTTCCCATCAAACACTAGTAAAGGGCATGTCTTCTGCTCCACACCTTTTTGTTTTTTGTTAATGCTTTTGAAAACAAATGGATTTTTATATACATAAAGTTTTTAAAGTGTGGGGAAAAAAAAGAATCATCTGTAGAGCTTGTTAAAACAGATTGCTCAGCCCCCACCCCCCAAGGGTTTCAGATTCATCAGGCCTGGAGAATGTACTCCTAGGTGGCATGAGCAAACATCTGATTTGCCTGGGACTGAGGGATTTCTCTGAGTAAGAGACCTTCAGTGCTAAACCTGGATAATCCCAGGCACACTGGGATGGTTGGTCACCCTACTCTCAAATGCTGCTGACACCAGGGGTCTCAGGACACACTCTGAATGTGTGTTCTTTAAAGCCCCTTCTGGTTCTGAAAGTCCATGACCCTGCATGTAATCATTCTTTGCATCTGAGCAGACAACTGAGTGGGGTACGGGTGGAGCACCACTTTTAGGACAGCTCCTTGATGAGATGCCAAGGATTTCCCAGACAGAGGGCACTGGCCCCTCCAGGCCAAGGCTCTGAGTGCAGAACAAAGCTGGGATTCAGGGCAGCCAGCAGGCCGGGGGGCTGCTAATGGCACAGTTGGGACCCACACGACAGGACATTTCTGAAAAGCAACTGCAAATGCCTTACTGGTGAGGCGATGGCTTCGGGGGACTTTCATCAGGGCCCAACATGTAGCATTATGGATCCCCGAGTGAAATGAATGTGCCATGAGCCTCAAAGTGCAGAGGAGATGAGGGATGTGCAGAAAGAGCCCAGCTGGCTAGCCAGATGTGTTGGCGGGCAGGGTGGGGTTCAGCAAGGAGGTGTGTCCAAGAGCAGAGTGGCTGTGCTGGGGCAGAGCTGAGTCTCCTCATGCTGATGGGTGGCCGGGGTGTTGGGGGGCAGTGCTTGGGAACTGACTGTACGCATTGCTCATAAATACAAGGCTCTGTTGTCCTCAGGGCTACCCTCACCCTTCACTCACTCAACAGACATGCACTGAGCTCCCATTTTGTGCCAGGAGCTGCCCTCAGAACAACTGGAGTTTGTCCTGAAGGAGCTCATAGCAACCATGGCAGCACAGGGGAAGTGGCATTAATTCTGCCAGAGCTACATTTAATCTGATCCTTGAGGACAGGCAGAAAGGGAGGGAGGGCTGTTCAGGCAAAGGCAACAGAGTGAGCAGAGGTCTGGAGGTATGGCTGGGCCCAGGGTCTAGGCCAGGGGTCCCCAAACGTTTTACACAGGGGGCCAGTTCACTGTCTCTCAGACCGTTGGAGGTCCGGACTATAAAAAAAACAACAACTATGAACGAATCCCTATGCACACTGCACATATCTTATTTTAAAGTAAAAAAACAAAATGGGAACAAATACAATATTTAAAATAAAGAACAAGTAATTTAAATCAACAAAATGACCGTTTTTCAATGGAACTATGGGCCTGCTTTTGGCTAATGAGATGGTCAATGTCCGGTTCCATATTTGTCACTACTAGCCGTAACAAGTGATATGACACGCTTCCAGAGCCATGACGTTTGTGTCCCGCGTCACCGGAAGTAGTACTGTACGTGAGCGACGCCGCGCTTTGTGGATGCTCCACATACAGCATCCGCATCCTGTGCCCCTCTCACTGACCACCAATGAAAGAGGTGCCCCTTCCGGAAGTGCAGCGGGCCGGATAAGTGGCCTCAGGGGGCTGCACGCGGCCTGGAGGCCGTAGTTTGGGGATCCCCTGATCTAGGCTGTGGAAAGAATGGAAAACAAGGAGAGGGTTCCAGGGCAATCTCGTCCACTCAGAGCTGTGACTTTCCCCTTTCCCACCACTCTGTTCCCAGGGTCTCACCAGCCACTTTTTCTCTGTCTGCTCCCTGAGCAAGAGCTCAGGCTGGGGCTACCCTGACTCTCCATTCTCTAAGGGGAGAACACCCCGTATCGGGCATGGGGCCGGTGGGCTCCTGAGGAGCTGGGTGATTCTAAAACAAAAACAAAACCAGACCCCACCCCAGCCCCGCCCCTTCAAAAAAATGCCAGTGACCACTTCTGCATTCTTGACGAACAGAAGACCCAGCTGCATGACGGTAAAGTTAAAAACAGATGGAAAGGAAACAAGTCTGGTGGTTTAATGTATAACTTAAGTTTGGCTCCTAATGAAACCTAGTCACAGCCTTGTATACTGTGGGTCCTTCTCCTATGCAGACAGCCTCATCCTTCTTTGTCCTCATCTCCCTCTTAATTTCCACTCTTCTGGCCTAGTCCTGGTGGGTGGAAAGTCCCTCTGAAGCAGTCACAAGAATTGGGCTTCCTCAGACCCTGTGTGTGGGACAGTTGGAAGGAGCCCCTTGGAGATCTGAGAAAACCAAGTCTGAGGGTGTGGGGTCTGGGGGGGAGGGGTCACACTGCTAATTAGTGCCAGGGCAGGCACCTGGTCTCCTGTCTCCACGGCCACCAACAAGATTCTGATTGGCTAATATAATTATAAAATAATTATTTACTAAGTGTAACTAGGCACTAAGTTATATGATGAAATCACTACCCCTTTGACAGAAGAGGAAAGTGAAGCACAGAACTAGAATGTGGAGAGAGATGGGCAGAGTATTTAATAGAAGTGTTACTTTTCTCTGGGCAGGTCTAGTTTCGGCTTCTTGCAGCTTCTTGCAGCTTGGTGGCCTTTGGCTGAAGCTAAGAATGAGGAAATCGTCCCTGGGCAGAGATGCCAGTCAGGGGCTGCAGGAGGTGGCAGGGACAGCATTCTCTGATCTCGACAGGGTGCTGGGTTGAGAAGACCACAGCGGCTGTCACCTCCAACATATCAAATTGCGTGGGGCAACAGTCTGGGGGGACCACACTTCTTTTCCCTGGTTCTCCATCTCCTTGACTTCTAGACTGGGGATCTGGCCGCTGCTGGTGCTCTAGTGACACGGGCTGGCCTGGGGCCTCTGGGCGACCATGGGCTTTTTCTTTAATGTCACTGTATGAGTTGTGTGCAGGTAAATGAATGCAGGCAACTCTTTTAGACCAAACTTAGGGTTTGATGCTAACTACAGCATCATGTGGATGGTTCCGCTGTAGGCGGAACTTGAATTAAAATTCTAGAACTAAGAATTCTTAGTTTTTATGCCCTGAGATATGTTTTTCTAAGTATATGACTTTATTTTTTACTTCATTTGCAAGTACCAACATGCATTATATGGATTCATCAAGGCTCCACTCATAACCTTAGACAGGTGGTTTGGCTTCTCCTTATTCTCTTGGGAGGTTCTGCCTGTAGATGGGCATCACCCTTCGCTATATTCTTCCTAGGTCCTTGTTTTTAAATTGCAGTCTTACTCATGAAATGAGGACTCCCCCAGTGCTTATGATGGGAATAAGGGAACAAACCAAACAATACTAGGCAGCAGGTTAGAAGATCTGGGTGTGAATGCCAGCTGTCACCTACAGCAGTGTGACCCTGCGCAAGGTACATGACCTCTCAGGCCTCAGCTTCCTCCTCTGTGTAAAGGAACTGACCTTGGTCCAGCTTTGCCTCCCTTGCGGGGTGGTTGTGAGGATCAAACGGGATGGAGAATTTGCAAGAACATGTGCACTGTCATTTCACAGCCCCAGTGTTCCACGAGGGGGAAGGGGCTGTTACAACCAACTCCTCGGGAGCTTCTTGAATGAAGCACTCCGTGTGGGTAGCCCTATAGAATACAGACGCCAGAGGCCACGCGGGTGATAGCTGGGGACACAGTCTCAAGGCCTCTGCACCTACGTCTACCCTCCTGCTAGTGGACTCCATCTAGATGTCCACCACGGGAGACCCTGTCCCCAGGTGACCATGAAGAATCCACCTGCAGAAAATCAAGACTTTACTTGAACAAGGTAGGTTGGTTCGAGCATGAAAGTCATTTTAAAAGAACTGATACAAATATCAATAATATTTAACTGAAGTTAATGTTATGAGCTTCGAAATCATGAGAACCTATTAAATAACCAGTGGTGTAAGGAGGCAGGATAAGAATGATAAAGAATTATATTTTCTATTTTCTATATAATTATAGAGAAATAAGTTGAGATTACACATTGGAAGGCAACTGAGAGTTGAAGGGGATCTTTTCTACAGGTTCTCCTGGAAACAGTGCAGCTGACACCAATTCAGGTCAACGAGGTGTCTACTTACTATGTTTAAGTCTGAACCTACGAACATATATTCAAGCATTATTTTTCCTAGTCTACTCTTTCTTTTTCATTCATCAACATCTTACTTTCTAAACTCTGTTTCACCCCAAATGTCCCCAGAATGCAATTTTTGGATAGGTTGGCCCAAGGTCCATTTGAAAGGCTTCTAAACTCTCCTATGTTGACCACCTGAAATTTTCCTTTTTAATGGCATTTTGCTTAAAAGTATAACAAAAATCACGTTAGTTCAATCAATGTTTCTTGAAAGGTAGACATAGCTGAATGTCATCACTCATTTGTATTTTAATGTGAATTAAATCAGGCAATTTTCTGCATTTCTAACCTTTAATATTAAAATTTAATTAACATATATTAAAATACAGACATCTTAAATTTATAGCTTGATGATCTCTTTCAAAGTAAATACATGCATTTTAAGGCTATATATTTCCCTCTGAGTGCTGCTTTGGCTATTTACTGAACATTTTGATTTGTTGTATTTTCACTGTTAATTTCTTTCTTTTTTTCTTCTTTAGAGAGAGGCAAGGAGAGACAGAAACAGTATATGCCCTGACCAGTGACTGAACTGGCAATTCACTATTAATTTCAAAGATTTATTTATTTATTTATTTATTTATTTATTTATTTATTTATTTTTGTGAGAGGAGTGGAGACAGTGAGACAGACTCCCACATGTGCCCTGACTGGCTTCCGCCCAACAACTCCCATCTGGTGCTGATGCTTAAATCAGCCAAGCTATCCTCAGTGCCTGGGCCCACGCTTAGACCAACTGAGCCACTGGCTGAGAAAGGGGAAGAGAGAGAGAAGGGGAGAGGGAGGGAATGAGAAGCAGATGATTGCTTCTCCTGTGTGCCCTGACTGGGAATTGAACCCGAGACATCCACATGCCACGCCAACACTCTATCCACTGAGCCAACTGGCCAGGCCTTCAAAGTATCATATTTTTTACTCCATAGGATGCACCTGACCATCTTTCTGAGGAGGAAAATAAGAAAAAAAATATTCTGAACCAAATACTATATTAAAATATTTAATAAAATACTGTATTTTTTGCTCTATAAGATGCACAGGCATTTTCCCCTTCACTTTTGGGGGAAAATAAGTGTGTCTTATGGAGCGAAAAATACATTATTTTCTAATTCACATTGCAATTTCTTTTTTGATCTAAGATTATACATGAATTGCTTGATTTTCAAGCCTTTTAGGAATGTTTTAGTTGTGTTTTCTTTTTTTAAATTATTGATTGATATTTTTTAAAGAGAGAGAGAAAGCAAGGGAGAGAGAGAAACATCATTTGGTTGTTTCACTTACTTCTGCACTCATTGGCTGATTCTTGTATGTGCCCTGACTGGGATCAAACCCATAACCCCGGTGTGTTAGGACAACACTAACCAGCTGAGATACTCGGCCGGGGCCAGTTGTCTTCTTTTGTTGATTTCTGGCTTGATTTTACTGTGGCTGCAGAATATGCTCTATATGATTTCAGTCTTTTGAAATTTATTGATACTTGCTTTATGGTCCAGAAAAGTTTCTTTCAGTCAGTGTGCCAATGTACATTGAAGAGAATGTGTATTCTTCACTTTTGTTAATCATATTATTAAAACATATGTTCCTACTGAAAAAAAAAACCCAGGTTAAAAGGGCGGAGGAGGCAAGAGTGATAGTGAACATTAAGCACCTCATCTCGATTCTCAACACAGCCAGGCACCACGGAAGGAGCAGTGGGGGTGGGGCGGTGCTCAAGGCAGGGCGGCGGCCTGGGAGCCCATGGCTGGGCAGGTGGGACTCCCTGGGGCTGCCTCCCAGGGCCTCTGCCATCAAAGCTGGGCTCATGAGGTCATTAAGCCCTGATGGTGTCAGATGTCATCCTTACCCACTCCTTTCCCCCACTTTGATTTTAGGAGGACTGGGCTTGCACCCAGAGACCTGGGTTCCTGTCCAACTTCTGTTTCTAACTTGCTCTATGACCTTGGGCTTCAGTTCCTCTCATCTATAAAACTGGAATAACTCTCCCTTGTTGGGTTGGGTAAGATGCAGCTCCCTTCCAGGACGTAAAGCGAGCATGGTCATTTTGGACCACTTCTGCATCACCTATGGCTCTGTGTACATTATCACATGCCTAGGAAGAGCAATGGCTAACACTACTGATCACATGCCATGCGTTGGGTATGGTTTGTAAGTGTTACCTCTTTTAACCCTCAAAATAACCCACGAGTAGGCATGGCCATTCCCCCCATGTTACCGATGAAGAAAGAGAGAGTTTCTAGAACTTGCTGAGGTCGCACTGTTGGTAAGCCAGGGGTGGGATTCGAAGTCAGGCAGTCTGGCTTCAGAGCGGACTCTCGGCAGGGAACCATGCGTCCCAGTTTGCCCACAATGCCAGTTTCTTTAGGACACTCCCAGTTTAAACCTATTGTCTTGGCATGATTATGGTAGTAACTCTTTTCACTTAAAAATATCCTGGTTTGGATGTTTGATCCTGGCTCTTCACCACTGTGTTATATTGCTTTCAACGGTATTCAGTACTCGTCACGCCTCTGAATCGTCCTGCCTGTCCCCTCCACACGTGGATGGTCTCTCCAACCCACTTCCTGCTCTTACTGAGGGTCACCAACACCCCCATTAATTAAGCCTAAGGCATTTGCTTGAACTACATTATTTGCTAAAATACGAGCTCAGTTCTATATCCTGAACAACTATGGCAGGTGCATGGGTGCCAGGTGCTGAGTGAATGGACAAATATAGGCACTAACGAGCCATGTGGAAGCACCTGCACTCTTTTAAGAATTATGCAAATATTTCTCACACAGTCCCCAGGACTCCCAAGTCAAAGGTGGTAAAAAGGAGAGAAGCAAAACATAACTTCTGCAGCCTGGACTTGGGCAACGCGGAGGACAGCTCTGCATGATACTTTAGCACAGGTGTCGGCAATTCCACCACCAGGACCTCCCAGGAAGTCTTGCACAAGTCGGCCCAGGAAGCTCCTCTCATCTTTTTTCTCTCCAGAACTTCCTCTGTCCTCTCTGCCTCATCCTCTCATTTCCTTCATCTTTCAATTCCAGCCTCAGGTGAGAAACATGGACTATATCTATGGTACATCGATGTAGAAAATCCTTTCAGAAATCGATGGAATGAGGCCCAAAGGGGGACGGGACAGTTCTACTGGCAGGAAAGCCCTGGGGCACAGTCAGGTGCTTCCTGGAGGAGTCCACTTTG
This sequence comes from Saccopteryx bilineata, assembly GCF_036850765.1. Taxonomy (NCBI): domain Eukaryota; kingdom Metazoa; phylum Chordata; class Mammalia; order Chiroptera; family Emballonuridae; genus Saccopteryx; species Saccopteryx bilineata. The sequence goes on from NC_089491.1 coordinate 116,314,047, forward strand.
ACAGGCATGGACAGCGAGCATGCACCTGCCCCTTCTCTCAGCCCTACACCCTCTTTTCCTCACCCTTGCTCAGCCCTTAAAGACAGCTCTCAGCAGAGGCTGAGAGAGCCTGGAGCTCCCGAGCCCATCCCAGTGGGACCTCAGCACTGAGGGACACAAATGGCCTCCTTGCCTCCTGCAGATGCTCAGCATCTCGGGCTGTGGAGCTGGGAGAGATGGAATGTGTGTGCGCGCACTGGATCTGAAAGTCATTCACTGATTAAGAGAACGTCTGATCCGAGGGAGGCAGGTCATTGCCTCTATTTTAGAAACCTGTGATTTCCAACTCGTGGAGACAGGTGTTTGAGGGCCCTGAGGAACCACCTCTGGCCCCAGTGCCCCTCCCAGACTCTCTGGCTGGCAGTCGGACACCCCAGCACCCTGCAGCCTCAGCTAGTGAAAGGGGGTGGGACCCCTCATCAGGCCCAGACCTCTCATTTAATTGTCTCAATGACTCAGTGAGGCAGATGCCTTCATCTCTATTTCCTACATAAGGAGGTGGGCTCCTCTGGCAGATCCACAAGGTGGTCGTCCTAGTCAATGCCTCACCAGTTTGTCTTTTAGCAGGATTGGAGGAGAGAAGTCATTTTGATCTAGAGTTGATTTTCGTGTCTAGGGTCAATCCTCGGAGCACTGAGATGCCTGCTGAGGAACCTCTCATGGCAAGGATAGAGGTTTCAGAGGTGCCCATTCAGGGAGAGCTCAGGATCTGGAAGGCAAGGAGCAGTGCGAGCAGCAAGGCCCCAGAGCCCAGGATGTTGGGATTCAGCAGAGGGTGGCAAGTGGGGATGAGACAGACAGGGTGGCCACATGCTCAGCTCCAGGGGGCGCTGCATACATCAGAGTCCCTGTGGTAGCTACGCCTGGAACAGTGCAGGGCACAGTCTATGCAGGTGCGCACAGCTGCTCCCAGAATTGTGCAGGGCACAGTCTATGCAGGTGCGCACAGCTGCTCCCAGAATTGTGCAGGGCACAGTCTATGCAGGTGCGCACAGCTGCTCCCAGAATTGTGCAGGGCACAGTCTATGCAGGTGCGCACAGCTGCTCCCAGAATTGTGCAGGGCACAGTCTATGCAGGTGCGCACAGCTGCTCCCAGAATTGTGTAGGGCACAGTCTATGCAGGTGCGCACAGCTGCTCCCAGAATTGTGCAGGGCACAGTCTATGCAGGTGCGCACAGCTGCTCCCAGAATTGTGTAGGGCACAGTCTATGCAGGTGCGCACAGCTGCTCCCAGAATTGTGCAGGGCACAGTCTATGCAGGTGCGCACAGCTGCTCCCAGAATTGTGCAGGGCACAGTCTATGCAGGTGCGCACAGCTGCTCCCAGAATTGTGCAGGGCACAGTCTATGCAGGTGTGCACAGCTGCTGACTTAATAAGCTACTTATTTTTCTTCTCTTTTCCAGAAAACCAGAGCCCTTACCACCATTCTCCCTGCTGAGCTTGGGTGCCTTTCTTCGGATGAGGTGGGCTGGGTGAAATTCTGACTTTTATTGGAAGTTGTCAAGCAGGGACTGGGTAGCACAATACACAGTAGATGAGCAGTTAAGGTATTTAAGGGTTGGGCTGTCCAAACCCAGTGAGGGTGGATAAACATTTGGGGGCTGGTACACTTGACCAAAAACAAAACAACAACAAAATAAACAGAAAACACCCATGGATTATTATTATCATATATATATATGATAAATTATTATGATAATATATATATTATTATCATATATATATGAAAAATACCAAATATATATATATGATAATATATATATATATTTGGTATTTTTCTGAAGTGAGAAGCGGGGGGGGGGCAGACAGACTCCCACATGTGCCTGACCAGGATCCACCCGGCATGCCCACCAGGGGGCAATGCTCTGCCCATCTGGGGTGTTGCTCTGCTGCAACCAGAGCCATTCTAGTGCCTGAGGCAGAGGCCATGCAGCCATCCTCAGCGCCCAGGCCAACTTTACTCCAATGAAGCCTTGGCTGCAGGAGGGGAAGAGAGAGATAGAGAGATAGAGAGAAAGGAGAGGGGAAGGCTGGAGAAGCAGATGGGCGCTTCTCCTGTGTGCCCTGGCCAGGAATCAAACCTGGGATTTCCACACACGCTCTGCGGCTGAGCCAACTGGCCAGGGTCACCCATGGATTATTTTTATATACAATACATATAAGCCTTAATTGCAATTTGTAGGTAAATATCCTCCCCACTTTTCTAGAGGATGGGAGGTGTATTAAAACTTACTTGGCTGACCTGTGGTGGCGCAGTGGATAAAGCATCGACCTAGAATGCTGAGGTTGCTGGTTCAAAACCTTGCACTTGTCTGGTCAAGGCACATATAAGAGTTGATGCTTCCTGCTCCTCCCCCCCCCTCTCTGTCTCACTCTCTCTCCTCGCTAAAATGAATTTTAAAAAATGTTAAAAAAAAAAACTTAACTTGGGTTTGGTTCATAAGGTGGCCAAGACTACTAGTGGTCTACCAAAAGTTATTCTACCATTCTTGTATCATAATGAAGTTGTAGCTAGGCACATGACCACCTAACCAGTAGCTAAGAGTATAGCATTTTACTTCTGACAAACTGGATCTCAAAAACATCTTTTAAAAAATGCATTGCCTAATATACTTCCTGCTCCTGCTGAAACCAGCATCATTATAGAGAAGAATGCAGTCTATTATTTTCCCACACTCAGAGATGGAGCTGTATTATAATTTCCCTGATTTTCTTGAGTGAATGGATCTATGATTTCTACCAAGGAAGAGCTGTTCTTTTCATCACCCACATGAAGACACGTGTGCAAGGCCCCGTCCAGGTGGGCGCTGCTTGGTAGTCACCCAAGGCTGGCACTTGGCACCAGGGGGCTCTGCTGGGGAGAGTGGGTGTTCCTGGAGCCCAGGAGAGGGACGAGCACTGAGGGCGGTCTGCCCTTCCCCTGATTCCCAAGGAAAGAGGGAGGCCGACGTGATGCTGACCAAGCCCACCAGTAAGCGTGGTGTGGTATTCACAGAGGCGTCAGCAGACAGAGGGACAGGCAGAAGCCCAGTGTCAGGGCATCGGACTCAGGATTTCCCCCTCCACTTGCCAGCAGCCTAGGCACGGCACTGCCCCTCTCGGAGCCTCATCCTAGTTTACCTATCGGTACAATGAGAAAGTGATGTTCTACTGGTACATTCTTTCAAATAAATGTTTATGTAGACTGTTATACAAAACAGATAAAAAGTAGCTTCTCTAGTTAAAGGGGTGTGCTAGCCCCGCTCACTTGATCACCGTCTCCCTCCACACTCACCCTAGAGCTGGAACCACAGAGAAACCCAGTGCTGGCAGAGACCAACATGCAGACATCAGCTGTTTCATTTCAACTGCATATTGTCACCTGCCTTTGTCCCTGGTCAAGATGAGCCAGGGAGGGGGGCAGGGGCAGGGTGCAGTTGCAGGGATCGATATCATAGACCCATAAGATATTTTTAGAATTGAAAGTGACCTCACAGATCACCTGAGAAGCCCTTCATTTAATATATAGATGGCTCAGCTCCTGTGGACCCTAACCCTGCCCCAACCTCACCCCAATCTTTCTTTTTTTTTTTTATTGTGGTAAAATGCACATATATAAAATTTACCCTTGTAACCATCTTAAAGTGTATAATTTGGTGGCACATTCACATGTGGTGCAATTACAATATTGTACAACCATCACTGCTATCTCGTACCAGAACTTTCTCATCACCCCAGATGGAAACCTTGTACCCTGAATAATTAATGTCAGTGGAATCATATAATATGTAGTTTTCTGTGTCTGGCTTCTCTCACTTAGCATGATATGTTCTAGGTTCATTCACAGTTTGTCATTTATTGGGACTGCATTCCTTTTTATAGCTAATAGACCACAGCATGGGTATACCACCTTTTGCTTATCCATTCACCTGTGGATGGACATCTGTGTTGTTTCCACCTTTCGGTTACTGTGAATAGAGCTGCTGTGAACATTCATGCAGGAGTCGTTTTTGGACACATATTTTCAATTCCTTCGGGTAATACCTAGGAGGGGAATTGCTGGGCCCTATGATAACTCTATATTTAACTCATTGAGGAACCTCCAGATGGCCCTTCACAGCCCTACTCATTGTTGTGAATATGGCATCTGCCCTGGGCAAGTGGGCACAGCCACCCCCTGCCCACCGGGGAATGGCAGGGGCCCTTGCCACGCTGGCACGTGGTTTGCTATTTCTGTCCTCTCCAGGCTTTAGCTCTCACAATAACTAAGAGGTAGGTACTCTTGGGATCGCCACGGCACAGATGAGAAAACATATTCAAAGACACACAGCTTGTCTGACATAAAACCCACCCCACCCGCCCTGTGCTGCCCCACGGGAGCCCCCCTGGCTTTGGAGCAGTCGGCAAACCGTCCTGCCCAGGCTCCTGGTCCTGCCTCCTAGGAACACCTCCCAGTGTGGCTCCTGCCAGGCCAGCGCGGGAAGCTGGGCCGCCTCCCAGGCTCTGTCATTGCCTCAGGCTTCTCTCATTAGTGCCCAGCTCCTAGTTCATGATGAGAACTTCTGCCTGGGAGGCTTCTGGCACAGCTGGGCCCTGCTCTGAGCCCTCACCAGGGCCCCGGGAACACGGCAGCGTGAGGACTGGTCCCGGCGGCCACCTTCCTCCCAGGGCAGCTTCCAGTGTGCCTGGACTCACACTGTGGACAACGGCTTTCCGGACCCTGTGCCCAGCCAGGGAAATCTGGGCTGCCTTTGGAAGCTGCACCTGGACTTTGCAGTCTGAGTCCACGTGACTTCAGCAAGGCGGAAAAGGCTGCTCACTACCCCAGGGCCCAGAGCAGGCACCCGTCAGCGACACCCCATCCAGTCGCTTCTGCTCCAACCCCCTCTCGCACAGAGTTAGGGTGGAAGCTCCTGAAGCAGGTCTTCCTGTCACTCTGCCATCCACCATGGGTAGTCCAGCCAACATCTGCATGCTAGTGCCTTGCAGAAGTTACAGAAGGCCAGAGAAGCTAGGTGACCATAACCCTGAGAGAGGAGGGGAATGTTCTCAACACCCACAGCCCCCCGTGAGCCAGAGAGAGGCAGGAGACACTCAGGGTCCCGGAGGACTCCCAGGCTTGGATGCAGGACTCAGGCTGGAGCTGGGGCCCTGGGCCATCTGTCCTTAGGGGCCAGGGTGTGCTGTCACTGTTGTGTCCATGCAAGAAGGGCAAGGACATAAGACATGGCTTCTCAAAGCGGTCTAGAGGATGTGGGAGCACTCCTGACCCCAAAGCAACAATGATCTCAGCTCTCAGAGTCAACAAGGACTCACCAGCCAACTTGACACAGGGCCCCAGGTCCTCAGATACAGAACACCACCACTGCCCTCCCCCGCAGGGTGGGATCCCAGCTGCAAACAAACTCCTCCAGGCCTAACATGAGAAAGAGCTGCTTGGGAGATGAAGCCATCTGGAGCACACACAGGACACCCAGCAGCTTCGGGGAAGAGGCCCTCGCAGGGCAGGGCAGCTGATGCAGTTCTGAGCGTAGGCAGGAGGGGGAGGGAGGAGGGGGAGGGGGGAAGAGGAGGGAAGGAAGCTGGGAGTGAACATATATGGGGAGAAGATTGTCACCCTTACTGCCTGTTTGACTTTGGGTGGGTCATCTAACATAAGAGGGCAAGGACCCCGAGAAAGTGACTGTGAGGGCCAGTAAATGCTGGTTGACCATGCAGCCCACTCCCCACCCAGCAGCCCAGCAGCCCAGCCCGGCAGCAGGCTCCATCACAGGACATGGCAGGGACCAGCCAGGCTGGTGGAGAGGAGCATTCGGGAGAAGGCCCTCCCCTGCCCCCCCCCCCATGGGGGAAGGCTTCCCCTGCCCCCCGCAGAAGCCTTCAGGGTGATGCACATTAGTTCCTGCTTGAGTACATTCACCTTCTCTCTGGGACTCAAAAGGCAGATAATCCCTTCAGGCAGCAGGAAGTGAAAAAAGAAATGCCTGAATGACACAAAAACTCACCTCCTTTCCCACAGAGGAGGATTTGTACATTTCTCATTTGCTTTCAACATAGTGCCTGTCTTGTCTCTAGAGCAGGATGCTGCGGCTTATAAATTCTTTGAAGGGTTTATAATTTGGGGGCCCCTGAAATTGTATGAAAAATGTTACCACTTATGTGCTGGGGCTCTATAGGTGTTAGCAGATGCCCAAAGGAATTTATGAAACCCCCCCACATCCCCCATGAAAAGATTCAGGCTCCTTTTTGGACAGGTACAGACAAAGCCCAGATTATCAGCTCCCAAGAGAAGGGCCATGCCATGGGCCAGGCAGGCCAGCAGAGGCAGAGTGGAGGCTGGAAGCCAAGTATCTGGGTGTGCAGACCTCTGGTTCAACTTGCTTTTACCACATAGCACGTGGGCTACAGATCTGTGCATGTGTGTGAGGGTGAGGGAGAGAACACTCATGCATTCAAATTTAAATTCCAATTTTCACTTTGGGACTTGGATGTGAATCTGTTAGGTCTTAGGCCCAGGAGGTGATGTCATTTATTGAAGAGAGTTTGGAAGCTGCTAAGCTCCCTGATAAATAAACCACATGTCTTCATCTCTGGTCTGTGAAAACATATTTTCTAGGGACTTAGAAACCACCTTGGAAAGTAGTAGAATCTTCTCCCTGCAGGAGAGTCAAACACACGGATAATTGTCTTTTTAAAGATAGTTGACCTTTCTGAGCAAAGAAATACTGCACTCACATGGCAACTAACCAATAACCTCTCTGCTGTTACCCTAATTCTCCCTAAAAAAAAAGAAGTAACTTTAGTTTCATGAGTTATACAGAAAGGATGTTATAGCACTAGTCTTGGCATCAGAACATTCTAGATGCTGCCTACATTGGCTCCCTAACCATGCACTAATTACATCACCAGCATGATCATCACTACTACAGTTCTCAAGGTTTGGGAGCCATCTGTATGTCCCAGGACTTAAAGAAAGAGAAGCAACCTTTGAAGTCAGTCCACTCCCATATGTTGGCCAGGGACCCAGAGGAAGAATGTCCTTTGCTTATTTTCACAAAGCAAGGTTGAGAAGAGCTATGACTTGAACCCACATCTCTGGTTCTCAGCCCGGTGCTCTGGGTTTGGGGGCACTACAGACTCACAGTGCTGCCAACAGTCACGATAAGATTTCATTTATTGATTATGGAGAGAGGGGAGAGAGAGAGAGAAAGGTGGGGGTAGGGGAGCAGGAACCATTAACTGTTAGTAGTTGCCTCTTATATGTGCCTTGACCCGGCAAGCCCTGGGTTTCAAACTGGCAACCTCAGCGTCCCAGGCTGACACTCTATCCACTGCGCCACCACAGGTCAGGCCCAACAGTCATGATTTCTGAACTCCCACTGCCTCTGGTTGTCACCAAGGCCAACAGTACCAGGACATCGGGAGGTGCCTAAGGTGCTTTGGAGACATGAAAAGCTCTAAAAAAGGATGCCTCGTTATTGGTGGTGATGATAATATCTAATATACACCACTTTGGCTGCTAGTTTCCAAAATAAGAAAGGAAGAACCTAAATTCCCAACCAGCTCTGTGGGTAACAACTGTACTCTTGACGACTCAGATGGCATCTTTATCTCTGGTTGCCTGGTGTGCCTCTGGTGCTCAGGTTCTTGAATTGTTTCTAAGAAGGCACACAGCAATCCAACCTTTGGATGGTGTGGCTCACACCCTGCCACACAGGACACACAGGACACTGGGCAAGACCTGGGAGAGCCGAGGACAATTTGCTTTACAAACCCACAAGCTCAACCAGTTTCAATTCATTGAAATGCCAGGTCATGCCTGATTGTGAGCACGCCTCCCCACCCCCACCCCCACTGCTTTTGAGGTCAGACCTCCCTGGGTTTGAATCTCAGCACTGCTATTTATTAACTGTGGGATTTGGAGAAGGTCTTTAATCTCTCTTTGCCACAACATTCACAACCATAAAATGGGGGTGATAGCACTGATTTCATAGGGTTGTGACGATTATAGGAGATAATGTATGTTGAAACCTTACAGAACGTCCAGCACATAGTAGGCCATCAGTCAGTCATAAATCCTATTAAATTCTTATAAATGCCACACATGCTATGTTGTTGGAGGCCGGGCAACCGGGACAACGTACCCTGTGGCACCTGCCCTTTCTGGAGGGAGGGGCAGTGTTGGGAGAACGGAATCTGTCTATCAGTCATGAGGTGAAGGTCAGCAGCACAGCATTCCTGCTCTCCAGGCACGCATGTTTACTTTCATTACTTCAAGATAGTTCAGAAATTGTACTTAAACCTGTACTAACCAAGAGACTTCTTCTATAAGTTAATACACTAAAGACAAACAAATACGTAGTAATGCAAAGCAGAGCCCAAAGCTAAAATCATTATAATTTTATCAGAGAAGAGGTCATTACTGGTGTTGGTGGGGTTATTCTAGTCCGGGTTCTGGCTCTTGTGGCTCATTTCACCTCCCAGGGCCTCGGCCTAGTGTAAAATAACAATGAAGCTGGCAGGCCTCTGTGGTCCCCTGGCCAGCTCCCCCCTTTCCTCCTGCTCCCTCCTCCCAGCCCACCATGAAGTCTGCCAGGAATGGGCAGCTTTAGGTTTGAAAGGCCAAGCCTTTGAGTAGTGTGCTCATCCTTGAGGTGCATAAGAATCCCTGGAGTGTTGGTTAAAACATAGACACTGGCCCCCTTACCCTCACCCGTCCCACTGGAGTTTGTGAGTTAGCAGACAGACGGGGATGGGGTCTAAGATCTGCACTTCTAACCAGCGGGAGGCTGTCTGACTCCGAAGGACCTCACTTAGAGAATTCCTGCTAAATGTAGGGCAGCCCTTTTCAACTTCAGCTGCACCGGAACCCCTGAGGGAGCCTTGGCTGCACCCAGGTGAATTCAATCAGGCTCTCAGAGAACAGCAGGAGAGAGAGACCCTGGGTCCGAGGCGGGCTTCCCTCTAACCACCACGCCCTGTTCAGTGCCTTGGGGTTGCTGAGCTGTCCTGATCGATAATCACAGGCTGACCCGGGATGGGTTAGGGCTTAGCACACTCTTTTCATAAAGGCCCAGTTAGCAAATATTTCAGGCTTGCTGCCCATATGGTCTCTGCCGCATAGTCTATGTTCTTGGATTGTTTCAACCTTTTAAATATGTAATATTAGCTTGCAAGTCATAGAAGAACAGTTTGTGAACCCCTGGAGAATTGCCAGTCATAAAGCATCTAATTTAATAATAAAAATACCTATTTACAATTAGCATTATTCAATAAATTAAAACCATGGTAGAATGTAGATGATTTAGAGGAATTAATCGTACAATGTGAGTGTGGCTCCTCTGTTGTCTGTAACTGCTTCGTTTAACAGCTTTCCTTTATGCATTAAAAAAAGATGAGGGGCTTTTTCCCACTCTCCTTGTCTAGTTCAAGGTACTAGAACAGCAGATACTCAAATAACATTGTTTCCTTCAATGTTTCTATAAAGTCAATGAGATGCAGTAGGAACTTCTTATTTATAACAATCAGCCTAGTAAAACTGATTTCGTTATGAGTCGTTTCACTTCAAATCTACTGAGGACTTACTATTCTTGTTTTCCTAGTATTTGCTCGGAACTTGAGGAATTAAAAGTCCTTAGCTATCTGCTCAGTGTAATCAGAAAGCGTCAATTGTCTTCTGATTATTGCATTCTCACCCAGTACTTCTCATCCTAACTTCCTGTCTCACCCTCTCTCCCCAAAGAGAAATTTATTTCTTCTGGAAGTCCTGGCTTCCCTAAGTCTCTGTGTGTGCAAACATCACCCCAAAATGTGGAGTCACACGGCCCTTCCACATCGCCCTTCCCCTGGTTTCTCTTCTCTCCAACCCAAGGGGCACCCCTTCCCAGCCCACCCTCTCTGGACAAAGGGCCACGGCCAGAGAGGCTGCGAGGCTCTTTGAATAGGACTAAGAACTTCAAGCTTTCTGTTTTTCAATCTGTTCCAAACCTCAGAAAATGAACAATACCCACCTCTACTCCTGTCCTTTGTCCTTTTTCTCTTGAGCCTTTTAAATACTCTAGAACCTGTTAGTGAAATGACCAAAGCTGACTTCTAAAAAAATATATACATGATTTAAAGCAGAAGGGTAGACATGGCTAAGGAAATGGAAGCCTCTGTCTTCCAAGGACGGACGTGGGTAATGGAACCCGAGGACACTCAAATGGCCCACCCGTTTGAAGGAATTGTTCTGCCCTAACTGGGCTGCTGTCCAAACATGTGACTAAAACCTGAGGCCCAGAGTTGAGGCCTTGCTGGCTTTGTGGGCCGGCAGCCTGGGGGGCTGCACGTGCCCGCGCTGAGAGGCCCTGGGAGGTCTAATGCTGGGCAGATGGCCTGCGCGCACGTGAGCAGAGGGGAGGCACACAGGTGTGTGTCCCTGTTCCTTGTGGCCTCACTTATCTAGTGTTCATGATGCCCAGTGAGCACAGAATTCCGTTCACAACATATAAACGCTATAATGCAGAAAGCGGACAGTGAACAGTGAAATCACTATTAGTTACACGGTCTTTGATGGATTTTTTTTCAGCTGGAGAAACAAATTTCCACTTATATTAAAGTTTGGCTGACAAAACTCTTTCAAAACAGGAAGTCTGTGTGAAGAAAGAAGACTCTGTATGTCAGGACAAGCTGAGATCCACTGCGGGTCACCCCCTCTGCCATCAAGGAGGATCTGTGAGCTACTTTGGAATGGACCAGGGAACCGGCAGAGCAATTGCCCTTAACATTTTGAACCCCTGTGACATTCTTAGTGGTTGAATTTGTGGAATTTTACGGTGAAGCTCCTGAAGCCTTTCAGAAGGGCCACATGCGTGTCCACGGGCAGTGCAAACAGAGGAAGGAGCTGCCTCTCTTCAAAGCTGTGGGCTGGGAAAGCGCTCCAAGGAGAGAATGGGTGCTGGGCTGGCCAGGGCGTCAGCAGCAAGAGACCACACCCCCCTGGCTGCTCACAGGGGAGACCTGTTTTAATAATTCTTTTATTTATGACAATTTATTTTTTTTAACATTTTATTTATTCATTTTTTTTTTTTAGAGAGAGGAGACACAGAGAGAGAAAGAGACAGAGAGAGGAAAGAGAAAGAACAGAGGGAGGAGCAGGAAGCATCAACTCCCATATGTGCCTTGACCAGGCAAGCCTGGGGTTTCGAACCGGTGACCTCAGCGTTCCAGGTCAACGCTTTTACCCACTGCGCCACCATAGGTCAGGTGGCAGACCTGTTTTAGACACAATTATACAGCAGTTACCACCAGGCAAGGCCCTTTCTCATCATGAGCCCTCTTCCTAACTGTTCCCTGTTGGCATCAGATGTTTCTGTGTCCAGTACCCTCTACTAAGTTGACCTTTCCAGGCTTGACTCAGGCATCTGTACACCAGGCTAGGAGTTAGAGAGCATCTCCCCGGTTTTCAGGATGAGGAAACTGAGGCTCAGTGAGGTCCCGTAACACACTCAAGGTCACACAGGAGGAAGGGGCAGAGCTGGGGCTCCACACTGGCCTGTCTGGCCCAGAGCTGGGCTCTGTCCTGGGCTGGAACTCGGCTTCCTGCTGTCTCTGAGCTCCCCTGTGGCTGTGGTGAGCGCTGAAGTGTGCACTCAGCTTTTTCCCATCTCTTCTTGGGAGTGAGTTTAATCTCCCCAGCAGCTAGAAGCTTGGAGGTCAGGGACCAGGCCTTTATGTGTCTTTCAGGCCTGAAGAGTCAAGGTCATAGCAGGCAAGTGGTGAATCTGTGTCTACTAAAGCCTGAGCCCCCAACTCTGCCTGCTCTGTGGTATGCTGTCTTGTCAGTATATACTCTATGAACCTGGGAACCCACACGAGTCAGCCAAAGCAGGAGCAAGTACAAGGAGCCAAGTCAGTGGTCTAAAGGAAGTCACGAGGATTCTTATCTGCAGTCATGTCTCTTCCCTGCACTTCTTTCCAAAGTCCTCTCCTCAACCAACCAACTAAACAACTAAACAGCCAGACCTCCTTCTACACTGTGGGTATACTATTAACATATACTGCTCACAAAAATTAGGGGATATTTTATTGCTTCATATTCATTTTTCAAATATCCCCTAATTTTTGTGAGCAGTAAGAATATTATAGGCCTGGGTCGGTTGGCTCAGTGGTAGAACATTGGCCTGGTATGTGGAAGTCCCAGGTTCGATTCCCGTTCAGGGCAAACAGGAGAAGCAACCATCTGCTTCTCTACCCTTTTCCCCTCTCCTTAACACTCTCTCTCTCTCTCTCTCTCTCTCTCCCTCCCTCCTTCTCCTGCAGCCATGGCTCATTTGAGCAAGTTGACCCTGGGCACTGAGGATGGCACCATAGCCTTACCTCAGGCACTAAAATAGCTCGATTGCCAAGCAATGGAGCAATGGCCCTAGATGGGCAGAGCATTGCCCTTTAGTAGGCTTGCCGGGTGGATCCTGGTCAGGGTGCATAGGGGAATCTGTCTCTCTGCCTCCCTGTCTTTCACTTAATAATAATTTTTTAAAAATTTAAATAAATATAGAATATTATATATAAAAATAATAAATAATATTTATCATATAGCTATATTATAGTATACATGGGATATACTAACTCCCATGGGGGTTAGTAAAGTTGGTGATAAATACATATTCTGTGCCTAAAACCCAGGCACAGTGCTGGACACAGGAGACATACTGCTATGGGAAGGGACAACATGAGACACGCTTGACATGGAGCTGATGTGGCTGCTATAAATACGGGTCAGGGTGAGCCATCACGTTGCTGTCCCCAGAAATCGCTCAGAGAGAAGAGCCCTTCTCTACTGCCAACGACTCAGGAAAAATGATGCTGAGCAGACATCTCCTGTGCAGGAGGCACATCGGGGCAGTTTGCCTGGGAACACACCAGAGGAGGACGATGACAGACACAGTCACCCTACACAAGCTGCTCTAGCCTGCGAGCGTGTGGTTTGGCCACCTTGCGGATATCAAGTGAACTCTGGTCCCAAACTCCTTGCACACGGGCTCCAGAGGCTTCTACATGCCCCACATTGCTGTATTGTGTGCAAAATAACTTTCACATTAACCCTGACCAAAACCCCAGGAAATTAAACCAGTTAAAACACACACACACACACACACACACACACACACACACACACACAATGAATTCCATTGCCAAGCAGAAAGGCTCTGTGGGATAACCACTCCAGTGTCTGAATCACTGCCTTTGGCCCTCCTTGCCGGCCAACTGTGCACTATTACTTCAACTTAGAGTTCAAAGCCCCTATGAGTCCTCTGATATAATGGTTTTTTAGTTTGTAGTGGGAGGTCATTTTCTTCAAAGGAAATCCTACCATAACTCAGATTAACCCTAAACTGTTAGCACAAGGGACTTAGGCACAAGGGACCCTGGCTGGAGTCTGGGGCTTGCTCCTCCCTCAGATGCTCTAGGACAGGGGTCGGGAACCTATGGCTCGCGAGCCAGATGTGTCTCTTTTGATGGCTGCATCTGGCTCGCAGACAAATCTTTAACAGAAAAAATAATAACGTTAAAAATATAAAACATTCGCCTGACCAGGTGGTGGTGCAGTGGATAGAGCCTCGGACTGGGATGCAGAGGACCCAGGTTCCAGACCTTGAGGTTGCCAGCTTGAGCGCAGGCTCATCTGGCTTGAGCAAAAAGCCCACCAGCTTGGACCCAAGGTCATTGGCTCGAACAAGGGGTTACTTGGTCTGCTGAAGGCCCGCGGTCATGGCACATATGAGAAAACAATCAATGAACAACTAAGGTGTCGCCATGAAAAACTGATTGATGCTTCTCATCTCTCTCTGTTCCTGTCTGTCTGTCCCTATCTATCCCTCCATCTGACTCTCTCTCTGTCCTTGTAAAAAAAAAAGTATATATATATATATATATATAATATATATATATTATATATATGAAACATTCTCATGTATTACAATCCATTCATTTCCTACAGCTCATGTTCATGGTTGCAGGTGGCTGGAGCCAATCACAGCTGTCCTCCGGGACAACACCAAATTTTTATTGGATAATGCATAAGGTACACGGGTCGTTGTTTGGCTCTCATGGAATTACATTTTAAAATATGTGGCGTTCATGGCTCTCTCAGCCAAAAAGGTTCTGGACCCCTGCTCCAGGAGCTCCTCCCTCAGACTGCATGAAAAACATGCGGCCATTCCCTTGTATTAAGTTATTCACAGACTCACTAACACAACTTTTCTAAAGCACCTACTGTGTTCTGTGTGCTGGTGGCCAGCAGGTCACAGGACACGGGAGAGCCCACTCTCCCGAAGCTCACTGTGTGGTCCTAGGGGGCAGACAGAAGTCCAGATGGTCTGTGAAGGAGTTAGATCAGGGCGAGGTGGGTGATCGGGCCAGGAGGTGGCTACTTTATGTGGTGATCAGAAAGGGCCTCTCTGAGGAAGTGAAACATGAGCTGACAGCGGGACCACCTGGAAAGGTATTCTTGATTCTGACCAGTGAGGAAGCAGACCCAAGGAAGTGAAATGACTTGGCCCAGGTCACAGAGCCAGTAGGAAGCTGAGCTGGGACTTAGGACTTACCCAGGGTTTCCAGGATTCCTGCCAGGGCTCTTTTCTTTCGCAGTGTTTACCAAATAGCTACTATGGTCAATGAAGTCCGAGGGACAGGTGACATCCAAGGGTTGACAAACCACCAACCACATCCTGGTGTTCACGGCTGTCTGTCATGAATCCTGACCACCTCTCCCTGCCCTCCTCGCCTGTTATAGGTTGGGGGCTCAGTGATCCAGAAGACAGCACCCTGCAGTTGACATTCCTGACCTGTGACCTTGCTGGGAAAGCTTCCTCCTCTCCTGTCTCCCTGGCTGCAAACTGTGGTCAATGGTCCTTACTACTTCCATTGTTGGCATGATGGTAAAAGCTAAACAGTGGGTAGAAAGCCTCCTGACCCACCTCGAGGAAGAGTCCCTGTATCATGCTGCTCTAAGGCTCTGACCTACAGGCCATTCAAGCAGGCTCCCCTTTTGCTGCAAAGGTACTCACACAAAACCTATGGCAGCACACGGGCCTGCATGTGTGTCATATACTCAGAGTCCAAAGTCTTCACAGGCAGACACTCCTATTATGCTCAATATCACAGGAAGCAGCCTGCAGACGGCTCCCACAAACCAAATAGCTCCAGACCCCAAGTGTTCCCCACACCTTCCAGTTGGCACCTGTGGGTCCAGCATCCGCCCTTTGCCCTCAGAGCCTTATTGCTGTCAAAGCACTTTCCGGGCATGAGCTAAATTGAGCCTCAAGAGTTAGACAGACAGTGGTTACTAGTTTTGCACACGAAGCAATGCAACCCCAGAGTGATCTGTGCAAGGAACACTGCTACTGACCAAGAAACCACTACTAAATGTTGATTCAAACTCAGGTCTCCTGACTCCAACTGCAGATTCTTTTCACTAAAATCCAGCTGCCCACAAGTTAAACACAGACCATCAACGCTGGCCTAATACCACCCTCGTTCTCTTTACTCTCTGTCCTAGAGTATACTTACGAGTTTTTCCAGAAACTGCCTCGTTTCTCCACACCATCCCTGCTCACCATGTGTGCCAACATGCTGGAAACCTCTGTAGCTCTTACTCCTGCACACTCAGCAACTCAGACCCCGGCTGGATGCTCTCCTGCCCACCCGACCGAGCCCTCCTCCCTTTTATATTTTCCAGACTAGTTATGCATATGAAAACTGCACATATCACTGGTGAAAACAATACACGCTAGAACCTTTCACACCTTCCTTCTTTCTATACCAAACTAATCAACTGCACGTGCAGGAACTGGCAGGGAAACACAGGTGACAGGCCCTGCAGAACCATGGCCCCCACAATATGCAGCTGTGCCCATGGGACTGGCTGACACTGCATAGACAGCTGAGGACAGTCCTGGGCAGACATGAGGCACACCAGCTGCCAGCATTTAGCAAACTCTGTTTTGCATGGGGAACAGAGCCAAGGACTGCAAAATTTCAAGTTAGGATCACCCTGGATCTGTCACTTCAGGCTTAGGCATAAGAGCCCGCGTCTAGGATTCAGGGTGGACAAAGAGAATGACATTCTGAACAGGGGCTGACATGCATGGAGCAAGCTGACAGCACACGTCACTGCGAAGCCCAGGGCTCTCTCCCAAGACCCACGTGCAGAAACCGAGAACACAGTTATGGACCCAAATGATGGGGATCCTGTACAGACAA